>NC_064854.1:21346245-21646245 GCF_024139225.1 Suncus etruscus | reverse complement strand
AAACACGAAAGAGGGGATGAAGTGATAGCACAGCAGAGAGGGCCTTTGCCTTGCGTACTGCTGGCCCAAGTTCGATTTCTAGCACCCCATATGGTTCCCTGAGCCTGCCAGGAATAATTTCTGAATACAGAATCAGGAGTAACCCCTGAGGGCCAGGAGTGATCCTTGAGCACAAGTCCAGGAGTGAACCATGAATACAGAGCTAGGAGTGTGTACCAGAAACATAACCATAAAAACTATTATAATTATGACTATATTTAATATGTAAATAAAAATAAATAAAAGTCACACTGTGTACCCTCTCCCTTTCTGAATATTTTGGCCAAAAAGATAGTACAGGAGGGAAGGCACTTGCCTTGCTTGGGGCTGATGAGTTCGAGCACCACGTAGACCCAGTGGTCAGTGCTAAACATAAAGCCAGGAATGGCCTCTACGCACTGCAGGGCACTGAATGCCCCCCTAAATAATTATTTATTATTGTTTTTGAGAATTTTAACCCCTAGGAAACTGAAAGCACAGGAAGCAAAGTTGTGGGTAAGAAGCTCCTGGCCTGCCATGAACTATATAAAGGAGAGTCTGGGCTGGACAAGTACTGAGTGCTGAAAGGAGATAAAGTGATATGCATGATACCCCTTCAATAATAATACTGCAAACCACAGTGTCTAAAGGGAATAAAAAGAAGAAAGAGAGAGAGAGAGAGAGAGAGAGAGAGAGAGAGAGAGAGAAATCTCTTAAGTGGGGTGGAAGATGGGAAGAAAAATTGAGTTCACTGATGATGGAAATTGTGCTCTGGTGAAGGATGTTGACTAAAATGCATCACGAACAACTTTGTAACTGTAAAAAAAAACAACTGTATTATGGACAACACAGTGTTTAAATAATTTAATAAAAAGAAAAACAAAAAAGAAAGGAAGCAAATGTGAGTCTGGAGACCCCTGAAGGCAAATATAGTAGGAATGGTACCAAGGTTTCAACCTCATATGGTTGACCTCTCCCTTTCCAGGAAAAAATAATTTACTCAGTGTATCTCCTGGAAATCTCAGAGAATGAACAGGAAACCCCCACCCCTGGGCACTGTCACCCAGGCTCCTACTGATCACAGTAGGTGATATCCCCAACTTCAGGAAAGAGTGTACTGGCCTAAAGAGACAGGAAGGATTGCTGGCTTAGCTCCTTGGATGAATGTCACTGGAAGTGGTAGAATTTATCAGACCTGCTCTTCTTCCTCCTTAGTTTCTCTTTTCTGCATCTTCTCCCATCCCTCCCTTCAGAGCATAAGGACATAAGTCAGAGAAGCCTCTCTCATTCATTCAGTGCACCTTTTACTTTCAATATTTTCTTTCCACAAAGGGGTAACACACACCCCAAGGATTTTTCTGTCCACCAGGAGATAGTTTGGATAGTTTTGACTGGGCCATTGTGGGTGGATGATCTTCTAGCCCTATCACCTTATTTCATAAGCCTGTCCTGTAGAATATTTCACATTCCCCCCAGAATAAACAAAATGAGTTCATATGGCTTCTATGAATGTCCCTGAAGAACATAGAGTTTAAAGGTTATGTTAAGTGACTTTTAGGGGAAAAAATATATTAAAATCACAGAAAAGACATTGGCTCTGCAAATAATTATTGTTTGATTAAGGAAATTACAGTAAGGGAGGCTCCCTTGAAAAAACAGAATTATGAACTTCCTTAGTTTTAACAAATATAAGCCAATGGCTTAAGAGACGCCAGATACAATCTATCATCTGATCACACATAACTCACTTCAGCTGAGATTCAGCTCATTCCCAAAGAAAGGATTGTTCAGGACTAACAAAGAAAAAGGGAATAAAAAGCTGCATGCTAAAAGATGATAAAGAAAATTCTTCTTTGCTCCAGGAATACAGGGAAATTTTTTTCTTTGTGATATCAGTATACATCTTACCATGCCATATAAAGTCGCTAAAAAATAAAAAATACATCAATTAACCTAAAAAAAAAAAAAAAGTTTTTTGGTCCTAACTACGTTTGGTTTTCTAGCAACTCAATGTGAAGTCTGGAGTTTGCTTTGAGATGAGGAGACCCCAATATGCCCCCCCCCCCGTGACAAGGAAGGTATCTCACTTACTAAATACCTACTAAATGTATTTTCTTCTGGAGGGACAACACCCCCACCCCATCCCGGTCAGAGAAACACTCCTGGCCTCTTGCCCCTTGCCCAATTTTTTTTATTGTAGGCCATCAATTATAGACCATGAAAGATGGTTCACAATTGTCAAGTGAATAGCATTGTTCACATGGAAAATTCCATCTCTCTCTCTGCCTTGTCCCTTGAATTTAGTATCTGGTAATGAGTTTAGAAGAAGAAACTAGACCTACTCTGGCTTCCTAACTTCCTTCCTCCCTAAAAACTTATGTTCTGGCTTGATCTTCTATTAAAAGGAAGCATCTACCCTTGTGTGGAAGGTCTGAGGCTGCCAAATGGAGCTAGTCACTTTGTAAAAATCAGCACATCAAGTGCTGGAGATGCCTTAGCAAACCTTTCTGCCTTATGAATCCAAGCCACTCCCAACAACTTCTCTTCACACACTCAACAAAGGGTGTTTTTTTTATTTTCCAATATGGCCAACTGAAACTTGAATCTATCTCCCATTAGCTTCAAAAATCAGGGAAGAAATATGTTCTAATTATTGACTCCTGAAAGTCTCTGAGCACAGATAATCATATCAATATTGAGGGAGAATAAAGACAGCTCTGGTAGAGTTATAACTCCAAAAGTCTTCATAGTAAAAGCTCACTAAGGATATTTATTGTGTTTGTCTGTAGGGTCATCTACATCAATAACAAGCTGAATACAAGTATGTATGTATACATATGTGTGAATGACAAGTTTATAGAAATATCAACAAAAAACCCATTACTTTCTATTATAGACACACAAACACAAATACTTTTTTTTTAACAAGGCAATCTAAAGCCATCAAACTTACGTAACTCCTTAAACATTAGAGGCATAGTATTTTTTACATTTCCATGTACATGCATATTAGCTTAAGTTAACCTCAAATTTTAAGTGGGTGTGTTTTAAGGATTAGAGTCAAAGGAGCACAGTAAAAACGGTGTTAGAGTGGCAATTGTTGTTTGCATAGGCCCACCAAAATATGAGAGGCATGGAAAGGAATAACCTTGGCCTAAATACAAAGAGATCCTACCCCTGAAGTTTCCTGGCATAAGACCAGCTCTAGGCCTCAGGAAAGTTATCGTTCGCTCCAAGACATTGTCCGTAGCGCCAACACACTTATCACACAGTCTCTGTTGTTGGTCTCATGTTTCTGTATTAAAGATTCTGGAATCAGCATGTCCTACATTGAAGTCATGATGTGGAGTGCCTTCTCGTTTCACCTCACCATGAAAGGGCAATGCAGGAAGCCCTGTCCTGTAAGCAGGTTTTTGTTGTTGTTAAGTCTTCTCAGTGTTAAGGGAAGTCTCTTTTGAGCAGGACGATGTCTGAGCAGTGGTAGGGTCTTCCGTGGTAGAGGATTGCTTCCAGGTGATGTTATAGACAAACCTCACCATAAAGGGGCAATACAGCAAGCCCTGTCCAGTAAGCAGGTCATTGTTCTTGTTGTCTTCTCAGTGTTAAGGGGTGTCTCTTTTGAGTAGATCGATGTCAGAGCAGCTGTAGGGTCGTCCCTGGTACAGGAATGCCTCCGGGTGATGTTATATACAACCTTGGATGTTTTGTAAATGTCTTCTGTAGATCAAGGGGTAAATGGAGAATGCCCATTCTTCTGAGGCCTGTGCCAGGTCTTTATGTCAATGTTCAGGGTGTAAGGTCTCATTGCACTACAAGATTTGTGTGTTATCATTTCTATTAGATAAGAACTTATTGGTATGTATAGTATTTTCCCATGTTAGTGTGCCTATGCAAACAAGATATAAAGCCACGTGGTGCTATCAGATATATGGGGGCATAAGAACATTTCCAACAAGACCCATGACTTGGTTCAAACATAAGTATTAAACTGAGGGATTCTTTCACACCAAATTCCATATTGAGCAGTTCACAAAGAGAAGATAAAAAACATGGGGGGGGGGATCATCACTGTATAAGAAAGTATTTAGCAAAAGTTATAGCCATCAAAGAAAACACCCATAAAATGTTGAAAAGATATGTGTCCTTTTTATGCCTTTTAAAATAGTTGGGTGGGTGTTAACTCTAGGGCACCACTTTGGTCTGTGACTTAGGACTCAACAGTACTTAAGTTAGAAAGGGTAAAAAAGGAGTAATGATGATAGGAGTTAAAGAAGTTAAAGAGAAATAGGAACTTATAAAGGGGTATGCAACAGGGCAGAGTACAAAATGGACATTCTGCATACATAAAAACATAATTCAATGATAGTGAGTACTATTAATGTTTCTTGTGAGAGTACAATTAATGTTTCTTGTGAGAGTACTATTAATGTTTCTTGTGCGCGCAGGGGCGATAGCCCCCGTGTGATTTTGAAAATGTAGACTGGACAGAGATTACCAGTGCCAGCCAAACCTCCTCCTGCTAGACTCCTGGCTCCCAGGAAGGAGAGATCCTTCAAGAAGCTGGGAGACCAGAAGTTCAGAGCCCCACCCAGACCCTCCCTAAGGAGCTGCATGGATAGTGGGGGAAGGCCTAGGGTACCTTCAAGCTCCACCAAGGGACCCAACTCACCGGCTTGCCCAGGCGTGTGGCCCGGGGAAGCCCTGGAGATCTGGAGCAAGGCGGCAGAGGGGTGCTGGGGTTACCCAAGTCCCGCACCCCCCCTAGGCCTGGCCAAGCAGGCCTCCAGCATGGCGGGGGCCTGCCAAACCTCCTCCTCACACAAATACTTTTGATATAAAGCAAACTAAAATAGGACCGGAGAGATAGCATGGAGGTAAGGCATTTGCCTTGCATGCAGAAGGACGGTAGTTTGGATCCTGGTATCCCCCGATATCCCATATGGTCCACCGAGCCTGCCAGGAGTGATTTCTGAGCATAGAGCAAGGAGTAATCCCTGAGTGCTGCCAGGTGTGACCCACAAATAAAAAACAAAAACAAAAAAATAAGAAAAACTATAATCATTGATATTATGGGTATTGTTATGTTATAGACAGAATGCTCTGAAATGTTTAAAAAATGGGATAACTGAATTTCCACAGGCCAAAATATTAGAACCCTAAATGACATTATACACAAAAAATTAACTTAGCATAGACTAAATATTTAAAATTCTTAGAAGAAAACATAGGCTTAAATCTCTGTGATTTAAATAAAGTAATTGCTTCTTTGTTCTTTATTGTGTCAATGATGTCTACCAAAATCAATCACTTTAGGGGCTAAAGAGATAGTACAGTGGGTAAGGCACTTGCCTTGCATGTAGCCAACCCAGGTTCAACCCCCAGCATTCCATATGATTCCCTGAGCACCAGTAAGAGTGATTCCTGAAATGCAGAGTCAGAAGTAACTGCTTGGTGTGGCCCCAAAACAAAAACAAACATAAAAACCATTCAGTTTATTCATTTTAAGGGGTACTATTCAGTGGCCTTTGGAACATTGGTCATGCTTTGCAATTGTGACAACTGTCTAGTAAGAAAACATTTTCATTAGGCCTTGATTTTTAAAATATGGTTCTGAGCACACACACACACACACACACACACACACACACACACACACACACACACACACACACTAGATTGTTTGAACTTGCCCAACATTGCATTTCCTGGGGTGAACTTGTATTGCCTTTGGTTTGTCCCTTTCCAGATTGGATGATAAAGAAAGCAACCCTAACTTGTTGCACTCACTACACAGAGGGCAGACAAGTCCCCTTAGCCCTCCACACACAATCCAGCCCTAAATCTAAACACCCCAGAAAGTTGCTCAGTGAGGAGTGAGTGGGTTGGAGCTCCTTTGGCCTCTGGAAAATGATACTTCCTGGACCTCTTGTCAAATAATCCCAAAACCATCCAAAAATAGCATCTTCAAGAAAAAAGATGCCCCCCAAAGAAAAGAAAGTCATTTGGCATAATGACTTGGCATTGAAACAATGTGGACATTTTCATTGTTTTCTTTCATCAAATGATTCAGATGAATTTCATAAAATCTGAGCATGCCTGTTTTATTTTTAAAATCACTAATTCTGGATAATAGGGTGAATCTCCACCTTTTATGCCCAAAATTTAACTTTCTGTGAAGTTGGGCAATGCAAAAATAAAGAAGGAAAATTCTGAAAGAAGGTCTAGGAGAGGTACATAATGAAAGTGTTTATTGTATAAAACAGCTTGGCCAAATATTTCCCATTCTGCTATCTCTGTAGAGGAAATGAGACCAAGATGATCTTTCCCAGCTGGGGGACCCTTTAGAGAGGTGACAGGTCTGATAACAGAGTATTCCAAGCACTCAGACCAAATCCCACAGCTAAGCTTACAGATAGCTCTTAAACACAAAGAAAGTAGGTAATACCTAGATCTGGGGAAAATTTAGCAAGTTTAGATTTTGACCTCACATGCAAGTAACTCCTCCATTTATCGATTGATCATTCATCTAAAATACTGTATAAGTTCAGGGGGTTAGCTCTGCACTCTATATGTGTGTAGGGTTTACTTCTCCCACCATCAACATTCCAGCATCATCCCCTCCCCAAAAAGATGCCCCCAAATATTTCTCCCCACTATCCCCTTCTCTTTGGAAATAGCCATAGGCTTCTCTGATAATAGGAATTAAGGTTGTTGTTCCTTGTCAGTGCGTGTGCTTAATTTATTCACATTCCACACAAGAGTAAAACCATCTGGGTTGACATGTCTTCGATAATGTCATTCTTTCACTGAGCAAAATCGCCTCCAGTTCCATTCATTTTGTCTCTAAGGTTGTGAATTTATCTTAACAGTGTTCCATTGAGGGTACAGACCATTGCTTCATTACCCGTCTTCTGTGATGGACATTTAGATGGCTCCCACTATTGGGACAGGTTTGGATTCTATTTTTCCCTAAAAGTAGAGAAATTATGGGAAGACACATTATGAATAGGGCACAACATCCTTTTTCATTCTGATTACTAAGGATTGAAGAAAATGCCCACCTAAATAAATGTTTTATCTTTAGTTTTTTTACTGGTACAAAGAGCAGAATGAGTTATCTCACTAGATTTCCATGGGCCATTCAAATAAAAGGCAGTGTTAGGATAGAGGAAATCACGACGAATATTTTAGACCTATGTAAAAAATAACAACTCTATGAGCAATCTTCTAGAATTAATTGAAGAAATTGGGCATAGAGGGTGCATTCATCTTTTCATTTCATTTCATTCATTCCTTCTTCGAAGCCCACTCTGGCCATCTGACTTTAGACCTCTATCTAAATCCAGCACCACATCAATTGGTCCAGACACTGCATAGAGATTCCCAAATAAATGGGAGATCATAAAAAAGAGCAGTACAGCTTTTCAAAAACTAGGATCTTTCCAGCCTGCACATCTTCCCCTGAAAATAAATGTCTCACAAAGAAAAAATTTCTTCCTTAGAGTATGTCTTTGGATACTACCACCTCCTGCCACTGAGAGGCATGACTGGGCCTGCAAGCTCCCAATATTGGCATACACCCAGTAGTAGTAGCCTTAGCTGGAGTGAGCAGTGAGGTTCAGGAGCAACATCTGGTTCCCTGTGCAAATCCTTCGATTTCTACCTCCCTAAGAAGGTTCTGAGGCTTCCCTAAACTCCAGGATACAAACAGATTCTCCCGTTGACTGGTTCAGTTGAAGGTTCAGCTCCTCCAACAAGACCCAAGAGCCTGCCTTGTACTTATCTTCAGTGTAGGTGCTACTGTGAAGTCCAGTTAGGATTAACACCGGAGCCATATAAGTGCTTTGATTTTTGTCCATAGACTGTCTTGTCACTCAGCTTGTGGTGGGCACCCTTCTTGGGGAGTTTCTAGGTGTGTCTCCTGGTTCTTGTGAAGGGGGGGACTGGGATTTTGTAGCCTTCCCAGAGAGCTTTTCTGGCTTCTATTGTCCAGATTTTGGCTCTGCCCCAGGCCCTACCTGCTCCCGTTCCCTGACCCATGGGGGTTCTCTGATCAGAATTCACCCTCATGCTCTCCTGTCTCTTCCTTCTGGGATGTGGCCAGCCACCAAGGGGTCAGGGGTGAAGATCAAAAAGAGGTTCTCTACAAGGAGGGGTCACTCATGAAAAAGGACAGTGGAGATTTGGGGGTGCTTTCCACCCCTTAGTGACCTGAGTAAATGGGGTTGCTGACCACAAAAGGAAGGAGTCCTTTCTGGGGGTGAAGGAGAAAAGGTAGCTGATACCTTGTGCTGCTCATGGACTATTCCTGGCTCTGTACTCAAGAGTGACCCCTGGAAGTGCTCAAGGGGTCATTTGTGGTGCCCAGGATTTGAACCAAGGTTACTGGAAATGCAAAGGAAGCTACTTAACCCTGTACTATTGGCCCCCAAAAATTCTTTCCTATGGGGATTTATGATCAGAGTCTAGGGGATCTCTTGGAAAATTACTGACTCCCAGGGTGCAGATTTCACATACTTGGAGAGAGAGAGAGAGAGAGAGAGAGAGAGAGAGAGAGAGAGAGAGAGAGAGAGAGAGAGAGAGAGAGAGAGAGAGAGAGAGAGAGCTTATCTAATGCTTCTTAACAGACAAAAACTCAGAAGTTCAACCATGCAGGATCCCCGGGATGGTGGGAGGTGCATGAGGAGGAGAAATTAAGCAATTCCAACAGTCTCGAAAAGCAACTGAGATTCCTCCTGAGATTCCCAATCTTATGTAGAAGGATGAGGAAAAGTTTTATTGTCTTCAGCAGTTCCAGATGCCATAAGCAGGGCATCATATGTCATTGGGATATTTAGAACATCATTTACAGGCCATGCAATACAAACACCAGGACTTCAAGGGCAATGACAAGGAGCACCCATATCTGTCTCATCATGGACAAGTTCCAGCATTTCAGGAACCTCACCCCAATGTCACATATAAGTTCCAGGAGCCTTCATTGAGGAAGTGAGAGCCCATGCCCATTGGGAGCCAAAGTGCAGAACTCTTTTCTCTGTCTCAGTCAGCATACTTAGGCATGTGAGGCCTCTTCAGTTTAACAAGAAGGCAGAAAGACACAGTGTATTTTTAAGATACATTTGAAAAAAATCTCCCCAAAATGATCAAGTCCACTGAAAATAGATCCACATTTAGAAAGTAGCCTCCACACCCTCTGAGAAACAGAGATGACAACCATGTGTTTATAACCACATTTGAGGGTATAAAACAAACTGAAAAGTTCCTCTTCCTCATGTTTCTGGCCCAATTTGGAAGGCCAAGTTATACTTCCATCTCTGAATGGCTTACTTTTTGTCCATTTTCAACAGAAATCTCCAAATTTGGGGGGGAAAAAACAAATATCCTACTTATTTCTAGCCTATCCTCACTGAAAAATAAGGAGTTAGAGTGGCCTCCTGTGGGCGATTAGTCTCCAAAAACTTAATAACATCCATGTCTGCTCATCGGCTGCTCCTGAGCCCATAGATAGACATGCAAAGTGTGGTTGATGTTTCAAGTGAGGGGTTATTCAACTAATGTCTCCAATTAATTCTACCTGGATAATCATATCTAGTGAGAATTAAGAACAGAGCGTCAGGTCCATAGCAGTAGCACATCAGGAGGGTATTTGCCTTGCACATGGTGAACCCAGGTTCAATCTCCAGCATCCCATATGGTCCCCCAAGCATTGCCAGGAGTGATTCTTGAGTATAAAGTCAGTAGTATCCCTTGAGTACTGCTGAGGTGGCCCCAAAACAAACAACAATAAAGTTTTGCCCTAAAAGATAATGTGAAGCATTGAAACATTGATTCAGACCCTCTCTCTAGAGCCTGAATATATCTGTCACAATTTCATCTTCACTGCCAATTAGACCTAAATAACATCAACCTATTTATTCCATTGGGCTCATTTTTTTTCCTTTCAGACCAAACTTCTCTTAAATAGCTCAGGGTCCTCAAAGGGTCAGTACTGGTACAGATAAGGTCTGGAGAATTGTTTTTTTTTTTATCATTGATTGATGGACCATAGGACAGAATAGATAGTTGTCCAAAGTGTTTCAGTTATTTCAGTAAACGTGTTAAAAAAATAAAAATAGTGAGCCACAAACATATGTTGGACCTAATTCAAGGCAAGTGCCTTACTCACTGTATCATCTCTCTGGTCCCCAAATTTACTACTTACAAAATGTTTTTTCCAAAATATTTCTGCATTTCCCAAACTCCACTAGTCTTCCTATCTTAAAAATGTGGATTTTCTTGACTGGTAACAAAAACTAAAAATTTTAGTGTTGTCTTCTACACCTGCATCCTTCTCTGCTGTTAGTAACTTCAAATTAATAGGAAGGAAGGAAGGAAGGAAGGAAGGAAGGAAGGAAGGAAGGAAGGAAGGAAGGAAGGAAGGAAGGAAGGAAGGAAGGAAGGAAGGAAGGAAGGAAGGAGGGAGGGAGGGAGGGGAGGGAGGGAGGGAGGGAGGGAGGGAGGAAGGAAGGAAGGAAGGAAGGAAGGAAGGAAGGAAGGAAGGAAGGAAGGAAGGAAGGAAGGAAGGAAGGAAGGAAGGAAGGAAGGAAGGAAGGAAGGAAAGGGAAGAAGGGAGAAAAGGAGGAAGGAGGGAAGGAGGAAGGACAGAGGGAGGGGAGGGAGGGGAGGGAGGGAGGAAGACTGGGAGATAGCTCCAGGCCAGAGCAAAGGCCTGGCTTACACAGGAACCTAAATCTGACCCCCAGCATCACATGATTCCCCAAGAACCACCAGGAGTAGCCCCTGAGTACTACCAGGTGAGATCCAAAAATAAAAATAGTGGGGGTTGGGGGGTAATGTTAAACTATGTTCAAACTTAACAAAAAATGTAGTCAATCCATAGAAAAATTGCTCTACATCTTGCCACAGGTAGTGCCTTTTAGAAGATCCAACCGTGTATGCAAGATCCATCCAAAAGTGTTTTTTTGCCATTTTAAGTGTAAAAATTTGGTGACTTTTAGGATATCTACAGTGTTGGATCACCACTGTCCTACTTCAGAACATTTTTGTATTCTGGAAAAGAAATCTCCAAACTTATCAGAAGTTCCTCCCAGCTCTTCCCAGCTGTTTTCTTTATGTTTGTATGGATTGGCTTATCCTGGCCACCTTCTAGAAATGGGGTCATTCAGTGACCTTTGGCTTCTGCCCTCTCTCATTCAGCACCACCCTGTTTCAGTCTTGACACAATATCACTTTTATCTTATCACAGTAGAGTTCCGGACTTGTTTTCTGGTGTGAATTCAAGAGTCTTGCCTTCCTTCTTGAAACTTAATCCAAAATCTTAGTATTTATAAGAAGTATTTCTTACATAGTACAAGCAGTATTTTATCTGCCCAAGTGCTTTCAGCTGCCAGTCACAGAGAAAGAACTCAGCTGAAATAGTTACACCGAACTTTCTCATGTTTTCAAATTCTTTTAAATAAACTTCTGCATCATGTATTGTCAGTGCATTTTTTATTTGTGTGCTCATTTTACAAACATATATATAGCCTTGCACAAACATGTCTTAGGCAGAAGCTGGAGCAATGGCACAGTGGTAGGGTCTTTGCCTTGCACACAGCTGACACAGATGGACTGAGGTTCAGTTCCCAGAGTCCCATATGGTCCCCCAAGCCTGAAGAGATTTCTAAGCGCATAGCCAGGAGTAACCCCTGAGCATCACCAGGTGTGGCCCAACATTTCTTAGGCAGAAAGGAGTCACAAGTGGAGAAAGTTTAAGAAGCCCTGAATTAAATAAAAAATTAATTTCACCATGTGATTTACAAAAGAATATGGGCAGGTGGTTTTAGGATATTTGGGAGCTTTAACTGTTACTGTATAGGGTGCTCGCTGTTCTCTGCCAGCCATAAACTGTTGGACTCTACCCTATCCTTCCTCCTCCTCTAAAATGGAGTAAGAGATGCCCATAACACCATGGTGCCCCTCTGCACAGGAGCAGGAAAAGGTTGAGATTCCTCATGAGTTCATTTATACAAAACATTCTCAACTCTTCCCTGCCATATCTAACTATTGGAAGTTTTGCCAAAAACCCATACTAAACCTGGGTGGAGGAAACTACAGCCCTAAAGGTGTATCCTTAACTTCGAGGAACCAGGTGACCAGAAACCCAAAAACTGGTTCACACCTGAATAACACCTCTCTTTCACCTTTTTGCAGGAACTGTTTGTAGAAGCAGTACTGTTTGACAGAAGGAAAAAAAACTCATTTGCTCTCTCTCTTCCTCTCTCTTCCTCTCTTTCCTCTCTCTCTTGCTCTCTCTCTCTCTCTCTCTCTCTCACACACACACACACACACACACACACACACACACACACACACCCTGCTTTGTTCCTGCTTATTTGCCTTTTATCTTCAAAATACTCAATAATATCTAAGACATGTTCTAGGTTGCGTTTTAGAAATAAATGACTGGGAAAAAACTCATTCGCATCCTGCTTGAAGAACTAGTTAAGATATAAGTATCATGGGGCCGGAGAGATAGCACAGCGGAGTTTGCCTTGCAAGCAGACAAGATCCAAGACCTAAGGTGATTGGTTCGAATCCCAGTGTCCCATATGGTCCCCCGTGCCAGCCAGGAGCTATTTCTGAGCAGATAGCCAGGAGTAACCCCTGAGCACCACTGGGTGTGACCCAAAAACCAAAAAAATAAAGATATAAAGTATCCAGTCTCTCTTCTACCTGTGTCAATATTCCCAAAAATTAAGGAGCAGGGAGCTTGATTTCATTACTCCCTCTCTCATTGTGCTCCAAATGCAGAAGAGCCTTTCCTTCTTTTGAAAGCAGTGGTGGAGCTAGAACAGGTAAGATGCCTGCTTACCTTGCATGCAGAAAACCAGGGTTTGATTCCCTACACCACCTATGATTGCCCCTGGACCTGCCAGAAGTGAACCCTGAGCAGAGCCAGAAGTAAGCCCTAAGCACTGCCTAATATACCCCCAAAATTGTTGGAATAAATAAATAACAGGTGTGATGGTGGCTTTCTGATGCATTGTGCCTTGTACCCTCACTAGTGTCATGAGCAAAATGACACTAGTCATTTGTCATCTCAACATTCATTCCCAGGGTGATTCTACCACAATCATCTCGAGGCTCTGTACTTGCAAAGGGTCAGAGAAATGACAAGTCGACATCAACCACCCATGTCCTCTAAGGCACCTGTGTGGCTTGTAAATCAGTGAGTTTCCAGCCAGCACATCCAAAGGGTTCCCTTAGGTTGGATAGTCCATTATTTCATGCCTGCTGGGAAATTCAGTGCATGTGGCATTCTCTCATGGAGGGTGCTGGACAAAGCTCTCAAAATATATATTTTTTAAACCTTTCAACCCTGCTAGCTGGTTATCAAAAAATAACAGACATTTAGCTACACAAGAAGGTCAACTTTGTAGGCACAAGCCTCGAATTACTATGCCGGGGGAGAGTAGGAGGTAGGTGTTGAAAAGGTAAAGCATTGAGGAAGTACTTGTAATAGGTTTCAGATTTCCTTTCCTGTTAGGTCACACCCTGCCTTTACCCACAACAAAGGCATTTCCCCAACTTCCTCTTTCCTCTTCACTTATGCCTTTGATATGTAAAAATCCACCTGGATCTCACTGGATCTTTTCCCTCCTGCTGAATTTGTACAAGTTTAATAAAGGTCATTCTGGCTTGGCGCACAGAGATAGCACAAGGCAAGAAGCAAACTAACTCCATGATTCTCTCCTGACTAGCTCGGTTTATTAATTCTTTGTGGCTACCTTTCTTCAGATCCATTCACCTGGGGTTTGTATATGGTGTGTGGGGTGATTTTACACTTTCTCTGTAGGAGTAAGCAAACTGCTGTTCACCTCCCCCCCCCCCCCCCCCATTCAGGAGTCCCTGAGAGCTTCTCAAGCTGATCCCATTGATCAGTTTGGACCTAACTGATCCCCAGGGTTAGAAACTCGACCAAACTTCCCATGCAGTGTCATGTCAAAATAGAACCTTTATGAAACCAATATTGATAGGGATGCAGAAATCCACCAGGGAGAGGAGAGATGGGTCAAGAGAGAACAGAACCACACCCCACCCCAGAAAAGCAGTTGTCCACTTCCTCATCTCACTAAAGCAGGAAATGCTCTTGAAACTCGAGGAACTCTTTAGCCAGGAGAATAATGAGGCATAAATCCTTTAGGGGTGAGAATGCCTCACTCAGGAAGTAGCCCTGTCACCCAGATGCTCCTGGGGGCTGGAATTCTGTGATTAATGGCGGAAACCTGACCCTCCTCTTGGATTGTTTTTCTGGTTTTGTTTTTTGTTTTTTGTTTTTCATGGTGGTCATGTAAGTTTTCAGACCTTATAAGTTTCAGGATGTGCTGCAGGAACTGGAAATAACTTTGCTTGTTCTATGGACCCTGCAAGACAGCAGCTCACTGGCACAGAAGAACTGGCTACCACCCATCCGCTCCCTCTTGAGAACCCAAGCATGTGTTATCTGCAGGCGGATGAGTGCTGGCTTCCCCCACCCCAAGCTGTTAACAATTTATGGGGCGTTTTATCAACAGCCTTCAGTTGGCAGATAATTCCAGCAAAGCCTGTTCTGCAGTAGTTTGTTGGTCTTGGAGAGTCTCATAGGCACAG
Source organism: Suncus etruscus (assembly GCF_024139225.1). Classification (NCBI taxonomy): domain Eukaryota; kingdom Metazoa; phylum Chordata; class Mammalia; order Eulipotyphla; family Soricidae; genus Suncus; species Suncus etruscus. Next base: position 21,631,596 of record NC_064854.1, on the reverse strand, counting down.
CCCCATCTCGCACCACTTGGAAAGAAAAATCATATCCATGACCTTTCAGAAATGAAGCTTTTTGTCACCTCTTCACACGCCTGTCCCGTGATGGCCAACTTTCACATCTCACCGATTTCTCCAAACACGAAAGAGGAAACCGGAAGATCAATGATTCATTACAAGGGGGAAAAAAAGGAGTGGTTTGTCTAAAGTAGAGGTGTAATAAGGGAAGGAGGAAATTAGGGTACAGATAGAAATATCATTTGGTTTGCTAGCCAGAATGGAAGCCATCTGAATGGAAGCCATACAGTGAACTTACAGTCATACAGAGAATATTCCATATTCTCTTTGCTCTTAAAACAAGCACACATTGAATCCTGATGATTCTTTTATTGTTGTGTTGTTATTGTTTTTGTTGGTGGTGGTGGTTTGGGGTCTACACCCGAAGTGCTCAGGGTGTTACTGCTAGCTATGCACTCAGAAATCACTCCTGAGAAGTTTGGGGGACCACATAGGATATTGAAAATTAAACCCATATCAATCATGTACAAGGTAAATGCCCTCCCTACCGTGCTATTACTCTAACCCAACTTTTACTTTTTTTTTTTTTTTTTTTTACTTATTGAGGCAGTAGATAATACCAACTGCACTTATGGTGGTGGTCCGGGGACCCTATGTAGAGCTGGAGATTGAACCCAGGTGGGCAATGTACCACTAGCATGTCCCATCCCCACCATCCTATCTCTAACCCCTGGTAATTCCTGGAGTTAATGAAAAGTACAATGATTTCAATGTGATTATCAATTTCCAAACATGTGCCCTATATGAGAGCCTCTGCCTAGGGATAGGACAGTCTGCACAGAACAATACATCTTTGCTGGCTTCCCCATCTGAGGCTGAGGGACTAAGAGCAGAGGTGGGAAAAGATGGATGTCTAAGCCTGGAGGAACAGACAGACTCAAGCCATTAGAAACCAACACCAGTGGACAGAACCCACTTCAACATCAGTGGATAGAACCCATTTTAAATAGACATCACACATCTTATTCACATGTTCAATCCCCACCCCAGGAAAATTGAGCAGGAAAATTGTATTTCTGATAAACATTTTGCTTTACTTTTCTAGTATCCCCAGTGGATAGAACTCAACTTCTCTGCTGAGGAAGATATGCACACATTGTATTTGTGTATTGTGTTCACACTTTGAACTATGGACTTTTATGCTTCAGGCAGGAGGAAGAGTCACAAACACGGCCAGACTGGGGGACTTAGTTACTTTTCAGGTCTGCTGCTTGTCAGGTATGAAGACATCCAAGCAATGAATAAGCTTAGCTAGAGAGTTAATAGTTCGAGGAGAGGGGCATAAAAGGTGATATAAGGACTCTTACTGTCTTAATTACTGGAACATCAGCACCCCCAGGAAATGCCCTGGTAGTGGGGGTCCTGTGTCTCATATCTAGCCTTTTGTTTGCAACCTCTCTAGAGAAAAATAATCTACAGAGACTTTGCATTAGCTTCCTCTTCCCTTTTGAGATATAAAGACCCACTTAATCTAACTAGCATCAAATAGGTATTTTTCTGTGATCTGTCCTTCCGCCCATGTTAATTGTTCCTGAACAATAAATACTGTACATGATCTTATTTTGGAGCCAGAGTGATGGCGCAGCAGCAAGGCATTTGCTTTGCACACAGCTGACCCAGGACAGACCAGCTGTTCGATACCCAGGTGTCATACATGGTCTCCCAAGCCAGGAGCTATTTCTGAATGCATAGCCAGGACTAACCCCTGAGCTTCACCAGCGTGGCCCAAAACAAAAACAAAACAAAATCAATGTATTAAATGAATTTTATAAAGAAAGAAGAAAAGAGAACTTCTTCTCTTGAGGCTCAAGTAGATGGCCAGCACAAATGAATGATAAGCCCAAAAAAACTGTTGAAGCCCAGGGAACTTTCTCTTGAGTCCCTGCCAATAGGCTGATGCCTCAGAATCAGGAACTTTCCTGCTAGGCAGTGAACGTACTTGTCTGACAAAGCCTCATAAAGATTGCAGAGGCATTTTGTTCTACATAAATCACTCTAATACTATATACTTTTTTGTGTTATTTGATGTCTTCATATAGGTGCATGTGGTTTGTGGCGTTCAGAGCTTACTCCTGTCTCTGTGCCCAGGATTACTCCTGGATGTCGCTTGGGGATTTGAACTGGGTGTGGCCCATAGTGCAAGGCAAGCTGTCATCCCCCCCCTGGACTATCTCTCAAGCCCCAATTAGTTATTTTTGAAAACAATTTTCTGGAACCAGAACAATAGTACATTAGGAAGGGCATTAGCCTTGTACACGACCAACCTGGGTTCCATCCTGGGCACACTATAGGGTTCCTCAAGTCTGCCTGAATAACTCCTGAGTATTGCTGGGTGTTGCCTAAAACAAACAAACAAAACACCACAATTTTCTTCACAGCGTGCTGAAACCCTGACCCCTGGGAAAGCCTGTGGAGTCTTTTCCATCTTCAAAAGCCCCTGCCTCCTCCCCCTTGGGTTTTGTTGTATTTATTGCTGCACTCACAACTCATCTCAAGAGCCAAATCCCCCCCCCCCGCAAGGAGAGTTGCGTCTGGAAGTCGGGTGCAGAGACCAGGGCTGTGCAAGGGCCTGTTGTGTTCCTGGGCATTTGCTCTCTAAATGGACGCAGCCAGTGAGTAGTTGGAAAAGACAAGAGGGCAAGAATTTTTGGTTCTCCGTTCCCCAATAACCCTTTCTGCCGAGCTCCTTATTCCAAGGGCTCAGTCCTGCATAGCCAGGTCCACAGGACTGGCTTCAGGAGGAGTGAGAGGCTGGATGCAGTGTGGTGGAGCAGGGTCTAAAGCTGGGGGATGTGACCCAACAGACAAGAACACCTTTGCTCCTATTGATGCGATGCGCTTGATTTCCAGCAGGAAACACATGCCCAGCAGGGTCTAACCCAGTCTGACCTCCAAGCTGTTGGCCTCTGGTGAACACTTTGATCACCCCAGGGAATCCAGACCTCCTGGGGCTCCAGTGGGGGTCACTAGCCCTCAGAAGATGGGAAATCCAGGCTGGAGAAGGAGAGAAAGGTGGAAATGGGACACTGGCCCAGATCCTCACAGGCCAATGGGCGTCGATGCCTGTTTAAGGGACACAGAGAACTGTTCCCTGCTCTCCCAGAGAGGTGAGCCCAATTTTCTCTGATGTCCCCTAGCTGGAACTTACTTCCTTGGCTGCCCAGCTGGAACCTACCTCCTTGGCTGCCCATCTCTTCTAGCCCAAGACCCTGAGAAGGAAGGAAGGGAAGCAAGGAAGGAAGGAAGGAAGGAAGGAAGGAAGGAGAAGGAAGGAAGGAAGGAAGGAAGGGAGGGAGGGAGGGAGGGAGGGAGGGAGGGAGGGAGGGAGAGGAGGGAGGGAGGGAGGGGGAGGGAGGAAAAGGAAGGAAGGATATGTGATATATGGAAGGGCACAGATGAGCTGGAAGTGGGACCAGAAGACTGTATCTGGATTCAGTGATGCTTGGAGCCCCCATGTAGTGTGGACAGCCAGGCTGTGTCTGAGGCATTGAACAAGAATGGGGGAAACTCCTGTTTCATTCCAGTTGCCCCCCGCAAATCCAAACTGACCACAATGTGAGTCTCTTCAGCCCAAACAGAATCCCGGGAATCAGACAGGCCATGAAGACTGTGCCAGCTGGTGCGTGCCATGGCTGAAAGCCATTGCCAAGATCTCAGTAGGAGGTGTGCACTTTCAGATCGTCCTGGTTCTTCTTCAGGGTGTCCCCAACACAGGTGGCTCCTATCAGATGTTCAAAAAGCAAAGCTTTATTTTGGCGCAAACAGTGGGTCAAAAGAAATGCTCTTTGTAACCACTGTGACAGGAGAGCCAGAAACAATCACTCTGGACATGACCTGGGTGCTGAAAGGAAAAAGAGTGGTGGGCATGATACCCCTCAGTAACAGCATTGCAAATTACAGTGAGAGAGAGAGAGAGAAGAGAGAGAAGAAGAGAGAGAAGAAGAGAGGAGAAGAGAGAGAGACTGAAACACAACCATGAATAACTTTGCAACTGTCTATCTCATGGTGATTCAAATAAATAACTTATTTATTTAAAAAGAAAAAGAAATGCTTCTTACAAGAGGCATTTGGTGGTTCTTTGCTCCCTTAGGCACCATCCCGGACTGCTGTCTCTCCCAGGAGATCTACTGTGAACTCCGGAGATTGGCAAGTGTTAAGGAGCATGCCTGAAATGATCTAAAGGGGTTGGAGGCAATAGCACAAATAGGGAGGGCCTTTACCTTGCACGTTACCCAACCCAGGTTGATCTCTGGCATCACCATAGGGTCTTCTAGCACCACCAGGAGTGATTTCTGAGTGCAGAGCTGAGTGTGACCCCCAAAACAAAAAAATATATATTTCTAGAACACAGACTCTCAGCAGTTCCGTGGGAAATGCTGGACTCTTTTCTATAGATGAGATGTGACACTTCTCTTTCCCTTCTAGCTCGGGTTCCAGTAAGGAATGAACCGAGTTATTTGCTGAGATCATCACTTCAAACTCTCATTGTGTGCTGGGAGGAAAGAGCGTAGGCGAGTTGTAAGATTTCAAACAAATGTTCCTAAGTCAGCCAAGGCATTTGACATGTTGCTTGACATTTTTTAAATGTTTCTTCAGCCAAAAATTCCCTTTCGCCCTCTGCTACCTTCTTGTCAGCAGTGAGCACTTACTTCCCTTACATTTTTTACCTTGGTCCTCCTGGTCGGGCCTACAGCTGAGGAAATTCCCTGAGTCGACAAAATTCCCTTCTGCCTCTGACGGCTCTTGCTTTATGTCTCCCAAACAATTCTTTTAAATTCATGTTGACATGCCTTTGAAATGCAAAATTTCTGCCCAAAGTCTTAACATGACTCCAGCCTGAAATCTTTTTGTTTTCTACTTTGGCAAGTTTGTTTTTTTTTTAAATAAGGAAATTGTAGCCACATAACAAAATGTGGAAATCTTAACACTCTTGAAACATTCTCTCCTGGAAATAAAGTGAATAGTCATCCTTTACATTTTCGTTTTTTTGTTTTTTTTTTTTTTTTGGTTTTTGGGCCACATCCGATGACGCTCAAGGTTTACTTCTCATTGTGCGCTCAGAAATCGCTCCTGTCTTGGGGGACCATATGGGATGCCGGGAATCGAACCCAAGTCCGTCCTGCCATGTGCAAGGCAGACGCCTTACAGCTTGTGCCACCACTCTGGCCCCTCATTTTTTAAAATATTAAAGTCACAATCAAATAGATCATATAAAACTGTTCTAACATGACTGTCTTTGGAGTATAACATTCCATGTAAAGATTTTGCCTCAAAGACAATGGAGACTTATTAGATACATCAAAATTTCCACCTTTTCTTCTAAACTTCTGGCCTCCTGGGCCTGGTTCCTGTGATAAGATAAAGCAGAACCATCATCTCCTTTAAGTCCAGATTTATTTGTTTCTACCCTGAACAGTTACCAGAAGATGTGAAAAAGAGGAAAAAGTGGCCAGCTCAGAGAAACCACATCATGGGCTTCTATCTGTATTTGTTTTTCATGCAAATACCGTCCATTGGACGTACTTGCTCTATGGACTTCTGGTCTCTGCCTGTGACCATCTTCTTCTCATTGTGGACTTGGGGGTGCTCTACTGAAGACTTTGCATGCTCAGAGCTGAACACAAGTGCTCAGGTGAGCATCCAAGTTGAGATCACGTTCAAAAATAAATTAAATAAATAAATAATAAATAAATAAATAAATAAATAATAAATGCTGCCTGGGCTGGAGCAATAGCACAGTGAGAGGGTTTTTGCATTACATACAGCCTACCCAGGTTTGATCCCCAGCATCCCATAACGTCCCTAAAACCTGCCAGGAGTAATTTCTGAGCACAGATACAGGAGTAACCCCTGAGTGCTGCGGGTGTGGCCTCCCCCAAACAAACAAACAATAACAAAAAAGAAACTTCCTAATCATAGGCCTCTCTCCTTTCTGCACTGGGAAATGACTCAGCGGCAGAAATCACTGCCTTTATAAGCATAAGGCCATGAGTTGGATTCCTGCTGCTGCCCATATGCACTGAGCACAGACTTGGCAAATCTTCTATCTAGGGCCCCATGGCTGCAGCCAGCCCTGCAGTCTTCCAGCACTGCCATATCTAAAGGAGCACCAGTCTCAAAGTAAAGAGGGGTCCACCAGTAACCAGAGAAACTGAAGTGCCAGCTCTGCAACCTTGTGTGAGAGCGCATATGTAAGGGCCTTGGCAGCATCACAGTGACCCCCACAAGCTCTACTACTGGACACACAGCTGCACCATCACAGAAGAAGCCTGACTCCCAGCAAGCACCATGGCCTGGAATCTGAAAGCCACAACCACACCTGCAAACCCCAGTGAAGGCAACTTTCCAACTGTGTGCAAGAACAACAACCAAGCTTGCAACCCAAAGACATAGGGAGGAAAGGTAGTGGGCAGAGGGGAGAAAAATGGAGCCCCCACTGAGCCAAGGTGCACAGATGAGGAAGGTCCTTGCAAAAGTCCAATCGAGAAAGAAGAGAAAAAGAAGAAGAAATCCTCACAAGCAAGATTGGGCTGTCATAGCTTCATCTCATTCTCTCTCTCTCTCTCTCTCTCTCTCCTCTCTCTCTCTCCTCCCTCTCTCTCTCTCTCTCTCCTCTCTCTCTCTCTCTCTCTCTCTCTCTCTCTCTCTCTCTCTCTCTCTCTCTCTCTCTCTCTCTCTCTCTCTCTCTAGCAACACTTAGAAGTGCTCAAAGATTAGGATTATGATTAGGGTTACTCCTAGCTCTAAGCTTAGAATTCACTCCTGGCAACCTCGAGGACCATATGGGATGCTGGGGATCGAACCCAGGTTGGCTGTGTGTAAGGTAAATGCCCTACCTGCTTTGCTATCCCTCGCCCCCCCACTCTCTTTCTCTCTCAAGTTCCTTTATTTAAACACCATGATTACAAGGTTGTTCATAATATATTTATATTTTTTTTAGTTAAAAAGTTGTTCATGATTGTGTCAGTACTACAATGTCCAGCACCCTTCACCAGTGAACATTTCTTGCCACCATTGTCCTCAGTTCCCCTCCCACCCCTTCACCTGCCTGCCTCTGGGGCAGACATTTTTCTTCTCTTACTCTCTCTGTCCTTTTTTTCTTTTATACTGTGTAGACATTTTGTCTTAATTGCTTTGTCCAAAGGTTAGAAAAAAAATTGTGTGTGTGTATGTGAGAGAGAGGGGGGGGGTGGGGAGAGAAGGGGCCCAGATATAGCTCAACAGCAAAGTGCCTGCCTTGCAAGTCTGAGGCTGTGAGTTCGACCCTCAGTGGCACCCACATGTGCCTTGCACAATCCCAGCATGCTCTTTTGTTCTGGGTGTAATCACAGTTTGCCCTGGTTTGGGTGTGCAGGTAAGTGTTTCTGTGAAAACCTTCTTGGGCCAGCTCACTGGGACCCTCTAATTCTCTAAGGCACCCTGGCCTGGACTCCAGTTTTGTTCTCCACTGTAAACCAAGCGGGCATGCAACCTTCCAAATGTTCCTGTGTGCTCAGAAAATGGTTAACTCCAGGGCCCACTTTAAGGGGCCAGCAGTGTTCGGAGAAGCAGCAGTTCCTGCCACACATGGCCCCACTGCATGCGAGACCAGTGAACTCCACAGGCGTCACACTTAGCACAAAGGACCCAAGCGCTTTAAACCTGAGACCTCGTCCCTATCCTGGGAACCTCATGGGCTCGTTTGGAAGATGAACCCCCATGAATCAGGCCGGTCCCCATGATAAACTGCATGGGCACTTGGCCACAGAATTCCCCCAAAGCGGGTCCTTGAAGGATTTTAAACAGGAGAGTTGAGCAGTCATAAATACCTGTCTGCCTGCAGGGTGGGAGATAGGAGAGGACCAGGAGGGGTGCACTGACACTGGCCAGACCCCCGCAGAGGAGGAGGGAGGCAAGGCAGGGCGGGGGGGGGGGAATCTGTGCAAAGGGGCTGTTCCTCCCCTGAGTCAAGAACCCCAGCATTGCAGCAGGAACAAGAGAGAGTGGACAGCACGGGTCACCCCTAGCGGCCAATCCCTTGAAGTGAAAGCTCCCAGATTAAAATGCGGTGTTAGGGACCTGCCTGAGCCCCTCAACAAAACCGGGAGGGCATTTGCCTTGCAAGCAGTCAACCTGGGTTCGATCCCTGGCATCCCATATCATCCCCAAGCCTGCCAGGAGTAATTCCTGAGCACAGAGCAGAGTATCACTGCATGTGACCCAAACAGCAAACAAAACCACATCCTGACTAAATATTAGAAGTGATGCCTTGTCACATTTTTTAGGGGTCTGGGGAGCAACTTTCCCCCAACTCTGTGTATCCTTTTCCTAATCCAGTCAGGCAGGAGTGGGGAAATCGGTGTCATTTATCTTTCATGATTAAATAAAACAATTAGCTTGGATGGAACTAGAAGGTATCATAATGAATGAGTGAAGTAAGTCAGAGGAAGAACAAATACCAGGTGGTCTCATTTACCTGCAAGTTATAGAACAATAACACGAGGAGTTGGAGGGCATTAAAGGGAGGGGCTAGATTTCCTTGGACCCGAGACTGTGGAAATGAGCACAGAGAGGAAGGAAGGAGGAGGAAAGGAAGAAAAGAAAGATAGGAATGAACAGGGCAAGGGATCTCTGATAGACAGAGGTGAGGTGTGCATAATTCTAAACTACAGAGACAACAATGTAGGAGACCAGCATCCAAACTTAAAATGTACCGTTAGGAGCTGGTAGGGATAACGCTAGTGAGGAAGATGTTTTGCCTTGCACACGGTCCAACTTGATCCTAGCATCCCTATATAGTCCCTTGAGCATGAGCACAAACGCCAGGAGTAACCCCCCAAAACCCCTTTTAGAGTGACCCCAAGGAATAAAGATTCCAGTAGTCCACTAGCAGAAGGTTGTATAGGGGGATAAAGCACCTATGATTCAAGATGAGCCATGAATAATCATTAAAAATTATTTCTAGAAAGCCTGAAGTTTCTCATCCCCATCTATTTTTTATGTTCCAAGGGAGCATTTGGGGATCACATCCTGGGGTACCAGGATGGAGTTCAGGTTCAGAAACATGCAAGGTTTTAAGCCCTATCCCTGGTCTCTCTAGTCTCAGAAAAACAAGATTTTAAAGGTTCTTGACAGTGGTTGGTGAAAGTGATGCCCAATATCTCCGACAAATCAGGAGGAATCGGAGGGAATGGCCAAAGCTACTGTTTCTTGTTCCTTCCCAAAACAGTAATGTGGGGTCAAAGTCTGCACCCCAGAAGTAAAGCACTTGGTCTGCCCTGATTCCTTCATCCTCAGCCCATCTGGCATTACTTGGAGGAACCAATAAGCAAGTTGAAGAGAAATGGATATTATAGAAATAACTGCCTCAAATAACTTTTTAGAGGCTGAAGAGATTGTGTAGCCAACCTCGGGCCCATCCCCCAGCACCATGTGATCCCTAAGTACCACGAGAAGTAACCCTTGAATACTGCCAGAGAAGCAACCCAATGGCTTTTTCAACATCCACCCAATTGTCTTCTGATATTGTGAATCATTGACTCCTATGAGAAATAGCACTGACAGGGCCAGGAGAGATAGCACAGGACTAAGGAGCCTGTTATGCATGAGGCTGACCCCAGATCAAATCCCCAGCAACCCCATAAGTGCCCCTAAGTGCTTACTAGGAGTGACCACTGAGCACAAAGCCAGGAAAAGCCCCTGAGCATTTCCAGGTATAAGCCCCAAACCCTAAACAAACAAACAAAATATGTCTGCAAGGGAAAAAAAAAGAGTACATACTACATTTAATGAGGGAATGTAGAAATGTGCCTACAATCATGACATACACCATTTTTTTAATGGTTGTTGTTAGGGACATAGTTAAGGCATATAATATAAATAGGCTACAGGACAAGAATGTGTGTTGTGGGGCCGGGAGGCTGGCGCTAAAGGTAAAGTTGCCTGCCTTGCCTGCGCTAAACCTTGGGACGGGACCGTGGTTCGATCCCCCGGTGTCCCAGTATGGTCCCCCAAGCCAGGAGCAACTCTCTGAGCACATAGCCAGGAGTAACCCCTGAGCGTTACCGGGTGTGGGCCCAAAAACAAACAAAAAAAAAAAACAAAAAACAAAAAAAAAAGAATGTGTGCAATCATGGAAAATTGGAAGCCGAAAAAGATGCATCGGTGGAAAACTGATTTCAAACAAAAGTGTGGAGAATTCATCAATGGTGAAAATGTATAAATGAGTAAACTAATATTGACTTGACTAATTTTCCAAAACATAATGTTGAATTTGAGGGGAGGAAGAGAGAGAAAGAGAGAGAGAGAGAGAGAGAGAGAGAGAGAGAGAGAGAGAGAGAGAGAGAGAGAGAAGAGAGGGCAAATGAAGATAAAACCCAGGGTGTTCAAATTCAGCCAAACTCTGTTCTTTCTTAAGCAGGTGTGTGGGTGTTTGTTACGCTACTCTGAGCAATTTAACAACAGCACAACAAAACACTTAGCTTGCTCCATGGGTAGAATGGGGTGGCAGGGAAGATCTTCCAACACGAAACTCATTCATTCATGCACGCATCACATCTTCATTCACCACACAAAATGTTGTGAAATTGTTTTCTCCATTCAAAAACAGCATTGGGGATGCGAACATTCTCTGGATTTTATCATTTGATCTGTAGAAAGGAGAATTGAAGGCTTTGTAAGGGGAATTCATCTGCCCAGCTAAACTGTGGGCCTTGGAGAGAAAATCATAGCAGAATCATTTCATTGCCAATCTGCAAGTGGGACATTTTGAGGGCAAACGTCCAAGGAATGGTATGTTTACAATCTTCTGATTAACTGAGCACAGAATTTTCCAAGATTTGAAAAAATGACGTTTTTATTTTAGTTCTCACTGCCTAGATTTAATATCCAGAGATGAATGTCGGACGTTCTCATCCCTAAAGATAGTGCAGTAGCACCATCTGCTGGCGATTTTATGCACTCTCAAGAACTGTCCTATGGGTTGGGAAAAGTAGGCTGAAAAGTCAAGATAAAATAAAATAAATGAGGACCGGAGCGGTGGCACAAGCTGTAGGGCGTCTGCCTTTCACACGCTAACCTAGGACGGACCTCGGTTTCATCCCCTGGCGTCCCAGATGGTCCCTCAAGCCAGGAGCGATTTCTGAGTGCATAGCCAGGAGTAATCCCTGAGCATCACTGGGTGTACCCCCTCAAAATAAAATAAAAATAAAAATAAAACAAATGAGATGCAGAAAGCAGATCTTCAAAACTCATCGCTGGGATGGGGGACTTTCTTATGGTTATATGCTGCATTGGGATGGTTTTTCACTATATCTGAAACGAATACAATTTGGGTGTCCAGTATATATTCCTAATTGGGTAGAACTATTGGGAGAAGGAATTCTTGGAAACCCCTGCATAAAAGCCTTCTGGCTAAGTTTAATGCAGACACAACACAGGTGTGAGACCCTTAATCTACTTCTCTGTTGTTCTATTTCTGGTTATGGGGTTGGTTTTTTTGGAGTTATGGCAATAATCTGTGAATGTTTTGTGCTGAGAGGAACTTTCAAGAGAGAATAATTTTGGGATCATATATAATTAGACTCCCAACTTAGGAGGACTTTGGAGAGAAAGAAGTTATATTAAAATGTATTTATTGGCTAGGTAATTAAATAAACTGGTAAGGCCTAGCATAAGATTTGGATGTCAAGACACATTTTAAAATAAAATGTCTCAAAACATTAAAATAGTATATATCATTGTATATTAAAATATGGTTCTTTAAAATAAATACTATTAATATGTAAATTTTTTAAAAGATAAGCACAATTCTTCGTACATATACATATATAAATGGCCTGTGCATATCATTAGAGGTATTTCGCCAGATCTAGCATTTTCCTAGTTTTAGTCAGATTAAGCATTTTTCTAAAGCATTTTTCTTTTATTTCCTTATTTTAAATTTTTTTTTCTTTTTTTTTAATCATGTCTTTACTTATACAATTTTGATTACAAACATGATTGTAGTTGGGTTTCAGTCATATAAAGAACACCCTCCTTCACCAATCTAACATTCCCATCACCAATGCCCCAAATCTCCCACCTCCCTAAACTTCCCCTCACCCCACCCCCGGACCTGTATTTGAAGCAGGCTTTCTGCTTCCCTTATTCATTCACAGTTGGTATGTTAGTTGTCAGTGTAGTTATTTCTCTAATTGCACTCAACCCACTCTTGTGATGAGCGTTTTTATCATGAGCTGGACCGTCCAGCCTTCATTTCTACTGTCTCTCGAGGAATTATTTACAAAAACATTTTATTTTTCTTAAAACCCCATAGATGAGTGTTACTATTCTGGTGTCTATCTCTCTTCCCTAGATTTATTTCACTCAGCATAATTGATTCCATGTACATCCACGTAGGAAAATTTCATGACTTTCATTTCTCCTGACGGCTGCACAATATTCCATTGTGTATATGTACCACAGTTTCTTTAGCCATTCATCTGTTGGAAGGTCATCTTGGTTGTTTCCAAAGTCTGGCTATTGTAAATATAGTGCTGCAGTGAATATTGGTGTGAGGAAGAGATTTCTGAATTGGATTTTTTGTGTTCCTAGAGATATCCCTAGGAGTGGTATAGCTGGATCATATGGGAGTTCAATTTCCAGGGTTTTTTTTTTAGGAATCTCCATATTAAAGCATTTTTTCTAAAGAATGTTTATTTGAATTTGGTTATTATTTTGCCACCTGTTTGTAAATTGCTCTCAGATTTGAATTTTATACTAAAAAATTTGGTGTCTGACCCCTTTGAAAGTGCTCCAGCTTTATAAATGTGCTTTGAGAAACACTCAGCAGTGCTAAGGACTACACCCAGCTCTGTGCTCAAGTGTCACTCCCTGGTGATGCTAAAGAATCGATGAGAAAGCAGAAATCAAACTTGATATTTGCATGCAAAAATATATGGTTTCTCCACCAAACACACTCTCTAGCTCCTTGTAAAAAAAATGTATTTTTAGTGCAAATATCCAAAACTACAGGTTCAAAATGTCTTGTAATTTCAGAGCAAAGTTGAATAAATAAAGAATAACCTCAATTCTAGTTTAATCTAGACATTGGAAAAAAGTTAAACCAAATAATTTTCTCAGAAATGGTCTCTTATAGTATGGAGGGTGGGGAATTTGCCTTGCATACAGAAGGATGGTGGTTCGAATCCCAGCGTCCCATATGGTCTTCCGAGCCTGCCAGGAGAGAAGAAGGAAGAGGAGGAGGAGGAGGAGGAGGAGGAGGAGGAGGAGAAGAAGAAGAAGAAGAGAAGAAGAAGAAGAAGAAGAAGAAGAAGAAGAAGAAGAAGAAGAAGAAGAAGAAGAAGAAGAAGAAGAAGAAGAAGAAGAAGAAGAAGAAGAAGAAGAAATGGTCTTTATGATTCTACTCAGAATACTTCAGCAACTATTTTTGCAATCAAAATTTATTAAATAGGAACGGTCGGAGCAATAGCACAGGGGTAGGGCATTTGCTTTGCATACAGCTGACCCAGGATGGACCTGAGTCGATCTCCGGTGTTCCATATGGTCCCGCAAGCCAGGAGTGATTTATGAGCACTTAGCCAAAAGTAACTCCTGAGCATCACTGGGTTGTGGCCCCCAAAATTAAAAAAAATTATTAAAGAGGGACCAGTGCAATAGTACGGCAGGTAAAGTGCTTGCCTTGCACATGGCCAACCCAGCCAGGTTCAATCCCTGGCATCCTATATGATTTCCCCCATGCTTTTGAGGAGTGATTTCTGAGTGCAAAGCCAGGATTAACCCCTAAGTACTAATCAAAAACAAAATAAAAAATTATTAAAGAAAGACAGAATTTATTCCAATGTTCTGCCAAATATCTTGAAAAATGGTTAGACCTATTTTCAATACTGCTGTTCTCTGTCAAGATAACATATTTGATTAGAAAACAGTTTTTATGGCCCAAAGTACAATTTCTCGACTAGAATTGATGCATCTTCTTGAGTTTTTTTTTTTTCATTCATCCACCCCCAGTTTTGGGGGGGCCTAAAGATCTTGAAGGTGTGTTTGGGCAGTGCTTGGGGGATAAGGTGTCAGGATCAAACATGAGGTTCTCACATACCCTCTCCAGTCCTCTGAACCATCTCCTTAAGTGCCCTGATTCCCTGGCTTTTCTAATCTTCCTTGAGGTACTGTGATTTATAATCCTATTTATACAGTTAATACAGTATAATACAGTATTTATACAGCTTTATATCTACCGCATTTTAGCACCACCACCCTCCATCCACCAAGTATTTGCCTCATGCCTTTGTTGGCACTTTTATAGAGATCAATTTTAATCCCTCTCTGACAACAAACTCGATTTTCAAACATTTAAGTTCATACCTTTTTCTTTTTCTTTGTGTTTTTTTTTTTTTGAAGGGGGGTGGGGGGAACCACACTCAGCAATGCTCAGGGCTCATTCCTGGCTCTGTACTCAGCAATCACTCTTGTTAGAGCTCAGGAGACCAAATGTGGTGCCAAGGATCAAACTCAGCTCAGAGGCATACAAGGCAAGTGCCCCTACCTTCTGTACTATCACTAGCCCCAAATTAACAAAACTTTTCCAAAGCTGTCCAAAGTAGCCCCAAAAGTATCATTGGGAGAACACGAACACTATTATTAAGATGTTTAACTGCTTCTGAGCATAATGCAAACAAAATTTAAAGGACTTTTTTTCCCAAGACCCTCTCATGAGCCATCACATTTAATGACATCCTTCAAGAGTAAATGTCACCATGTTGTACAAATTTATGTTGTGTGAATACCACCACCATTTCCAGACATTTCCATCATCCCCAACAAGCTCTGGGTGTCATTTGTGATAACCTTACCCTTCGTCTGAATTTGTCAACCCTACATTAAATCTCATAGAAATTCTGTTCTTTTGTGCTCACTTAATGTCCAAATAATTTCAAAGTTTTCAAAGTCACCTGTTTTACAGCGTGGCTCCAAATGAAAAGGGATTTTTTCCTTTTAGTGGCAGGGGAATATTTGCTTGTTTATACAAATCCTTACATTCACCCTACATTTCTGCATTCACCCCTGATCAAATGAATGTTCAGGCTATTTTCTTACTGAGCTGTTATGGACTTTGCACACATAACACCAATGTGTGTCTGTTCCCAATTCTTTCAGTTTTATACAAAACAGGAGAACAACTGGATCACACAGCACCTTTGTGTCGAGGTGCTGGGAATTTTTTTTTTTTTTTTTTGGTTTTTGGGCCACACCCTGTGACGCTCAGGGGTTACTCCTGGCTATGCGCTCAGAAGTTGCTCCTGGCTTCTTGGGGGACCATATGGGACGCCGGGGGATCGAACCGCGGTCCGTCCTAGGCTAGCGCAGGCAAGGCAGGCACCTTACCTCCAGCGCCACCGCCCGGCCCTGAGGTGCTGGGAATTTAACCCAGAACTTCACACATGCAACACACATGTTCTGTCACTGAATTACACACTGAGTTTCCATGAAAATTATTATTATTTTTGTAATTTGGGGATTAGGAGGATTTGACCCACTTCTGGCAGAGCCGAGGAGCCACTCTTGTCTCTGTGCTCAGAACCAGCAATGATGTTAGGAATCAACCCAGGTTGACCACATGCAAATCCTCATGATAAAAAAAATTTTTTTAAATCCCATCTCTTGTGTCTAGTATTTAAAATTTGTAAATAAAGACTTTTTTTTTTTTAGCAGCAGCTATACGATTTCTCTTGCCAGCAAAATAATCTAAGAATCCTTCCTTTCATCCACCCACTCCCCCAATTGGCTGTAATTGTACCAAATGGCCTGCAGAGGCAGCAGAGACTGGAATGTCTTTGGCTCAGCCTGAACCTAGGCAGCTTTCCCTACCAGGGCCGTGATTGGTTACATCCCAAGTAGAGGCTTTGTAGAATGTCCAATCAGACCGCACAAACTCCATCCCTTCACTTCCTCTAGATTAGAACAATGTGATCTGGCCCACTTAGGAAATCTATTATTTTAAAGGCTATATACCAGTATGCAGATAAAAAAATACAACCTCCAGGAGTGATTCCTGGGCACCAAGAAATAGTCCCTGAGCCCCACAGGGAGTGACCCTACAAACAAACAAACAGACAGACACCAGCAAAAGCCAACATTCCAAGAGCCACATAAACTTCCAAAAGAATAATTTCAGCTTCTTTGGTTTGTGCTTTCTCTTCGACTTTCATTTATCCAACTGAGTCTCAAACTCAGTGACTCAAAACAGCCCGTGGTTTTGACTGCATATAGAACTTCAAGTAAATATTGGATCATCCCTCAACAAAATCAAGGCAATGCTATATTGCACGATTAAGTGATTCACTGAAGAAGTCTGGGCCTGGTGATCCGTTTTAGAGAAAAAGCCAAGCTTTCATTTGGAAAAAACAGCAGGAAATTCCCTGTAATAAAAATAGGTTTTAAAAAAGCCTGATGATTTCCCAAGAGAGAAATAGACACTTTCGATGTTTTAGGATTTTCCACGAAAAACTTGACAATTATAGGACATGTTTTGTACTTTTTGTTTGTTTGTTTGGTTTGGTTTGAAGGTCACACCCAGCTGTGCTGAGCTTATTCCTGGCTCTCTACTCAGGGATCACTTCTGGCATGACCTAAATTGACCCAGGTCATCTGTGTGGAAGGCCAGAAAGAGTCTTCCCCACTCTACTCTAACTCCAGACCCAGGTTCTAGACTTTTTTCCCCCTAAATCTTTCAATGCCAAAAAAGGAAGTAATCAGCCTTCAGTTTCCCTTCCAACTGGAATAAGAATTTTTTTTATAATATTAACAAGCAATTTTTCTTAGAGTGATCGCTCCAAAGAAAATAAATGGTTTACATAAGGAGAACTGGCAAAATTAAAGCCCCCCAACATTTAGGAGAAATCAGCCAAATTTGGGCAGAGCCTGAAGGAGGCATTTCCAGATGTATAAACCATGCTTTCCAGCTCCGGAAGCTCATATTTATCCTCTTAGTGATTGTTCAGCAAAGCAGGAATCAGGGAAACTTATTAACAGCTTAGTTCATAAAAGAAAGTCCCAAGAATTCTAGGAGGCTAGTCACCATGGGACCAGCCCTCCTCCAAGCAGATGGATTCTAGGGGTGCAGAGATGGTGTTTGATGTAACAAGAATGATCCAGTAAAAGCTGGAGAACTTAATGATCCGGTATGTGCTCCCTCCCAAACTCTTCAAACTTTGCTCTAAAGAGCTCTGTTACCTAAGGATGGAGCTAAGAAGTTGGAGTTTCTCCAGGAACTGTCAAATATCATCAACCCTCCACATGCTTTGTAAAGGGGGCACATAATCGTTATATTCCCCCATCCAAAATCCATGTGAGCCTTCAAAAAGCATCTGTATTTTTGAAAGTACCATAAATCAGGGGCAGGAGTGATAGCACAATAGAGGGTACTTACCTTGCACATAGCCAACCCCAGTTCAATCCCAGCATCCTATATGGTTTACTGAGACTGCCAGGAGAGATTCCTGAGCACAGAGCCAGGAATAACCCCTGAGCACCGCCAGATGTGCCCCAAAACAAACAAAACATAAATTATCATAAATCAGATGATTTTTACCAAAAGCTAAGTGAATGTAATTTAGAAAAGGACAGAAATCATTCATTTATGAGCTCCCAGACTTTTCCTTTGATCCAGTTGAGAAGTTTAGTCACACATTTCCTTATTACTTTCTCTGCCAATGCCAGACTTTTAAGTTTTTTAATTTAGGCTCCAGGATTTACAATACTGTTAATGTAAATTCTTTTATATACTTTTTTTGGTTTGGGTGCTACACCCAGGAATACTCAGCTCTATACTTAGGAATGATCCTGGCAATGCTCAGTGATAATCCAACACTGCTTTTTCCACTGGAGTGTCAGCCCTCACTCCCTAGCCTATCCCTTGAGATCCCCCTTCCCTCCCCTCTTCCATACCCCAAACTCTGTTTTGTCAATGCAGGAAAGCATTATGAGAAATCAGTAACTACTATTTTTTTTGTTTGTTTTTTGTTTTTTGTTTTTGGGCCACACGTTGTGACGCTCAGGGGGTTACTCCTGGCTATGCGCTCAGAAGTTGCTCCTGGCTTCTTGGGGGACCATATGGGACGCCGGGGGGATCGAACCGAGGTCCGTTCTAGGCTAGCGCAGGCAAGGCAGGCACCTTACCTCCAGCGCCACCGCCCGGCCCCAGTAACTACTATTTAACTGAATCTGTGAGCAAAAGGAGAGCTATGATAGGATGATTACCTGACTGACCCAAGTTCAATCCCTGGTATCCTAAATCCCATCAGGAGTAATCCCCAAGCACAGACAGGTGGGACCCAACAACCCATAAACAATAAGTGACAGAACAACTCATTAAAATGTATAATGCCTTTATATTTTACTTTTATGCTTTTACTTGTTTATATAATGCTTTTTATACATGTAATTTGCTTAGTGAAACTGAGTCAGGAAAGGAAAAGTTCAAGGCGAGAGTTGCAATGAAAATAAATAAAACAGCCTTATCTCTATCTACTTGAAGTTTAAAGTCAAAAGATATTCTGAGGGGGCCCGGAGAGATAGCACAGCGGCGTTTGCCTTGCAAGCAGCCGATCCAGGACCAAAGGTGATCGGTTCGAATCCCCGGTGTCCCATATGGTCCCCCGTGCCTGCCAGGAGCTATTTCTGAGAAGACAGCCAGGAGTAACCCCTGAGTAACACTGGGTTTGGCCCAAAAACCAAAAACCAAAAAAAAAAAAGCCAATGTTGGGAGAAGGGACTGTAGAATAATAAAAATAAATAAATAAACCCAAACTACAAAAGCTTCAGATCCATATCAATGAAGTCTAGGTAGCAACATGGACCCTGGCACTGAGCTTTGGTCTTAGTAGCATGCAGAAAGCACGTCAGGGCTTTGCACCGTTCATTTTTGGATGCAGAGCAAATGGCCAAGAGATAAAACAAGGAAGGAGAGAATCATCAAAATGATGCCACCTGCTTTGTCTGCCCCAATCACCCATTCCCCAATCCTGGCTCCTGAATCCCCAGCAATGCCAGAAAGTCCTAGTAGACCGTTAGACTAAGCTGTAACTATGAGCAGTTTAGCGATTATACTACTTTTCTCCATAAACTCAAGGCCTGAGTTCACAGACTTTCAAGCTCACTTGTGTGGAATGATACACTAATGACTGTTGTATACATATTTGTTTTGGTTTTGGGTCATACCCAGCTGTGCTCAGGGAATCACTCCTGGTAGACTTGGAGAACATTATGGGATGCTGGGGATTGAACCCAGGTTGGCCGTGTACAAGGCAAATGCCCTCCCTGCTGTGCTATGGCTCCAGTTCCTGTTGTGGCCCACTTAATACTTAGTTGGCTTTTGAAGCAATCAAAATAAATTAGGCCATCATTTGAATGACTACATGACAGACATTGATCCAATCACATCATGATGTATTTAGCTTGATTATTAGGTTATTGATTATTAGAGCTTTGTGTTCTAGCGATGTCAAGAACAGTGGACATAAATACAGAGTTGCTGCCTGTCACTGCCCTGAACATCTGATACTTCACTTTTTAATAGTTTAAAGATAAATTCCTGAGCGTAAAAGTCTTTATACTTTCCTTTTAAGCATGAATACCTATTTCACAATAATAGATTTCTACCATTCTTTTTTTTTTTTAGTTTTTGGGTCACACCAGGTGATGCTCAGGAGTTACTCCTGGCTATGCACTCAGAAATCACTCCTGGCTTGGGGGACCATATGGGACGCCAGGGGATCAAACCGCAGTCCGTCCTAGATCAGCGTGTGCAAGGCAAAAACCTTACCGCTTGCGCCACTGCTCCAGCCCCTTTCTACCATTCTATTAAAAACACCGTCAGGACTCGAGAGATAGTCCTAGAGTTAATGCATTTGCCTTGCAAACAGCTGATCTGTTGGTCCATCAGCAGCCTATACAGTCAATGCCCTGAGCACCATCAGGAGTGATCCCTAAGCACAGAGCCAGTTCCCAAGCACAGAGCCAGGAGGGAGCCCTGAGCACCACCAATTGTGGCCCCGAAACAAAAACATTTAGATTTAAATAAGCATGCCTGTAGAGTAATCCATTGTAGGGGAATATGACAGTTGATTTCATTGCTGTTCTATTTAAGTTCTGTCTACTTTTTCTTTCCTATTTTAAGCAACACTGTGGGAGGGAATAAAAAGAACAAAACAAAATATCCTGGGCTTCAACTGATTATTTTTACAGGAAGAATTCCTGAGTGGAATTACAAGGCTACACGTAAACAAATTGAAACAAAAACCAGAAGCGCGCACACAGTTTTTTTATGGTCTCTGACATTCTGTTCCAACTTCTCTGCCTAGGGACGTGATTAACCAGACATTCTCTGGCCTCTTAGCTTGGTGGACCTGCCTCTGGATTTATGCGGGGTCCCTTGCCCCTACCACCTCAGCTTTACAGTGGACCATAAGGAAACACAACCTTCTGTGGGCCCCAGAATTCTTGATGCACATCATCATGAGCGCCAAGAGGATCATTCTAGAAAGCTGCTTAAAAACTATTGGGTCTAAGAAACCCCAGGCTAGCTGCCTCACCATGTTCCCATGTTCAATTTTCTTTTCTTTTTTTTTTTTGACTTGGGACTGGACAGGATGAGAACCTGTATTACAATTTACCATTTGATACAGGATCAGGAAAATGACTGACCACAGTCCTCAATCCACTCCCAGACCTATCAATGGCATCCTGTTGCCTCTGTTTAACAGTGAATCCTCCCATGAGCTTCCTGAGGCCCCATCAACCTCAGACAAGTGAGTCTAGAGAGATAGGACAGGGATTAGGGCTCTTATCTTACATGTGGCTGGCCCTGGTCCAAACCCTGCCACCATATATGGTCCCCCAAGCACTGTCTAGGGTAGTTCCTTAGCACAGAGCCAAGAATAGCTACTTAGTGTGGGTGGGTGTGACCCAACATCTCCTGCAACTTCCCAAATCTTAACGAGTTTTCTTCCTATTTAAAAATGCATGGGAAATGCTTCAAGGTCAGGATTGTGTTTTACAAACAAATGCTTTACAGGACTTTACTTCACATGTTCACCTTTGCCCATTATTTCCAACTCTTTTCCTGAGTCAAGGCAGGGAAGTGAATGAAAGCCCAGGAGGACAAAGGATATTTGTGATCTGAGAAGTTCCTTTGGATCAAGCTGATGCTTAGATCTTCCTGGTAATAATGAGCCATCTTCATCTATTGTCACATTTGGCCACCCACCTACTTGGCCAGGTAGTTATTCTTATCCCATTTTCCAGAAATGAGGATACAGAGTCAGAAAGCAAAAATGAATCGGCAAAAGTCTTGCAAATAGTCAGGGCTGCTGTTGCCCAGTTTCTGGAAGGTGTAGAAAATGCTGATTCTGCATCAGAAGTGACTTCCTGGAAAGAGAGTCCCCAAGGGAGTCATATACTGCACTTTGGCTTCTATGGTGATGCGGTTGGTGGAGGTTCAAGCATAAATTTCCAGCTCAGTTTTACAGACAATCTTGGCATTATTATTATTATCACAATTATCTCATTGAAATCTTGTTAAAACTTGCTAACATCTCTCATTCTTCCTGTATTGCTTCACGCTCATCTTGCTTATGCTTTCCTGGGATTGCTTTGGGGTTGGACACAGAAATCAAATGTTCTTTTGCCTTCTGACTAGTCTGAGCACTCCTCAGATCCTCTCCCATGACTTGCCTCTGTCAGAGCTACGATTCAAAACACCGAGTGTTAAAGTGATGAAACGTATGCCAGAGTCTGTGGAGCCTTTGACTTGCAGGAGGCCAAGCAGGCAAGACGCTGATCTGACAAGATATCTCTTTAAGCCTATTTTAATAAACAGGAAGGGTAGAGAGGGCCAGGGGCTTTATAACAAACCCCTAGACCAGGAGAAGGAGGAAGAAAGAAAGAGAGAGAGCTGGGTTTGGGACCAAGGTAAGGTCAGATTAAGGATCAAGGATAAGGAACAGGTAAACAAGACAAGAGGATAGACAGGAAAAAAGTACAGTTGGAATCTATAGAAATCAGAGAGCAAGCCACAGCCAGGTGTGTAGAAACTGGTCGCTAGTCCGCTGCTCCACAGATTTGTCTCCTAACTGCCACCTTACATCTTCTACTCCAAGCATCACTCCGGGTGGGGTTTTACACCCCAGTCAAAATGCTAGCCAATGACAATTGATTAAGGTCTTTTTTTAAAAGGGAAGACTCCTTTTACAGTGATATTACAATAATGTAGGGTAAGACTCTCATTCTGTTTTGAACTTTCCTTTAGGTTTTTTCCCCAGGTCCCCTTTACTTGCTTTTATTTTGGAGGGTCACACCAGCTGTGCTAGCATTTACTCCTGGCTCTATGTTTAGAAATCACTTCCTGGCAGAGCTCAGAAAATCAGAAAATCAAATCAGAGCTCAGAAAAATGTACTTCATGGTTAGCTGTGTGCAAGATAAGTCCCTTTCTCCCTATACTCTTGTCCAGGGTTCCTGTCATTTATTTATAAGATAAAAACTGTAGACTCAATTATGCTGAGTGGAAATGAGTCAGAGAGAGAGGATAAATATAATGATCACACTCATTCGTGGGATGTTAAAAAAGGATAATATATAATAATATCCAGAGATAATAGAGACGAGGACCAGAAGGACCAGACCATGATAGGAAGCCTGTCACAAAGAGTGGGAGAGTGCAGTTAAAACAGATAAAGAGCTACTGTGATTGATGAGAGTTGGAAAAGATCACTCTGGACAGGAACTGGGTGCTGACAAGAGAGAAAGTGATATGAATGATATCAACAACAACACAGTAAACCACAGTATCTAAAAGGATAAAAGAAGAAAGAAAAGAAAAAATTTCTACCCAGAAGCAGGCTTGGGGGAGGGCAGGCAGGAAACTGGAGACATTGGTGGTGGGAAATATGCACTGGTGAAGGGTGTTGGCCATGGCATGACTGAAACTCAACCATCAACTTTATATCTGTAAAAAGAAAAAAAGGAATTTTATTATGAACAACCTTATAAACATGATGTTTAAATAAAGGGGTTTTTTTTTTGGTTTTGGGGTCACACCTGGCAGCACTCAGGGGTTACTCCTGGATCTGCACTCAGAAATCATTCTTGGCAGGCTCAGGGGACTATATTGGGTGCCAGGGATTGAACCTGGGTCAGACGTGTGCAAGGCAAACACCCTACCCTTTGTGGTATCACTCTGGCCCCACAATAAAGTAATTTTTAAAAAAGAAAAGAAGAAAAGAAAACTGTATATTCAACATAAGCCTGCCTTTCTAAAACTGTATTTGTCGTGGTATCTGGGCTTAACCCACAAGCCACAACCTTGGTCCCCTGTCTCTTTCCTATGGCCCCTTTCCCCTCTCAAGCCCTCTACATACACTCTCTTCCCAGGTCACAGCAATTTGGTTTTTTATCCCTCCTTTCCTCACAGTCCAACTTCTGACACTGACCTGCTTGGGATGCAGAATTTTCTAGGTTCTTCTCCAAGTTGATGGTTGCCACTATTCTCAGCAGCAGCAGCTTCTCAACCACAAGTGTCCATCTCCTTCTCAACATGGGGAAGAGAATCCAGCAGATGGAGGGACTGCTCACATCAAACTGGGGTGGGGAGGGTGGGGCAGGAGGTTCAGCTGCAGAGAGCAAAGGACCCACTCTTGATTTCGAGCAGTGGTAAGCCTGCCCTCATGATATTTTTAGTGTTTGTATTTTGGAATTACACCCAGTAGTCCTCAAAGATTACTTCTGGCTCTGCACTCAGGAATTATTTCTTGCGGGCTTAGGAGACATCTGGGGTGCTGGGGATCAAACTGGGATCAAGCACCCTAACCACTGTACTATCATCCCAGCCCTGGCAATCACCCTGGATACACCAAAAGACCTGTGGAGTCACCTCGAGCAAGCAGAAAGTCCTGGTTTCTTCTGTTTTCTGTGCAACATGCACCATGTGGTCTCAGGTAAGCTGTGCACAGGAGCAGTGCTTCTGGTCTTTGGAAAATTCTGGGACAACCAGTGAACCTTTGGCCTGATGAGAGTCTTTGCCTGGGTGAGAATGTGGCCTTGAGTTCTGCGTTGGAATAGTAGAAGGACTGTTTTCCCCTTCTCATCCTCCTTCTCTGCTCACCCCTTCTCCCCTTCTAATCGGTCCATCTTCAGGCTCATAGAAGTTTCTCAATAGATACCCCTGCAAATCTCTGAATTCAACTGTAATCACAAGCTTTTGGGGCCACTTTGGGAAGATGAGCTAGGGAGATAACTGAGCTACCTACCCCAGGTTGTTTATGTTTGCTTTGTTTGGGACCACACCTGGTAGTGATCAGGGTTTATTCTTAGCTCAGTGCTCAAGAGTTGCTCCTAGCAAGACTCAGGGGACCATATATGTTATTGAGAACAGAGCCCAGCATGTATCTTGTTCAATGTACTGTCTCTCTGGTTCCCCCATAAGCCATATTTTGATCCCCCAGGTCCCCATCCTGCAGGTGTGACCAACCCCCACCTGCGGGTTGCAACTTAACTTTCCACTAGTGCTCACTGCTGGGTCCTTGTTGCTAGAAGTCTCCCATTCTTTGTGGAGTTCCAGGGTTAATTAGCTTAGCACTTCCCCTTTCTGTAATAGAGGCTTTGCTGATAGGAAAAAATAGCATCTTGTTGTCCCACTGGAACTCTTATTAGGTTTAATGAACTCTATAATAATGGTTTATATTGTTACTGGCCAGGATCAGTTACTGGTCTTTGAAAACTGAGGTACTGATGAGGGTGGAGTTTTCAGGAGGGTCAGTGGTTTATGCCTCCCTTTCTGGGATCCAGCAGGCCAAGTTCAGGTTTGATTTCTCCAGGGGCTCCTGTTCCAACCCTACTGGCTGGGCCAGGATAAATCATCTTTCTTGTGGGGGGGGGGGGGAACATATGCCAAAAACCCCATTCATAGATCCATGCCCATAATCTCACCATAGGTAAGCATTTGAAGGAGAAGAGTTCAGTAGACTGAGTTGGGGAGACAACACCTCATTCCTTCAGAATGATAACTCCAAAAATATTTTTTAGCTGAAAACAAATCGGCCCAAACAATGTTGCTACATAATATTTTTCTCTAAAATTAATTATGTGGGGGTTAATTAATAGGTTGGGGATGTGGCTCATATGATAGTGCCCAGATATATCCAAGGCACTGAGATGGGTCCTTACCACTGCATGAACCGTTCACTGATGTACCCCTGAAGGTACCCAGGCACCATTAGCCAAACACATCCTTATTGGGAGTGGCCCCGTGGAAGTAGCCCAGTTCTTCCCGGCACCACTGAGAACACTGGATGTTTTACCAATTTGGGAAAAAAATGAAAAAGTTGGAAGAAAGATGTTCTTTTTTGGGGGGGGAGGGTGGGCCTGAAGGGAGGTACACCCAGTGTGATGTTGGGGGGA
This sequence comes from Suncus etruscus, assembly GCF_024139225.1. Lineage (NCBI taxonomy): Eukaryota > Metazoa > Chordata > Mammalia > Eulipotyphla > Soricidae > Suncus > Suncus etruscus. The sequence goes on along the minus strand of NC_064854.1, from coordinate 21,606,101 downwards.
GGGAGCTCAGGGGATGTCAGTGGTTAAGGGTATCACCCTCTCATGAAGCAGAGAGGCCCATGCTGTAATTTATCTTGCTGGTCCCCAAAGAATCATTTCTACAATAAACCACAAAGTCCAGCATTGCATCTACAGAATTCCAATCAATCAAATCTACTTGTGTTAGGCAACGGTGAATTGGGGCACTGCCGCAGGTCAATGTAGAGCATGCGTGGTGAATAAAAGGAGGGTGCTGGAGGGTGCATGGTGGAGAAAGAGGGGGGGGGCTGAGCATGTGCAGTAGAGAAAGGGAGGAGCTGAGCATGTGTGGGGGGAAAAGAGGAGGGTACTGAGCATGCGTGATGGGGGAAAAACATGGAGGGAGCAAAGCATGAGTGGTGAATAAAGGGAGGGAAATGTCTCCAAGCTAGTAAGTGGGAAGATGAAATCTTTACAGAAAAAGCATCACACTCTCAAATATCATTTTGCACACGTTGAACGTGATTTTCATTCAAAGGAGCATCAAATGGGGCCACACCCAATGATGCTTAATGCTTCTATGCTCAGGAGTCTACCCCAGGTCCCTAGAAGTGCTGGAAGGGGCCTGGGACACCAGAGATAGCTACTAAGGATAAAACCAGGCTCCTCTGCTCTGCAAGAGCCCTAAGCCCAGTCCTATCTCTCTGGCCCCGGAGTTTACTTCCTGTGACTTCTTTGAGGAGAAGTTTCTAGACTTACTACATGATAACCATTGGCCCTCAGAGCTGATGCCAGACCTTTGTGTACTATCAGAGGTCAGAGTTTAGATAAAGATTCCTAGTTAGCAGCGCCAAATGCCTCCCAATAGTTTCAGATTTTCAGGGATGGAGTTGGGGGGAGGGTTTTCTGGTGGGGCTCAGGGACTCATGTGGTGCCTGAAAGAAACCCCAATCTCCTACTACAGAACCTGCACGCCAGCCCTCCTCTAGAATGCCCTCAATCCCGGTCTCAGTGTTCCAACTCCACCGTGGAATTCCTGAGCTCTGAATCATTATATAATCTTCCCAGGGAGCTAGAAGTGTCCCTTTCCACCAAGGAGCCCTGACAGGGGTAAGATGGGGGCGGGAGTTGTTTTGACCATGGAAACCACTCTTTCAGATGTCATATATGAGTTTTGTTTTGTTTTTAATTCCATAAAAATTTTTTTCTTTAAAAAAGTTTATTGGGGGACTGGATAAGATACAGTCCACTAGGTAAGGCACCCCCCTTGCTCACCCAGACTTGAATTCTATACCTGGCACCCCATCCAGTCTCCTGAGCGATCCTGGAGCCCAGAGTCAAGAGTAATTCTTGAGCACTAACAGGTAGGACCCCCAACCCTAGATCCCTAGATTTTCTTTCTTTCCTTCTTTCTTTTTCCTTTCTTTCTTTCTTCTTTCTTTCTTTCTTCTTTCTTTCTTCTTTTCTTTCTTTCTTTCTTTCTTTCTTTCTTTCTCTTTCTTTCTTTTTCCTTCTTTCTTTCTTTATTTCTTTCTTTCTTTCTTTCTTTCTTTTTCTCTTTCTTTCTTTCTTTTTCTCTTTCTTTCTTTCTTTCTTTTTCCTTCTTTCTTTGTTTTTTCTTTCTTTCTTTTTCCTTCTTTCTTTCTTTTTTCTCTTTCTTTCTTTCTTTCTTTCTTTCTTTCTTTCTTTCTTTCTTTCTTTCTTTCTTTCTTATTAAAGCATCATGATTTACAAAGTTATTCATGATGAATTTCAGGCATACAATGTTCCAACACCAGTTGTCCACTACATTTGAGTATGTTTTGATCCAAACCCCAAACTCTATCAGAGTCCTCGGTTTCCCTCCTAACCCACTTCCCCAGCCAGCTTCCTTGACAGGAACATTTTTAAGTTGGGTTGGGCCAGGTTTTCGTCACTTCTTTCTCTCCTCCTTCAGTCTCTCTATTGCTGCCGTGGTGATGAGGACCAATTCGCACAAATGGCACTGGCACTGATGCTTGCCTTATTTGAGCCTGTGTGCTGCTCTGCACATTCTAACTGTGATGCTCCCTGTGCCCGTGACAGTACTCACCTGGTGGTACTCCTGCTAAAGTGTTCATATTTCTTTCCTTGTGGTACACAAACAATTCTGGCTGGGTCTTCTAGACAACAGAGCTGCCAAGACCAAGCTTGACTCATGTGGGTGGCTCCAGAGATCCAACTCCTGCCTTCAGACTTGAAAGGAAGGTGTTTTTTGCCACCATGCTGGGACCTGAGTCCCTCCATCACAGCTTTATTTTCAAAATCTGTAGGTGGTTTATCCTTCCTGAGTGTATTACTCAGGGCTCTCCAGAGGGAGAGACACTGAATCACGACTGTGGAGGCCCGAGCAACCCCCACAATCTGCCATATGCAAATTGGGTGACCCGAGAATTAGGAGCATGTTTTGATCCAAACCCAAAGGCCTGGGCAGCAGACACGAGTGATGGTGGTGGTGGTGGTGATTGGCTATAAATCATAAATGCTATAAACCCCAATGTCAAAGTCCAAAATCAAAAGTTCTTGATTTCAAAAGACACCCCTGCCCAAACGCAGATTGAAGGCTTTTCTTTTCTCTACATTTTTGGTTCTGTTCTGGCCCATGAGCCATCTCCATCAGGCAGGGCCATCTGCTTTACTCTGTTCCCCAGTTTTAATGTGCCTTTTTTTGGAACACCCTTAGAGACACTCGGAAATAATAGTTACCAGCTCTCTGGGCTTCCCTGAGCCCAGCCAAGTTCACTCCTAATATGAGCCTCTAACCGAGAAACTTCTCTTTGCTGTCCATTCTAGGCCTCTTGGCCAAAATCTACATCAGTTGCTACCTCTAAACTCAGGGTTTACCGACCAGAGCTGAGAATGTGGAGAGCAATGCCAGCGACTTACAAATCAATACTGGAGACAAAATCCCTCTGTGAAGTCAAGGACTGTAGCTTCATGACTGAGACCAAACTGCCCAAGCAGCTGGGCCCAGGAGAGAGAGAGAGAGAGCCAGAGGGGAGGCCTGTAGGTCCAGGTGAGATAGACAGACAGGCAGACAGAGAAAGGAGAGAGAATAAATGAGGGCTAGAGGTAGAGCAGAATCTTGCCAATGCTTTATCTACCAGGTTCTGCTCTGGTCTTTTCCCTGGGCTCCCCCCAATAACTGCCAGACTCTCCTTTTTACACTTTGAGGGCAGTTGTCAGGAGGCATGTGTCAGTCCAACTGCCATTACAGGGAGGGCATCATCATCCACTAAAGGTACATTGAGTAATTCATTTAAATTCATCAACAATTTCGACTGTCATTTGGACCTAAGACCACTTTGCTGGGGCCAGAGTGATAGTTCAGTGCATAGGGCACTTGCTTTGCATGCAGCCAACCTGGGTTCGAACCTCAGCATCCCATATGGTTTCTTAAGCTCTTCCAGGAGTGATTGTTAAGCATGGAGCCAGGAGTAGCTCCTGAGGACCTCTGGGTGTGACCCAAAAACAAAACAAAAATGATGAAAGACCAAATTTTCTTGTAACAAAAAGAAGACAGTAGCCTTTTAATGTTTCCCAGGGGAAAGAGGGAGGGAGGGAGGGAGTGAAGGAGCAAGAGAGAGAGAAAGATGGAGGAATCTGGAGCTCTGGGGCCAAACTGCTACATTTAATGGGAGAAGGAAGGGGGGAGAGAGAAGAAACAGAGATGGTAAAGATGTGTAGGCAAGGTGCGGAGCAGGAGACACAAAGTGTCTAGCAAGAACAGCTAAGTCAACAGTTCAAAGACAGTTCACTCAGCAAATAACTAAGAGGGCATTTTCTCTCTGGACTTAAGCCTTGAAGCAGATTGCATCCAACATCTGGCTGATGTGTAGTGGCCTAGCCAGCCACCTGGGGGCCCTAACCAGCTGGCTCTCTCTCAGGTCCCCTTCTGGGCCCCCTTCTCTAAACATCAGTCTAATGTAATAATTAAATTAATATGATTCCTGGATGGTGGTGGATCCTTTCTCAGTCAGACCAGGCACCTACAACCCCTTCCAGCCAGAGGATACAGGTTCATGGTATCTGTGAGAAAATGATCCACAAGCAGTCAGATTTCAAGAGACAAGAAGCTTTATTATTAGGTTCTAACCACCATGTGTGGCTTCTAAATTGACCTTTTAAGCAGCCTATCTGCAGCTGTCTTGCATCTAAACCTCTCTAATCCCTCAATGTTGCTTCCTCTCTCAAAGCTTCTCTTCCTCAATCTCCCCTGAATTTCCTCCTTATCCCTCAGGCAACCCTTTTATTAGCAACCACAGTCCCCTCCCATCCAGGTAAGATCTACAGAAGTTGGGGAAGGGGTAACACAGTCTATTGACAGTTACAGGGGGACGTTTTATAGGTGACATCATCACCCCTTGCCTGAATTATTACTCTTTCTAGTATGAAGGCTAGTTTGGGTTGGGGGAAGATATTATCAGTGGTGCAGGCAGTCAAATTTAGGGCTTCATACATGCAAAGTACATGTTTCAACTTTTATGTTACATCCCCAAGATGAAGGTTTTCTTTTTCACTAATCCTCTCCCCTATGTTTTACTTGGTGGTGGTGATATGGAGGTACAATGCAGGGGGCCTTACCAGTGAGTTAAATCTCCACCTCCCCACCCCATCCTCTCTGCATCTCTTTTTTGAGAAAAGCATTTTTTGATGCTTCCAGATAGGAAAGTGTGTGTGGGGGGGGTGCTGACTTATATTTGTTTCTTTGAAAAATAAAATCTCATGTAAAGAAGTGTCTCCTTTTTTTGTTTTACTTTCTAAAGATTTCAAGAGAATAACAACTCTAAAGAATTTATTGAAATGTTTATGCCGTTTTTTGTTTATGCAATTTTGAAATATATACAGATGGAGCTGGAGAGAGACAGAGGGGGTTAGGGAGGGAAGGAGAGAGAGAGACTATAGGGGTTAAAAGCACTTGTTTTGAAGCTCCTGAACCCCACTCACTCTCCCATTCTAATGGTCTCCAACATCACTGAGTGTGATCCTGGAGACCCCCCAAGCATCCACAGGTCTCCTCAGCACTGGGAGGACCCTCATATGGAACTTTCTTGGACCATTTGTCAAGACTTGCAGGTAAGGGGTGTCTATTCAGATGGGAGACATTACCCCTTCCAAAAAATGCATGAACTTTCTTTCTTGCCACAGAAGGCCCAGTCTCTTGGGTATCCTAGGAAGTGAAAGTCAGTCAGAGAGCGAGAATAAATGTCAGGGCGACCTCACTCTTGTGAGAATGGAGAGAAAACCAAATAGGGAATAGACAGTCCTCCAAGATGACAAGCCCTTAGTTTTACAATCGCAAGCCACTGTTGCCATTAAGAGCTGGGTAGAAGGTGTGAATGACATAAACAGTGGTGGAGGGTCCTGGACACTCGTAGACCTTGAAACCAAATATAGGGCTAGAACCATAGCTACAAGCAAAGAGGGTACTTGCCTCACATGCAGCAGACCCAGGTTTGTTTCCCAGCATCCATCTGAACACCACAATGAGTGACCCCTTGAGGGTGAGGCAAGCCTTACCCTACTGATGCCCCAGGGAGCTGCATACATAAATTGCCCCTACAACTGCTTCCTAGCCAACACTCAGCTTTCCCTGTTCTCCACTCATCTCTGCAGAAACTCCCAGCTGCCAAAAAAAAACTCCAGGTATACTGGTTTTTTGGCTGACATCTCCAGGGACCTTTGGATTCAGGCTGGGCCACTTCTCCCCACATACCTTTGTACTTTCAGAAGGCCCAGCAGCCACACCCAAGATCCAAAAGCTCTAGCCATCTCTAAGCAAGCAGCCAATGTCATAAACTCATCTTAACTCCTTGAAAGAGAGGACCCAATGAGCAGGAAAAATTCATGGACATACTAGTCCATCAACGAAGGCACTAGAACTACTTCAGAGGGCCCCCTATGAACCATCGCTGTTGTCTATTAGCTTATCAGTCCAGCTCCACCAGATCCTCAAAGTCATGGACTGTGTAGCTGTGACTTATGTGGCTGTGTGATACCCCTATAATTTCTAATATTGATTTCCTAGTAGAATACATCAAATTAGCTTCTATCCTTACCTTCTCCTCTCCTACCTCTCTTCTTCTCCTCCCTCCTCCTCCTCTTTCTCTTCTACTCCTCTCCTCCTCACATCCCTGCCTCTCCTCCTCCTTCTATCTTCTTTTCTTTTACTTCTTCTTCTTCTTTCTTCTTCTTCGTTCTTCTTACATGTTTTTTTGTTTTTGGGTCCCACCTGAGTGGGCACTCAGGGATTACTCCTGGCTCTGTGCTCAGAAATTGCTCCTGGGAAGGACAACTGGGGGACCATATGGGTTGCCGGGATATTCGAACCACCACCTGTCCTGTCGTTGGCAAATACCTTACCCCCTGTGCTTATCGCTATGGGCCCCCCCTTCCATCCTTCATCCCTCTTTCTCCTCCTCCTAAAAAAGAAAGAAGAAAAAAAGAGGGAAAAAAAAGGAATACATAAAATTAGATGTTTAGTTATCATAGAAGTCATATATCTCAACAAACAAAAACACACAACAGAGGGGCTGGAGTTATATATTACAGCGGTAGAGTGTTTGCCTTGCACACAGTCAACCCAGGATAAATCTTGGTTCGATTCTCAGCATTCCATATAGTTCCCTGAGCCTGCCAGGAGCTATTTCTGAGCTCAGAGCCACCGAGTAACCAACCGAGTAACCAACTCCTTAGTATCAACGAATCTGACCCAAAACCTAAAAGTTTGAAGTGAATTATTTGTACCTGCCAAGGCTTCAGGAAGGTAGGGGAAACTGATAATAGGGATGGAGAGAATGTTCATTGGTGGTGGGATTGGTATTGGAATATTGAATGCCAGAAATAACTTTATTATGAACAATTCTGTAAACCTCAGTGCCTAAAATTTTTTAAAGAAAAAAGAGTGATCCCTGAGCACAAAGTCAGAAGCCAGAAGTAAATTTATTTTCTTTATTTTAGCTAGAAATTATCCTTGAGCACAGATCTGGGAGCATCAGTGGTTTTGGTCTCAAAACAAAACAAAAATCACAATATGTTAACATTATTATATCTAAGTTACCTAAGCTCTCATGATAAAAAAAATTAAAATTATAGGCAAAGATGGCAATAGAAGAGAACCTGAACAGATGACTCTGAGCTAAGATTTGTCAGAAAGAAACTTTCAGAGGTGTCTTTTATTTACTTCAGAATTATATCTTAGAACCATTTGTTTCTGATGCCCATTGTATGTGTTAACTTGTCTGGGCTTGATATTCTTGTTCATGGGTTTATCTATGAGGGTGTTTCTAAAAGAGATTAACACTGAGGTGGGGAGCTAAGTAAATGTACCAAACCCTATCACATTATTTGCTTAAACAAATGTAGTCCTCACCGTTTCCATGTAGATGGGGCCTGTAGTCAATAGTCTGTTGGAAGGAGAGGCCCTCCTGGGATTTAATCATTAAACAGACCAAGAATAAGTGCTGAACTATTCCAACGGCAGGTCAAGAGCCCCAAAAACATTGGTGTGGGAAATGTGCACTGGTGAAACGTGTTTGTGTACTGCACGTAAACTCAATCATGAATAACTTCGTGTTTGTGGGGAAAACCCCAACCGTATTAGAACAACCTTCTATCCACAGTGTTTAAATAAAAATAATTTTGAAAATACTTACAAAAGTAGGTCAGCAAAAATAAAATTAAAAAAAAAGAAAGCCTCACAACTAGACAGGAAATGAAGGGGAAAAAAGGAACTGAGGAGAAAGAAAAGGAAACGAATCAGAACTGAATCCTTCTAGTACAATCCAGTTCCCTCCCTTTAACAGACTTCTGCTCCACCATCTTTCTGTCTAGTCCCCAACACTGGAAATTTTCTATAAAGGAAAATAGATTTTCCTCTTTGTCTTTCTGGATATGCGTTCTATGTCTTCAAAGTTGAACTGGAGAAAGGACCAAGGTTACAGGGGCTTGTCTTACAATGTGACTGACTTGGAGGGCAGCCCCCTCAAACTGCACAATTCCCAGGCAGTGCTGGGAAAGACTTCTGGAACAAGTTCAGGTGTGCCTCCCCCAAAAGTAAAAGTAAAATTCAGGGTCTCGAAGATTGATTTATTCGTCACAATTAGACATTTCTCCTAGACACTCACTTCCTCTTGAGGGTTCCCTGTCTGGATAACAGTAACTAATTCAGTGAAGGGATCAGCAAATTACTGAGCAAAATACTGAGTTGGACACTTGCTGCAGGAGAATCAACTCCCCTAAAGAGAAAGTAGGGAGCTATCATGAATTACCAAACAACTGGCTTCCCTAATCCTGGCTCTGTGCTCCAAGATCACTCCTGGCAGTCCTTGGGGGGGGACACTATGCAGTCAAACCAAAGCTGCTCCATGCAAGGCAAGTTCCTTAACCCCACACTTCTCCCCAACCCTTCCTTCCTTGGTTCCTTGGTTCCTCCCTGCCTTCCATCCTTTCCTTCTCTTTCTTCCTTCCTTTCCTTCTTTCTCTTTCTTTGTTTCTTCTTTCTTCTCTCTTTCTTTCCTTCCTTCTCTTTCTTTTTCTTTCTTCCCTTTCTTCTTTCTTTGTTTCTTCTTTCTTTCCTTCTTCGTCTTTCTTTCTTTTTCTTTCTTCCTTTCCTTCTTTCTCTTTCTTTGTTTCTTCTTTATTTCTTCTTTCTCTCTTCTCTTCCTTCCTTCCTTCCTTCCTTCCTTCCTTCTTTCTTTCTTTCTTTCTTTCTTTCTTTTTCTTTCTTTCTTTCCTTCTTTCTTTCTCATTATTTTCTTTCTTGTTTCTTTTTTTTTCTTTTTCCTTTTTTTCCAAATGGATGGCAAACTGTTTCTGAGGAAACACTGGACTCTTATCATTTCCACCCATGGCTGAGGTTTATCTAACAAAAACATCAATAAACAGAACCAGGGAATATCCATGAGACATTTCCTGACCCAAGAGTCCTTCACAGTAGCTTCTAGGTTGGGGGAGAGGAGTGAGGGGGGCAGGGTGGGACACCCAAGAGAAAGGGGGAGAAGGAAGTCTCTGGCCTCTTGGAAGTTGATTCAGACCATTGTCATTTCACCCCCTGGGCCCCAACTCCAGGAAAGGCTTCCATTAGAAAATATCCCTCTTAGACTAAGAAACCTTGACACAGAGCCCCAGCGGCCAAGCTCTCTGGAAAACTCAGCCAGGAAAAGGTCTGTCTGTGGCATCTTTGCTTTTTGGCAAAGTTTTGAAAATGAAAATCAAACGCTTCGGTGTCGGGCCTCTGGGAAGTGATTTCAAATGAGTGCAACCCTCATTTTTTTTCTCCAGTCAACACTTGTGAGGCTTGTAATAAGAGCAACAAGGAAAATTCTAGGAGGAAAAGAACCCTCTGGACTTTCGGGCTGCCAAGTCTTCTCCCAAACTGTTGATTTCCCAGCCCTGCCAAGTGGAATCTGGTGATTGAACATGTAAAAGGTAAACCAAATTCTTTCATTCCAGGCAGGATGGGTGCTTGATTGTTACATAATTCTAGGCAGATGACAGGCAAGTGCGATTTAGCTAAGCCTGTGCTTTCTTCACCTCCCACCCAGGAAAATAATGACCACCACCACCCCCAGGGAGAGGAAGGAAGGAGGTTGGAGAGGCCCATTTCTTTGCTGCCTTGGAGAATGGTGTGTAGTGCCGAATATTTCACCGTCTTGCTTCACAAGAGGCACTGAGATTTCATCTCACACATTGCTATCAGATACATAAGCCTCTTAGCAGATCAGCCACAGAAATTGTTATTTCTACATAGAAACAATAACCATCATTGCCTGAACATTAATGGTCAAGACTCTGATCCAAGGGAATGGGCTCTGAAAAGTCTTAGAACTCTCTCTTAGGGCATCTTCATCACCAATGTTTTTAGAACACTCCTTTTTGACTTTTTTTTTAAATCTTTGCTTTGCTTCCACCTTGAATTTTGTATTAAATTATTCTTAACTCAGAAGTGACCTAAATGACCAACCAAAATCCCTTTATACCTTCCACCCTGTTTTTCTCTAGTGTAACATCTATAACTTGAGTCCAGGACATCAATTATTGGCACAATGTCTACTCATTAGTCTTACTTGAATTCAATTCTGCAAAGAATCTGGACTCAGCTGGAAGGGGCTGGGCCCAGTTGCTGGAATTTATACTTGGAGGAGACTTGGGAGAAAGAATCCGAGTTCACTGTCTTCAGATCTGAAAATTGTGTGTAAATAATGTATTGTCACTGAGTCATTCTCTCTATATATTTGTGTATAATCATATATAATGTATTTCCTCTATAAATCTGTACTCTACCTGCACAGTTCAGGGAGGGTCATTCATATTGGGACCCCCACCTTCATTCCCTCCTGTGATCTTTTTCCTTTATTCCTTCCAGATTTCAGAACCTGGGTCTAAGGGGGCCTACTGGGGCAGGTGGCCTAGAGGTTGGGAGTCCCCAGGTCTGAGGGGAAAGCTGAGGAGGGAGCTGGTGAGAGACAAGAAGTGGGCATGTATGGGGGTGTGTGTGTTATGGAGTCAAGTACTAAGTACCAAGTTAAGTACCAGCTTAAGGGAAGTCTAGGGTTTTGTTTAGGATTTTTTGTATTGTGGATTTTGGGGAGTGGTGATCATAGTGGTGTTTGGCAATTCTCTGTGGAGTGATGGGGTTGGCAGGGATCAAGGGGAGATCAAGCCTGGTTGGGGTGGGGTGCCCTAACTGGTGCACTGTCTCTCAGGCCTGCCCCATTCCTGCTCTGGCTCTGGGCTGGCACAGACTACCTCACCCACATTTGCCTCTATATCCTATATCCTCTGCAAAATGGGTGACAAAGCCTCACTGGGACCCTTGAGGGCGGAGTCAAATGCAAGGAGAAAATATTTGTGTATTTGTGTGTGTGTGTGTGTGTGTGTTTATAAATTCCTAGCCTTCCCCTGGAATCTTCCAGAACTAGCCAAACACCCACACACATGCAACCAGAAGTACCTTTGTGTATGTATATGCGTGTAGCATGTGTAGTGTGTAATGTATCTGTGTGTGGTATATATGTGTATGTTTATGAATTCCTGGCCTTACCCTAGAATCTTCCAGAACTATGCAAATAAAGCCCCCCGACACATCCAGATGTCTGCGTGCGCTCGTGCGTGTGTGTGTGTGTGTGTGTGTGGTGTGTGTGTGTGTGTGTGTGGTGTTGGTTTGGGTGATGTATATATATTCGTGATATGTATATGTGGGGGTATGTGATATGTATGGAGGTGTGTGGTATATGTGGGGGGCATATCTGTGTGGTGCAATGTATGTGTGTGAGGTCTCTGTGTTATGTGTTGTTTGTGCCTGCCTGTATGTGTGTGTTTATGAGTTCCCAAACTATCCCTGGAATCTTCCAGAACCATGTAAATATCGTCCACCCTGGACACATCCAGAAGTCCTTATGTGTGTGTGGTGTGTGGTATATATTTGTGTGGTGTGTGACGTATATATGTGTGTGTGAAACATGTTATATATGTGTGGGGCTGTGGCCTATCTATGCGGGGCTGCAGTATTCCTGTGGGGTACAATGCCTGTGTGTGGTATATCTGCATGTGTTCTGTGATATGTGTGCATGCCAGTATGTGTGTGCTCATGAATCCCCAACCTTCCCAAGCAACCTTCCAGAACTATGCAAACACACTTCCCCCATGGACCTCTCCACCCCAAAGCATCCTTAATGGGCCAACACCCTGCGTGTGCATCATGCGTGGGCCCCGGGAATGATGGTGGTGGTGGTGGTGGTGGTGGAAGCCTTGAGAAGCTGCAGGAGGCACCCCCGGCTGGGGGTCCGGGTGGAGCATTCCTGAATCCCCAACCTTCCCAAGCAACCTTCTAAAACTCTGCAAACACGCTCCCCTCATGGACCCCTATGCCCTAAGCATCCTCAATGGGCCAGTGGCCCGAGTGAGCAGCATGCATGGACCCGGGGGTGGTGGAAAGGTTGGGTGGAAGCCTTGAGAAGCTGCAAGAGGTACCCCCCAGCTGGGGGTCCGGGTGGAGCATTCCTGAATTCCCAACCTTCCCAAGCAACCTTCCAAAACTATGCAAAAACATGCTCCCCTCATGGACCCCTATGCCCTAAGCATCCTCAATGGGCCAGTGGCCCGAGTGAGCAGCATGCATGGACCCGGGGGTGGTGGAAAGGTTGGGTGGAAGCCTTGAGAAGCTGCAAGAGGTACCCCCCAGCTGGGGGTCCGGGTGGAGCATTCCTGAATTCCCAACCTTCCCAAGCAACCTTCCAAAACTATGCAAAAACACGCTCCCCTCATGGACCCCTATGCCCTAAGCATCCTCAATGGGCCAGTGGCCCGAGTGAGCAGCATGCATGGACCCGGGGGTGGTGGAAAGGTTGGGTGGAAGCCTTGAGAAGCTGCAAGAGGTACCCCCCAGCTGGGGGTCCGGGTGGAGCATTCCTGAATTCCCAACCTTCCCAAGCAACCTTCCAAAACTATGCAAAAACACGCTCCCCTCATGGACCCCTAGACCCTAAGCGTCCTCAATGGGCCTGTGGCCCGAATGTGCAGCTTGCATGGACCCCGGGGTGGTGGAAAGGTTGGGTGGAAGCCGTGAGAAGCTGCAAGAGGTACCCCCCAGCTGGGGGTCCGGGTGGAGCATTCCTGAATTCCCAACCTTCCCAAGCAACCTTCCAAAACTATGCAAAAACATGCTCCCCTCATGGACCCCTATGCCCTAAGCATCCTCAATGGGCCAGTGGCCCGAGTGAGCAGCATGCATGGACCCGGGGTGGTGGAAAGGTTGGGTGGAAGCCGTGAGAAGCTGCAAGAGGTACCCCCCAGCTGGGGGTCCGGGTGGAGCATTCCTGAATTCCCAACCTTCCCAAGCAACCTTCCAAAACTCTGCAAACACGCTCCCCTCATGGACCCCTATGCCTTAAGCATCCTCAATGGGCCAGTGGCCCGAGTGTGCATCATGCATGGACCCCGGGGTGGTGGAAAGGTTGGGTGGAAGCCGTGAGAAGCTGCAAGAGGTACCCCCCAGCTGGGGGTCCGGGTGGAGCAGGTGCGCCCCGGGCACTGGGCCTGCGGGAGCGAGCCTGCGGGGCGCGCAGGCGTGTGCGGCTGCGCTGCGCTGCGGGCAGGAGGTTCGGGGGCGCGCGGGGCTCCCCCACCCGCGGCCGGCGGTGCGTGGCGGCCGCCAGGGGGCAGCCGGGCCCGGGCGCGGAGGGGTTAAGGCGCGGCGGGCGCGGCTCGCCTGTGCTGGGCTCGGCCGGGCTGGGGAAGCCCGCGGGGCGCGGGGCGCGGGGCGCGGGCGGGCGGGCGCATGGAGCGGGGCGCGGCGTCCGGAGGGCCGTGACGCGCCGCTGCGGGGAGCCCGGCTGCCGGGGCCCGCGGGGCGCGGAGATGCGCGGGGCGGCCGCGCTGCTGCTCTGCCTGCTGGGCGGCCACGTCTGGACGGTGGCGAGCAAGACGCCGCGGGCGGCCCCAGGTGGGTGCGGGGCCCGGGACTTGGGGGTGCGGGGAGGCGGGCGGTGCGCTTTTGTGTCTGCCCAGGCTTTGGGGGTGCGGCGGTGGAAGCCGTGTGCGGGGGTAGGGGGGGTCCCCGAACCCCGCAGCCCGGCCTGCAGCGTCCCCCGGGCACGCCGCATCCAGCAGCCCCTTTTGTTAGGGTGGCCGCCTCTTGGGGGTGCCCCTGGGGTGGGCGCGCCGGGACCCTGGAACCGTCTCCCTGCAGCAGTTTGGGAAAGTTTCGGGGTCTCCTTCCTCTCCCCCCACTATTCCCTGATCCGATCTTGGTCCCCAGGCCTGCATGGGGGAGCTGCCGGGGTCCCCCCCCCCCCATAACCTAGGGTATCTATCACCCCTAGAAGGCCCCGATCATTTAAAAAAGAAAAGAAAATCATGCCCAGGTCTGTGTCTCTGCTTCCTTCTTTCTGTCTTTTGTCTCCTTTGGCCACTGCAAATCCTCACCGAAGCCCTAGGGCTGGTGTGGTGGCCTTGGAAAAGGCACCCCATCTCATCACCACCACCACCACCCCCCTGGCTTGGCTTTTGTATTTTATTTTAGCACCAGAATTTCTGTGGGGTGCACCCTGAAGCCATTTGCAGCACGCGTTGGTGGGGAATCAAAATCAAAATCGGGTGGCTTGGTTGCTGGCCTCTGTTTTCAGAAGGGGGAGCTAGCTGGGCCTCAAGCCGGGGACAGGCAGACAGGGGTCTCAAGGGAGGGACCCCCTTGGTGTGTTTTTCAGCGCATGTCCCCTCCCCCAGATTTCATGCCTCCTGCCTTTTTTTTCCTGGAAAACGGGGTGCCTTGGATAGTGCCTTGCAAACAGCTTCATTTTTCCTCGAATCCTGCCTTACCTCCCTTTGCTCACCCCCCCCCACCTTTCCCTTCTATCAAATGCTCCCCTTGTATTTCGAACCCCTGTTTGTGGATGCTCAATCCGTGAGACTTCATCGCATGAGCCCCCCCTCCCCGTCCCTTCGTGGGTGCATTTGTTTCCTGCCTGGTGAAGGGCAGGTTTCCATTCCCACCGCCAACCCCAACCGCAGTGCCTTTTGCTCGCATCTCTCCAAGCTGTCTGGCGGGGTCTGCAGCCCCCCCCCCCCCAGTATGATCTGACCATTAGAAATTGGGTATCTGCTTAGCCATATGTATGGTGGAAGGGATGTCATTGCTAAGGCACCGAAAAAGGGCCCGCATGGCTCAGGGGGCCGGGCACTGGAGTGTTTGGGAGGTTAGGTCACTACTGTGGGATTGAAGCCTCATTCATGAAACTCGAGGGCTCTCTATGAGATGAATGTCGTATTTGTGCTCCAGCCAGGCCTTTAGTGTCAAAACACAGGGGTCGGAGTTGGGTTTTACGCTTGAAATAGACCCTCGTGGAGACGCACACCGAGTCCACTAATGCTTAGAAAGAAACTGGCCCTCTCTTGGAAAAAAAATTTTTTTTAGGCATGTTAGGTCGAAGGACACCGTTTCCTGCTGCTAAAATAGCAGATTGGGCAATAGGATCAGAATATTCTGGGAAGCGGGGAAGGGTATTGTGGTCCCCGCAGTGAGGCTGTGAGGATGCTCATAGGCCAGTGTGGCCAGGGTGGGAAGCCCCAAGACTGTGATGTGGTCCTCCTTGGGCGGGGATGGTGTTCCCGGCTCGCTGCCAGCGGGCAGGGCTTCACATCCCAGCTTCTGGCTTCAAGGCCGCCACGTGTCGGCCACTGGACAGAGCCACAGGCAAGATCTGCCTCCTTCCCTCCCGTTCTCCAAACCAAACCGTCTTGACGCTGTGCTAGTGACAGTTTTCGATGCTCTGCTTGGCTTCTCCATCCGCCTGGACCACAAGGCGGTGGAAAAACTCTCCCACTGCACGTTGTGGTGTTTTTGTCCTGATGCTGATGCTGCAGAGGGTTAGTGCCTGCAGTGTGTCCTTGTGGCTGGGTTGAATTTGAAGGTGAGAACTACCCTGTTTCATGTTCCTGGGTAAGAGTGTTGTGATTATTGTAGGAAAAGTTATAGGGGGGTGGGGTGGAGCTTGCTGCAAATTATAAAGTGTTCTAGGTGCCTGGAGCCCTCTGGGTCCCCAAGCACTGCCAGGAGTTATTCCCGAGTGCAGAGCCAGGAGTAACTCCTGAGCATTGCTGGCTGTCCCCCTCAAAGCAAAACAAAACAAAAATGCTCTGTGACACATAAAAAGTATATACTGCAGTGTTTCCAAAGAGATTCCCGAATTTAATAGTTTTTCTTTATTAAACAGATCTTAATTAATATAGAAACTCACCCCCATCTATAATGACTCCATGAATGTGTTTCATCTCTAATGTACTCAGCTGCTAGAAAGTGTTTATAATGTCTGATTTTCTTTCCCCTCCCTGGAATTTTATGGAAGCGCATGGACTTCTATTTTTTTTTTTTTCTTCTTCTTCTTTCAACTTTTTCCACCTCTTATAAGGCTGTGCATTGAGGCCCACTGGGGAGAGGAGAGGGGCTGGCCTGGAAGAAGTGAGCGAGCAGCACATATGTGCAGAGCAATGCAGGCGCCAGGCCCATGAGCCAAGAGGAAAGGTCAGGGCTGGGGCAGGAACTACGTGCACAGGCGGAAGTGTGTGATCTTTATTTTGCTGTTCGTTATCTATGACGCAGACAGCTTGCAAGGCCATGCTAACTTTTTTGTGCATCTTGGACAAAACTACAATTGGCATGGCATGGAGGTGAGTGGTTGTGGGACTCTTTCCCTGATCTTTGTCAATAACTGAGTGATCAATCAGTTATTAGCACGTCGTGATTTGCTAAAAACCAGTGCAGGGTGTAGGTTCCCCTGTAGGTCTGGTGCTGATCTTATATTAAGGGTCCGAGGTTCCAAGAGAGGTTCGAGTCTCATATATCTGGGAAATTGTATAAGGGACTTTTCATGCAAGTCTGGTGTCAGCGGAAGCAACAAAAGTCTTGGACATGAGTCCATTGAGGGCTTTTGTATCCCATTTATTGGTTCTTAGGATACTTTGGTTTAGTTTGGGGGTAATCAGGACTCTGCGTTTCAGGGATCAGTCCTTGTGGCTGCATGCAAGGCACAGTAATGACAGCCTTACTCGCTGTCCTTTCCCTCTGCTCACATCATATGATATTTTGTAAATGTAAATCCCTAAATGTAATAATCCCAGCCCAAAGGAACAAATACTATGTGGACTTTCAGACTAAGAGGTTACAGATGAAAAGACTTTCTAGGGTTTAATCAATGTTTGGTTTCTAACCAATAACTCTGATCTCTGTGAGTCTTGACTTTACATCTTTATTATTGCTGATAGATATTTGGTGGTTTAGCCAGGAATAACCCCTGAGCGCTGCTGGGTGTGACCCAAAAACCAAAAACCAAAAACAAACAAAACAAACAAAAGATGCACATTAGGGCCGGAGTGATGGTGTAGCAGTAGGGAGTTTGACTTGCACGTGGCTGACCCAGGACAGACCTCGATTCGATCCCCAGCATCCCAGATGGTCCCCCAAGCCAGGAGCGATTTCTGAGTGCATAGCTCGGAGTAACCCCTGAGTGTCACTGCGTGTGGCCCAAAAACCAAAATTAAAAAATGCACATGGACATAAACTGGGTGGACCTGGTACTGTCTGTTGGAGGGAAAGGGATAAATAGGGTTTAGAGATCTAGAAGAAAGAATTTTGTCTATTGATAGCTACACCCTTTGCTGCTTTGGCAATGAACATTGTGTCTTCATAGATTCATTAAGTTTTCATAGATTTATTAATGCCATTTGAGGCTGATTTGTTGAAAACAAGTCAATTTAGCTGGATTTCACCAAAATACATCTTCAGGACTTGTAAAGACCACACATAGTTGGGGTTCAATTAGCCACACCCAGTGAGCATGGCCCGAAATGTCTTTATAAAATTAAGTGTCCAAACAGATGGTTTTATTTCACCAAATAACACTCTTTTAAAAGAAAGTCTAGGGTATAGCCCAGCACCATGCCCTGCTTGCATTAAGGCTATAGACTTGGGTGCAGCAAACCACAGAAGAGGGTTCAAGGTAGGTTTCCTGGGGAGAAGCCGCTGAGTCAGCAGCTTGCCCTTCCTCCATGTCACTGATGGAGCCAGAGAGCCACTGGGTCTAAGGCTTCAGGATAATGTCTCCCCCTGCCACTTGGGGCCATGACTGAGTTTTCTCCTTCATGCAGGAAGGGAATGAGCTAGAGGAGACTCCTTGATCCATGCTCCCTACAGCCATTTACTACTCCTTTGGCTTCCCCTTGCCTTTCTCTGGCTTTGGGCCCCCTACTTTCCAGTCTGTTTCCCATGATCATGGACAGAGCCACCTAGCAGCATGGCCCCTGCCTGCCCCCTCGGGCCTGTGCCTTTCACACTCTGCACCAACCAGTTTCAACACCAGTGTCCTCTGAGCTGCAGGCTCCACTTGCCCCACATCAAATCAGCCATGACTCAAATACATAGATAGATGTCCTGGAATGACTATCTAGGCATTTCACATAGTGTCAAAATGCTCTGGGCACTCAAGTTCTTCTTGTGCTGAAGAAATCCCTGGAACTTGTGACTTTCATTTCTTGGGGCAAAAGAGACTGACTCAGTGGACCTGCTAGACTTAAGGCTCTTCCAATGATGATCTCAGGATCCAGGTGTGCCCGCTGTACCTCTAAGGAGGGAACCCTGGGAGAGGGAGGATGGAAGACTTCAGAGAGAAAGGAAGGAAATGTGGCTGCAGAAAGGTCAAAGAAGGCCAAGAGTCTCTCAAAGAGGGGCACCTAGTCTGGCAAAACATATGGCAAAACCTAGCCAACTATTGGTCATTAGTAATGTTTATTTCTAAAATTTTTAAGGATTTATTTCTGGGGGACTCTGAACCTTGATTTCAAAGGGGGTCAGGTTCCACTCCATGTTTCCAAGAAACATCGGTGGGTAAGAGACACCTTTGGGGTCCTGAAATATTTTGAGTAGCAAGTATATCCAATATTGGGGTCCCAGTGAATCTCCCATTTTAGCTGAAGCTCTGGGTAATAATCTCAGAAATATCTCAGGAAAACTCGTTTCTGAGGTGGATGACATAATATTCTCATCGACTGTCTTGAACCCTGAATTTTGTCTATACGTCTAGACTCACATTTGAGAGCTGCCAAGACCTTGGCATAGGGGCAGAGGGTTCAGGAAGTGACAACCCGGAAATGCGGAGTGAGTTCACAAGACATGGTCCTGTGCTGTTTTGTTTTTGGTTCTACCCCATCAGAATGGAGAAACATGAATTTAATGAGGAAAGGACAAGTGTTTTTCTGGTCATATGAATGTCATTTTATTTGTGAAAGCATTGCTTTTTGAGGTCAGAATTTGAATAGGAAAAAAGGATTGAATTTTTATTGAGCAAGTGGTTGGTCCCACACCCCCAGGGATTTATTGCCATATCTGGTGGTGATCGGTGTCAAGCCTGGCTCTGTACACAGGGGTCACTCACTCCTGGCAGTGTTCAGAGGTCAGTGCTCCAGCCCATTATGGGTCATTTTTGCCAGTGCTCAAGACTTGAGACATGCTGGCAAAACTTCTAACTTTAGTAGCATCAGCCCTATGCCAGTGTGATGCTTTCTTTCCTCCCTTCTTCCTCCCATTTGTGTATGTGTCTCTAGCTTGTTCCTTCCACAGCCTGGCCTGGCACCCTTCCTTCCCCCAAGAAGGTCAGTCAGAAGCATTTCTTAATGGAAACTGCTATTAGTGGAACGCCCAGCACTTAAACGGGCTGTTTTATGATGTAAAATTTTAATACCTCATCACTGACCATCGCCATCATGGAGTCAGGCAGTAATACTTTTAGTGACTTGCAGGAGGGCATTTCTGGGATTTAGATTTTATGAAAAAGAGACTGTGGTTCTGTCCGTGTGGGTTGCTGGAAACAACAGAAGCCCCGGGCCTGGTGTCTGTAGCCCCCAGACAAGAATCTTGTAAATGGTCTTTTTGTTTGTTTTGATTTTGGGCCACACCCTGCAGTGCTCAGAGATTACTCCTGATTCTGAGCTCAGAAATTACTACTAACAGGGACTGGGGACTTTATGGGATGCTGGGAATCAAACCCAAGTTGGCTGCATACAAGGCAAACTCCTTATTCGATGTCCACTCACTGAGTTCTCGCTTTGTCCCCAAATGGTGCACTATTTGCTGGGCAGACAGAAGGCAGAAGTCAGGTCTCTCCCTGACCACAAATTCCATTCCTGGGGATCCTCTGACTTACCCTTTGCCATCCTGGCAGCATCTGATGCCATGGTTACCTATGAGCTCCAGATTGCTGCCCTTAACACCAGCCCATGCCCTCTTCCTGGGCCTCTCCCCTGCACCCCCCAATAGCTCACCTGAATTATTCAGAGACTCATGCTTTCTTGAGACAAGTCTGCTGGGATGGCTGCAGTCCTGCCTATGCCAGACTGTCCCAGAAAGGTTCACACCATATTGTTACTGCAGATTTGACACTAACTTGCTGCTTTTTTTTTTTTAAGTGAAATATAACCATGATGGGAAATTTCCGAACATTGTCGCTGATCTTGAAATGATTTTATTACTAAACTGTCTTGGGTGTGACGTTAATGTTGGGACATACTTGTGACTCAGTGTGCAAATGGAGTAGTCCGAGCCGCTACTCTGGACTGGAAGCCTACAGAAGGGTTTTTTGCTTTTGTTTTGTTTGAGGGCCATACCCGGTGATGCTTCAGGGTCTGAGCTCAGGAATTACTCCTGGCAGTGCTTGGAGGACCATATGGGATGCTGGGATTAAAATTGGATCACCTGTGTGCAAGGCAAGGTCCCTTCCTGCTGTGCTCTCACTCCAGCCCTTTTTACATTCATCTACAATGGGAGGAAACGTGTCTCCCATGGATATTTAGGCCTGACTTATGCTGTGCTCTCCCCCAAAAAGATGCGTGTCTGGGTCATGCGGCCTCCCCCAGGCTCCTCATCGGGCAAGTATCGAGCCCCTCAGCCCTGCCTGGCTGTAGACAAACCAAGCTGGTCTGCTCTTGGTCAGGGAAGATGAGCAGAAGGCGCTGAGAGGCCCTCACCTGAACTCAGAGTGTGCAAGAGAATATCCAGACCTGCCCAGAAACCCTGGAGACCTCACCATACCTCTGTTGACCACCCAGAATCAGACCCTGGATGATGCAATGCATCGTTCTAAACCAGCTTTTGTGCTGAAAAATAAATAAGAACAAAATGGAGTGAGGAGATTAAACAGGGATGATGATTATGTGGTGGAAGACAGTGTTTGGTCAAGACTTTTGTTTTTTGTTTTTGGCCCACACCCTGTGGTGCTCAGGGGTTACTCCTAGCTCTGCACTCAGGAACCTGTCCTGGGAGGCTGAAAGGATCATATGAGATGCTGGGGACTATACCTGAGTCTGCCAAGTGCAAGGCAAATGTCCTCCTCACCGTACTATCACTCTGGCCCCAAGACTTTTTTTTTTTTTTTTCATTTTTAAAAGACACAGTAAAGGCATCAGGCATTTAGGGCATCTTCACTGGTAGGCAAACAGGGCTCTTCCCTGTTTTGCACCACCACTCCAAGCATTTAAAGAATCACAGTTTTTAAGATCAGCTTGACTTGTTGATGTTCAAGGTGGGGGGTGAATCCCAGATGATTCCACAAGCCTTGAAAGCAGCTTTCTGGCCTACAGCATGCCTCCAGGGGGAGGCCCTGTGTGGTGTGGGAGTTCAGCTATGGGCCAGAGAAGGGACAGGAACGACTGGGGGCTGCTGCCCTGGTCCAGGCTGGACCAAACAGACACAAATACCCCTCCCCAGAAGGCTGGCTGCAAGTGACACACAGGTACCTACAAGGCTTTTGACAAAAATAAATAAATGAACAAAGGTCCTAGCGCTGCTCTAAGCGCTCATTTGAGGCAGCCCCCCCCCCCAAAAGTCAGTGTACTGGAGTCAGCGCACCCTTCACCTGTCTGGGCAAAGGTGAAGTCTCTCAAGTCTCTCCCAGGAGCCCTGGTGCCTGCTCCATGCCCAATTCGGTGCCCAGCATCCAGCGGATTCATTTACTGAGCCAGCGCCTTCTCAGATTGCAGGAAAGGGACTGAGAGGGAGGCCCAGAGAGCTCAGGCCACTGTGTGGTATAGACAGAAAGCAAGCCCAGAGGCATGTGGGAAAGGCCCGAGTCCACAGTGTGGTCTAGATGGACCAGGCACCTAGACAGAGACCCTAGGTCTAAATCCCAGGCTCGGGAAAGGCTGAGCACCGTGGTGGTGCCTTGCTGTGTGGTCTCTGCTCCCCAGGGTGCCCAAGAAGTGGCCAGGCTGGGTGCTGCTGGTGGATGGGATCCAGATGTGAGCAAACCTTCCAAAGGCGCCCAGAAAGCTCCCAGGGGACCCCCCGGGTGGTCCAGTGAAGCAGGCAAAAAATTTAGGATTACACCCTGCTGGGCTGGGGAGAAGCTTCTGGCTGGTTTTCAAAGCCTGTGAATGTTTGGTAAATGGGTTGATTGCAGCAGTAGGAGAATTGGGGAGTCTGGGTGGGGGACAGAAAGTCGGGGTGGTGGTGAAACAGTCTGTATGGTTTACTTGGCTTCAGAAAGCAGAGCCAGATGCTCTTTGGCCCCCTTGCTCCAGAACTGGCTTTATCCACCCTAAAGTAAGTGTGAACTGCTGGTATTTATTCAATATTTGTACAAACTGGCCAAAGGCTAGATTTTTTTTTTTTTATCCTGAATAAGATTCCTACTTCCTCTGGACTTCTACTGTGACCCTATTAAATTCTTTTCGTTTTGTAGGGCTGGGGATCTAACCTAAGGCCTCATACACAGGCAGTATACGTGTTTTATGTACTGGCCCTCTGAGAATGAAGAGTCACACGATCTTATGATGGGACTAGAATAGGTGGTTTTTTATTTATTATCCCTAATGAAAATGTTGGGCCATACAAAATTGTTGAAAGGATTTTACCATGAGTGGCCAAAATTAGTGGCATTCTATTCTGCAATTGAAAAATAAAGTTTTTTGCAGAATAGACTGCCACTAATTTCATAATAAGCAGTTGGTTTATTCGTTTGCCTATTGATAGACAAATTGCTTCTGATTTTTAACTATTGTAAATAGAGTTGCTTTGAACATTTTTTAAAATTAAGTTTGTATTTTGAAAAAAAAAAAAGGTTTTCATTGCTTTGGGGAAAATACTGAAGAGTAGCATTGCTGGCACTAAGGCAAACAAAGAAGTTGGTAGACTTTTCTTCTAAATTGGTTGATTCCCATCCAGTAGTAGGTAAGAAATCTGTTGTTTCATATCCTCCCTAATGTTTGGTATGTTTTCAATTTTAGCCATTTTTGTGGACTTTATATATTCATATATATTCCTATGTATTATATATATTTATAGGCATATATTCATGTATAAACACTTGTTCCTATAAAAATATATATTATTCACATATTTCATTTTTCAGACATAAGTGACATTGTTTTTGAAGCACATGGGCCACTTTTAGACTCCATGAGTTTTGATCTTTCTGTTTCTCCTTCGTTTTCACCATGTGTTCATACAGACATAAAACCCATTGTATGTAAGCCCGTCACATGACCTGATGATCTCGGCAAATAACCAGAGTTCAGTCATGCAGATACATGTTATCTTGTACCTACCAGATTAGCTGGTGTGTGCTTGTAAGTGCATGTGTGTTACCAGATAAGGCTGGTGTGTGTGTGTGTGTGTGTGTGTGTGTGTGTGTGTGTGAGAGAGAGAGAGAGAGAGAGAGAGAGAGAGAGAGAGAGAGAGAGATAGAGAGAGAGAGAGAGACTGTGTGTTTTGATGGGAAAAGAATGAGGGGGAAGAAAACAAGCTGATGCAAAGCTTAGACTAAAGACATTTTCTGCTATGTTCTTCTAAATGATTGTGCCAGTTGGAAGGGGCTTGACTTGATCTCTAAATGCCTGGATCTCTCTCTCGCTTTCTCTCTCTCTTGCTTTCTCTCTCTCTCTTGCTTTCTCTCTCTCTCTCTCTCTCTCTCTCTCTCTCTCTCTCTCTCTCTCTCTCTCTCTCTCTCTCTCTCTCTCTGTGTGTGTGTCTCATCAAGTTACTTCTGGAAGTCATCCAGGGCAACCTTCATTAACCCTTCGTGAATCTTGGTGATTTTTCTGAATTCCTTTTTTTACATCTGAATGTCTGTTCTTGAAATTGGGGGAAGAAATGGCTCTAAGAAAATTGAGGAAGGCAGAACATTAACAGGGGCCCCACATGTCCAGAGATGGTCTGTGGCAGAAAGAGGTGGTTCGTGAGACTTAAACAGTCCCTGTAAGATCTGGGTGTGTGGACGTTGTGGGGGTTGGGTGTTAGGCCAGTGGTAGAGCAGGTGCTTCTATGAATGAGGCCCGGATACTGTTAGAAAATGTAGGCACAGGGCCAGAACAGAGTGAGGCTTACTTTGCACACAGCTGACCTGGGTGCTATCCCTGGCATCCCACATGGTTCCATGAGCCTGCCTGGCATGATTCCTGAGCACAAAGCCAGGAATAACCCAAAAACCAAAAAACAGTGCGGGCGTGACTGTACATTCTTTCCTGGAGATGTAGGGGAGTGAAAAAGGCAAGGCTAGAGCCTTTGTAATGTTCACACAGCCCCTACCCGTGCCTCCACCTCTTCCTCCTGATGGGAGCTGGGGTTGGGAAAGACTCATCTGTCTGCCTCCATTTCTTCAGGGTTCCTGGTGCATTGCCCCAAAAGCCAGAGCTCCTGGACCCAGTGTAGAGACTGGAGAGGGACTTGAAGCACCAACACGGGGTGTCAGGCTGCTCTGTTGCCATCCTGATGGGGGGGGGGGGTCAGGGCTCTCTCTGCTTCTGGCCTGGAGGTGTGTTCACCAGCTCACAGCCCCCATGCCATGCAAATGACCCTTCATGCCAAACAGTGGACCACTGCCAGCATTAGCATTGTGCCCACGTGGAAAGTTCATGACATGGAGCACTACAGTTAGGGTCAGAGAAGAAGTGGTGATGAAATGGGACCACCCCCCCAGCCAAGAACTGTTTTTCCACTTATTCAGCCTTCCTAACTGCCCTCCTGTCCTAGGCACCAAACCCAGGAACTGTGTTTGTGCTGAGAAAAAACTCAATTGGTGGCTCTTTCCCTTGTGGAATTGTCTGCCTTCCTGGGGGGCAGCTACAAAGATAGAATTGGAGGTGCAGATTAACCCCTCTCTGTTATTTATAATAAAGGAAGAGATTTGACCCAAAGAAGAGGGTGCTTTTTTTTTAACAGAGAATTTTTTTTTATGAGATCTGATTAGATCATAATTAGATCTGTCTGATTCCTAATCATAGACCTTCAGAAATGGCCACAGGAAGCCATTCTCTGGGTGCTACAGGTGGCTTCATTATTGTGCCAACATTTTTATTTGGGGGGGAACATGTGGTACTGACGTTTCTCACATGTGAGGTGGATACACTCTGCCTCAGAACTCCCATTTTGGTTCTGATACCTTCTGATATTAGGAAAATTCCTGATAGAGGAGCCAGAGAGATAGAAGAAGGGTTCAGGTCCTCCCTTCCATGTGACCTACCTTGGTTCTCTCCAGAACACCATACATGTTTTCCTGAGACCTGCCAGGAGTGATACCTATGCAGACAGCCAGGAGAAAGTCTGGGAGAAGCTGTTCCACTGGTGTAGCCCCAAATCAAAACAACCCCTATATATATAAAATTGAAAATCTATGATAATTGCTTGTTTGGAAAACAGCAGCACTGGATAAGCACACATCTGTTTCCCCACATATGGTAACACACAAGAATGATCATCTGTATATGAACAGCACAAAAAAAGTGGTGCATGTTTGATGGGAATTGTTGAGAATATTTCTTCTGAGGGTACAGGTGGGTGGCTTTGGGTTGGCCCCTTTTGACCAGATTTTTTGCTCCCAGCTTCGTGGATCTGTCTGTCTTTGCTGCTTGCCATCTGTTGCCTCCCGTGTTTGAATGCACAAAAAAGCAGATGGGCCAGGGGCAGGGAAGTTGGGGCGTTCGACTGGTGAGTGTGGTCAAGTTTACAGTCCATCTGCCAGCACACAGGGAGCCCTTTGAGAAGGCGGCTTTGCTTCCCCAAGCTCTGGAGCAGTGCCCCTCCTTCTGTGGAGTGTCCAAATGGTCCTGAGCAGTGTTCCTTTGGCATTGTTGAAGATGCCTTTTCTCCCTCCAGTGAACCCAGAGCCACAGAAAGTGAATCTTCCCACACACCCACCTATCATCAAAGCCAACTCTTAAAAATGTCTCTTTGGACTGGAGCTATAGTACAGCGATGAAGCTGACCTGGATTCAATCCCTGGCATCCCATAGAGTTGCCAGGAGTAGTTTCTGAGTGCAAAGCCAGGAATAAGCTCCTGAGCGCTGCCAGGTGTGGCTCAAAAACAAACAAAAATTGTTTTTTCATGTCCACCTGTGGTTTCTTTAGAATCAGTACTTGTGTTCAAACTTGGTTTTGTTTGTTTGTTTATTTTTTTGGACCGCACTTTGGCAGTGCTCAGCCCAGAAATCATCGTCTTTGCTTGCAAGTGAAGAGTATTTAATAGCTCTGAATTCCCCCATCCCTGACCCTGATTGTCCATTTCCTACTTCTCTGGCTCCCAGATAATGCTTTGTTAATTGGTGGGGCGGGGGTGATTGTTCCTGGATTCTATCTTCCTATTTCTAAATGAAGAATCTTTAGGGAATAGCTTACACACGTGAAAGGTGTCTAGTTCCTGTCCTTACCCTCTTGTCAACTTCAGCTCTGTCACTCTGTCTTCCACCCACTTTTCTATACATCCACCTAGGCATTCATCCATTCACCCATCTTTCCAATTGCCCATCCATTTTTCTACTCTCCAGCTCATTCATTTGTCCCATCCAGCCATCTCTCCACTTGTTTATCTGTTCATCCATCCATCCACTCATCTACCCATCCATCCATCTTTCTAACCATCTACCCATCCATCTTTCTACCCCTCTAGCCATCCTTCCACCCACTTACCATTCTGTTCACCATCCATCTGTCCACCCACCTACCATTCATCCTCTCATCCACCATCTTTCCATCTTTCCACCTGTCCATCTATCCACTTATCCATCTAACCCATCTATCCACCTACCTGCCGTTCTGCCCACTCATCCACCATCCATTTCCACCCATCCATTCACTCACCCACCTACCCCCTATTCCATCCACTCACCCACCCATCTGCCCACCCACTCATGCCTGCATCCATCCAGCAGTCTCTACCTGCCTTTCACTGCTAACACATGAATATTATTTTCTTGAATCGGTACAGCCCATTATAGATTTTGAAGTGCTTTCACATCTATTCTCTGTTGTGCTCCCTTGGTAACACTGAGAAGCATTCAGGAGAGGGAATGCAGTTCTGCGGCTGGCACTGTAGGAGATGGCCCACCCCCAAACCTCCCTCTCCCTGCTCTGGGCGGGTGCCTCCGTGGCACGAGGCTCTCCCACACACTGCGTGGTTTCTGCACAGAGGGTCTGCCAGACTCACTCATGGCCCATTGAGCATCACTTTTCTGTTCACCATTTCCAGTCCCAGCTTAGGGGATCCTTGTACCCTGAAGAGCCGAAGCTAACCGAGACCCAGCTCTGCCTCTCCAGGAACTTTCCCCAGGGAGGGGGGGCAAACAGAGATTAAACAAGAAGATATGAGGGGGAAAAAAACCTGCATCTTGTGTGACATCCATGTGAAGTGGAGGAGAAATGAGAATAATGGCTGGATCACAGCCAATTTTCTGGGATGTATCTATTAGGCCCTGGGGAAAGAGAGCTCTTGGCACCGGGCACAGGGAGGACTGGCCTTTGCTTGAGTCCGTGAACCTATTTCCTTGTCCATGCGTTTTTCTTCCTCCTTCAACTGGGGAGAAATCCTTGGACTCCTTTGTCCTGCTGCCACTGACCCAGCTGATCTTCCTGGCTCTGCCCATATCAAAGGGCCTGCCAGTCCCATGTGATTCATCCCAAGTAGGATTAGCCAACTGTACTCCTGGCTCCCGTTTGTGCTCCTGGCTCCTGGTTCCCTTTTTCCCCTGGTTCTTGTTCATGGAAAGTGTCCACACCACAGAAAGGGCGCAGAGAGTTCAAGCTCCTTCGAGGCCAGTTTCAGCAGTAGAAGGATTCTGAAGAAAGGGCTCAAGGCCGGAGTTTGCAGTGGGGCAACAGGCCTATAGTGTCCAAACATGAGACTGCAGGTGTGGAGACTAAGGTGGGCTTGAATGGGCTTTATTCCCTGAAGAGGGAGCTTCCTTCTGGTGAGAGCCACAGTGGAGAGGCCACAATCTGGGGACTGTGGGGACTTCCTGGCAGTCAGGAATGGATCAGGACTCCTCACCCCCTTCCTTTTCTTGCCTTTACACGAGGTGGAGCAGAGGAGCAGAGGGCAACTGGGAGAGCCTATCTCTAAGTGACATTTTGTATTCACTCACACGGTCACAGAATGTTCTCTATTCCCCTCCTGCCCTTCACCAGGCATTTTAGGAGAGACTCAGGTTCCTGTCCTGCAGAGGATCTGGTTTTCCTAGATTGAGGAATCTCTAATGACAGACCATATGGTCTGTTCTGGGTTTCATGTAGCCTCCACTCTGGCCCCTTCCAGCCCTGTGGTCTCCATGACTTCCCAAATTTCCAGGAAAATCCAGGTTGTCTGATGAACCAACGAACAATTTCTCCTGTTCCATGCTACCCCCATAACATCATCACATCCCAAACAGAGCAGGGGAAATGTTGTCCGTTTCCTCTGGCCCTTTTTATTAATGAATGTAATTACCACTGGCACGACCAGAGCTTGAAGCTGCCATCGGGGAAACAGCAGTGGCTCCTGATGTGAGACAGAGTAAAGAAAACGGAAGCAGAAAAGCTCCTGACGGGATGCTGTCGCAGCGCCTGGCCCATGTCCCCTGGACCCCATTTGGCTTGTGCTTCTAAATGCTCTTCCTTGATGGCCCCAAGTCCGAGGTAGGAGCTTGTGAGCCTGATGCCTATCCACGCCCAGGCTCGCCTCCACTTGCAACTACACTGCCTGTAGCTTATCATTGAGTTTTAACTTCTCCCTTCCATAGCCCCTGGCTTTGGGGAAGGCAACAGCTTTGTGTGACCCGGTGTTGGGTGGCACATGGATGCATCTCTTCTAGGAAGCAGCACATGGTCATGCCATCTGGCAGCAGTGCTGACTGCTCCTGTGCTCAGTGCTCCACTGTCCTGAGTTGGGCCAGTGGCTTGGTTCTCTTACACCTGCAGCTGCCTGCGAAGTGTCTGAGCCAATGCAAACAGTTCCAGGAGCAGGGCTGGCCTAGTTCCAGGTCACCCTCCCTGACCACAGAACCAGCTTTTCCTCCTTCCCAGCCAGAAGCCTTGGCAACTTTCAGTCACTTTGATGTCTAGGCTACTGTTAGTATTGTGCAAGAAGCAACTAGTAAAAGCCATGTATGGGGGAGGGTGGCACGATAGCACAGTGGGGAGGGCATTTGCATTGCATGGGGTTCAATTCCCAGCAACCCAGATGGTCCCCCGCACCTTTCAGGAGTGATTTCTGAGTACAGAGCCAGAAGTCATCTCTGTGCTGCCAGTGTGGCCCAAAACAAAACAAAAATCATGTATGGCAAGTTAGGGGCTGGGAGTCCATTTAAAGAAATTATAGTTAACTGTGGTTTGGACTAGAAGACTAGAGCCCCATATTTCCCACATCCTAATCCCCCATCTTTCCCCCTTTATTTTGTTGCTACCCCGTCCATTGGGTTGACAATATTGGGAGTTGTCAGACCTCTCAGCCAGCAGCAGTGCTACTGGGATAGCACTCAGGCTTGTGGGATATTCTGACCATAGAACTGGCCGTTTTGTACCTGCTGGCTACAAAATGTTCTGCCATTAAGACCAACCTTGAGCCTGTCTCCCTTTATTATTTTTTCTCATATATGAATCTTGTCAGCAGACAAAAGGTCCCTACTATGACCAGGGTACAGCCTTGAAATTCTGGGTCAGAGTCAGGAGAGGGGGAATGAATGGGGGACTTAGTGTAGGTCCTTTCTCTGAAGCTTACCTGCTGATTTGAAGGCCGAGGGGCTCCCTGGCTGAGCCCTGCAGAGCCTTCAGCATTTGTGTATTGTCTGGATGTTGGAATGGGATGGAAAGTTCTAGAACCTTCGCTGCTGGCGGAAACCCAGTAGGTCAAACTCAGCCTGGTGATTCAGGTGATTTGCATGGGCCCTTCTCTGGAGCAAAGCTGACCATGATCCTCCCCCAACCCTGCCCTTCTCGTGGGTGTCTTCTCTGGCCTTCTTTGGGACCCAGAGCAGGAGAGCCCCTCAGAATCTCGAGATCAGCCACTGCCATTTCCTGGCCATTCCCTGTGTTCCCCCACAGAGCCACTGGAAGTTTCCGTGAACGTGGGTTGAGCAGGACTTGAATGCCCCTTTTGTTCAATGCATTTGCTCAGCTGTAGCCAACAATACAGTGTTGCGGTCACAGCCTTTGTTTAGGGCCAGAAGCTGTGTCCTTGGAGAAGTCCTGGCCACTGAGGAGGGGACATTCAGCTCCCCCGGAGCTCGTGGGCTTGTCAGGGCACAAACTCAAGGTTTGTAAATGTTCCCTTCCATAAAACCATTCTGCCTTTCTCCAGAATCAGTGCAGCCATATGAAACAACCAGGGAATCTGGACCAATTATGTGGGGGCTTTTAAGCAGAAAAGTCATAGACAAGGTAGGAGACTGGCTTCTCCCTCATCAGCTCTTCTCGTCAGCTTCGAGGAGTTAGGCTTGAGGATTCAGACATCTTAGTTCAGTGGGGACTTCACAGATGGGGAGCCAGAGTGATAGCACAGCAGAAAGGGTGTTTGCTCTGCACATGGCCAACCTAGGTTCGATCCCTGGCATCCTATAGGGTTCCCTAAGCCTGCCAGTAGTGACCTCTGAGCACTACATAACCAATTAAAAATGAAAAACCACAGGTGGGTTAGCAGAAATTCAGCTATGATGGGATAGCAGCCTGGAGGGGGGTGAATCTGGTTTACCCAGGGTGACCCCAGAATTGGGTATGGCCCACTAGAAAGTCAGGCTTGTGTTTAGGGCACTGCCAACCCCAAGAACCCTTCCCCTACCTCCTGTGATACGGGGATGTGGCACAGCACAGACAAGGTAGGCAGCCTCCACCCCCACTCTAGGGATGCATAGGACTTAAGGGGGTGTTTCTTTGGCATCACTGATTAGGGGTTCTGTTGTGGGATAGGATAGAAGCAGTCAAGAATGCCTCAGTTGCTTCATAAGGTATTGTCAATGGAGTCTGAGCCTGGGGTTGGGAAGGACCTTCGAATCATCTGGAAGCATTTGGGACAACCCTGAGATTTTGAGTCAAGAGTCAGGAATGGGGGACTAATGGAAGGACTGGGTGCAAGTCACTTTTCTGAAGCTTCCCCATGGATTTTATTTTTAATTTTAAATATCTTTATTTAAGCACTATGATTACAAACATGTTTGTGGTTGGGTTTTAGTTACAAAAAAGGACACCCCCCAGGGCCAGAGAGACAGCACAGCAGTAATGCATTTGCCTTGCACGCAGCCCATCCAGGACAGACGGTGGTTCGAATCCCGGCATCCCATATGGTTCCCCATGCCTGCCAGGAGTGATTTCTGAGACAGAGCCAGTAGTAACCCCTGAGTACCACCAGATGTGACCCAAAAACCAAATAAAAAAAAAAGGAACCCTCCTTCACCAGTGCAACATTCCCACCACCAATGCCCCCCAACTCCCTCCTTTCCCACCCCTTGCTTGTATTTGAGTCAAGCATTCTATTTTTCTCACATTATTGTCATGATAGGCCAAGGGGCTCCCTGGCTGAGACCTACAGAGTCTTCCGCATTTGTGTATCATCAGGACATTGGACACAGAATGGAATGGAAAGTTCTAGAACCTTAGCTCACAGTGGAGACCCAGCAGGCCAAACTCAGCCTAGTGACTCAAGCAGGGAAGCTTCCAGCTCTTTCTAAAGTGGCTCCAGTGGTCAGGCAGACCCATGGATGAACACTGTGCTGTGGGCAGCATTGGTATCAGGAGGCTACAGGGGTTGAGGCTGGGCCAGCCAGAGGGGTGAATCTCATGGGTATGGTGGTGGCACACCCCTCACCTTTGCTGCTGCTACTGAAACAGGTATAGTCTGGTGATATCGTCTTGGTGATATCCCTGGGGAGACTCCAAAGTTATGTGAGCTGCTGAGTAAATTCCAGCATCAGCTGCTGCCACCATGGCCATCTGCTGACCTCCTCCTGGTCTTCGGGATGCTGGTCACATATGCCCCATGGGCTCACATGATGGGGCAATCCCCAGACATGACTGGATGCAGTGGCAGGTGAATCACAGCCATCGCTTCAACAAGTCTGTGGCATCATGGACCTCCTGCATGTGGGTTCTGATTGCTAGTTCTAGAGCCCGCCTGTGAGGGGGATACTCAGGGTCTCTGGGGAATCTTCTGCTTTGGATGAGCAGAGCCAGTAGCCTAGCCTGATGTATTTTGTTGTAAATTATCATCACCAACAATGTCATTTCTGCGGAGCTCTCTGTTTGCAGCTGTGAAGGTTTCTTGCGTCTTTGCAGAAGGTGCCCCTCTCCACTCACCCCTATGATGTGCTCGAAGGCATGAGGGCAACCCTCAGAGTTGAGGGACCTCTTTAGGGTGTGTCTTGTCCGCTGTGGGCGTAGCTGCCAGGGCACAGCCGCTCTGTGCTCCCCACCGCCTGCCCCTCTCACTGCTTCCTACTTAGTTCGGCATGTTCTGAAGGCAGATGGACCTATTTTTAAACCCTGAATGGAGTCTTTCCCCGTCTCGCTCCTGAGTCATTCCATGAATCTTATCACCAGTCTTCATAGAGGCACAGTCGGGCTGGAAATAGAACTGTGCCCTGTGCCAGCCATTGGGGAAGAAAAAAAAAAATCAACACTAAGGAACCTTCCAGAAGGAAGATTGTTTTTATGTCTACACAAGTGCAGAGAAAGAGTGCAGTGGGGAAGTACATGCCTTGCCTGGAGCAGATCCTGCCTCTAACCCTGGCACTTATGGTCCCCATGAGCAATAATGGGTGCAGGCCAAGCACTGCTGGTATAGCCTGGGTATCACAGACTCTGAGAAGCTTGGGGAATCTCTAGGACCCCAGCCCTGAGGAGTCCCAATTTCTCAGCCATCTCTGGACTTGCCAACTGGAATGTCTGAGAATCTCTGGAGGCTCCCTTGGCTTCCCTCCTAAGCATGTCTTGGGAGACCAACATTGGCTGTGGAGGCAATACTGGTACTTGGTAGAGGATTTGGATCAGCACCAAGCCAGGCTGAGTTTCCTTCCAAGGATGGCAGCGTACAGACTATGGGACATTAACTATGGAAATCTCACTTGATTTCCCCCAAGCACCAACATGAGTGACCCCCAAAGCTAAGAGGCTAGAGTAGGCCTCAAACACCACCGGTGTGGCTATTAGGGGACCTGGACCCTCTGTGGTGTCCTGACATGAGATTGTCTGCTGGTCATCCCCAATCTGCCACTATCACAGGAGCACAAGGGCCACCTCAGAGGTCAAGGCCAAGAGCTAGAAAAACTGAAGGACTGTCCCAGCCTCAGTGGAAGGGCCTTTCCTGAGGGAAAAGGACACATAAGGGACCAGAGGGGGTTAATCAAGAAAACAGGCTCCCAGTCAGCTATTCTTTGAGGTGCTGAGAGGCTCTGAGGAGCAAATGAAGAGAAACTATAGAAAATGCTCAACTTGCTTCATGCATTTCTTGCAGGGCAACAGGGCATGCCATGAGCATTACAGTAGAAGTATCCACTCAGACTTGTGAGAAGGAGCTTTCAGCAAACTGCCCCCCTCAGAGTAGATACTGGCTGCAGGGGTTAGAGTAGATGGGCTGGGAAACTTTGCTTTGGGTGTTGCCAAAAATTGAAAATTGTTTAAAAAATTTAAAGATTTCTTTTTTGTTTTTATTCTGTGTTTTGGGGGGGTCACACCCGGCAGTACTCAGGAGTTACTCCTGACTCAGAAATCACTCCTGGCAGGCTTGGGGATCCTATGGGATGCCAAAGATTGAACCTGGGTCAGCCACATACAAAGCAACTGCCCTACCCACTCTGGCCCCAAGGACTTTTTTTTCTTCTATGAAACAAAATCATCCCAACTGTTCAGATTGGGATAGAAACAAAAAGGCCTGAGGAGATGATGCTCAAGGTGTCACCTGGGTAGGGGAGAAGAAAGTGACACAGTGCTGGGATGAAGGACTCTGACCATGATCGGAGGATGCTCCTCATGTGGATCTGTCCTAGGAGAACAATGAGGTCTCTCATGAATTTATTAACAAGCCTAATAAGGATAGGACTGGAGAGACAGGACAGCAGTGAGGGCGCTTGCCTCGCATGCAATTTAGCCAATTTGATCCCAGGCACCCCCTTGAATCCCCCAAGCCCTGCCAGACTCCTGAGCACAGGCCCAGGAGTCAAATCTGAGCATCGCTGGGTTCACCCCCCCCCAAATAAAACAGAAGCTGTCACAGGAGATGGCTGGTTTCGGCATCAGGAACAAAGGCGGTATCATAATTAATGACCTTAATGACCGTGCTAATTACTTTTCCCTGATTAAGGGATGTTCATTATTTCAGTCTAGTTTAGATGTGACATCATAAGCCAGTTCGTTTTGTATTTCTTGTGGAAGTACCTACAAAAGAGATTTCTCCTTAACGCTTTCGGATCTGAATGAGAACAAGATAAAAGTGTGCTGGTGTTTTTAAAAGATCCCAATGATTTATTCTGGGGTCACTTTAGCCTTTCCCTGGAGGACAGTATGTAGTCTCAGGGATCAGACTGGGAGCCTCAGATATATCAGATATATGTATATATATATATATATATATATATATATATATATATATGTTAGATATATGTACATATATAACAAATATATATATGTATATGTATATAAATATATATGTTTGCATGTGCTTTTACCTCTTGAACACTATCCCCTGCCCAAGAGATTGAAAACCAGAAGACAGGGCTGGAGAGATAGCATGGAGGTAGACCTTTGCCTTGCATGCAGAAGAACAGTGGTTCGAATCTCGACATCCCATATGGTCCCCAAGCCTGCCAGGAGCAATTTCTGAGCATAGAACCAGGAGTAACCCCTGAGCACTGCCGGATGTCACCCAAAAATCAAAAGAAAAAAAAAAAGAAAGAAAACCCAGAAGACAATGATTCACCTTTTTCCTGTACTGAGCTTATCTTTTGAGTATGGGAGATCCAGTCATTGAAAATTTTCACCCGATTCTGTACACCATTTGATTTTCCCAAACACCACCATGAGTGAACCGAAAGCCAGGAGTCTAGAGGAGGCCCCAAGCACCTAGAAAAAGAAACAGAAAGGCAGGTAGGTGCCCGTCCTCCTCTGGGGCCTTCCCCAGCCCAAGCACCATCCTGAGCTTGGCCCAGAGGAAGCTGGTCTAGTCAGAGCCTGCCCGCCACCTCAGTTAGGGTTAGGGACAGGGTTTGTTTGGATTGTCCACTCAGTGTGTTTGGAGAGTCCAGTGGACCGGTGATGCCCCCAAAACAAAACAACAAAACAAAACAAATGACTCACCAGGCCTTCACAGCTCACTCACCCGGGCCTCCCAGCCCACCAGCTCTACTTGAGAAGGTCACAAACAAGCAGAATCCCCCCCCCCCTTCTGCTTGGAGGTGATGTATGTGTCCCCACCACGTATGATCTCACATCTGTGGTACCTTTTCATGCGCCTGTTTCAAGGTCCCATATTCTGATAACCCCCTGTGGAAACCAGGACAGAACTGGGCTGTTCTTGCACTGTTTGGTTTTGCTGGAAAATGAACGCGTACCCACAAGCCACCTCTAGACCCAGTGGAGAGAGGAGGCAGGTGTGGTCACTTTTGCCCGTGGGAACAGCAGGTAGGCCTTGTGAGTTGCAAATCTCCAGGTCACAGCTGAGGAGAAATCTTGGTCCAATCTCACTTTCTCCTTGGGCCCTTGTTTTATATTCTCCTGTTTGGAAGCCATGCTAGAAGGACCAGAGCAATAAATAAATAAATAGTACAGCAGATAGAGTGCTTGCCTACAGTTGGTAGATCCTGGCACTACTAAGGGTGTCTTTTTCTCCCACACTCTCGGCACCTTCAAGTATGACTCCTTGAGCACAGAGCCAGGTGTGACCCAATGTCTCCATCCCTCAAAATTATGAAAATGAAAGGGCCAGAATGATAGCACAGAAGGTAGGGCCTTGCATGTGGCCAACCCAGATTCTACTCCCTGGGCTCCCCAAGGAGTGAATGCTGAGCACAGAGTCGGAGTAACCCTCAAGCATTACCAGTTGTGGCCTCTACCAAAAAAAATGACAAGATTACAAGTCTTTCTTCCTTTTTTCCTTTTAGACCATGGTTTGCACTATTGTTACTGAAGGGGTACCATGCATATTACTTTACTTCCTCTCAGCTTTAGTTCTTGTCCAGAGTGATCATTTCCAACTCGCATTGCCAT
Organism: Suncus etruscus; assembly: GCF_024139225.1. Lineage (NCBI taxonomy): Eukaryota > Metazoa > Chordata > Mammalia > Eulipotyphla > Soricidae > Suncus > Suncus etruscus. The sequence goes on along the minus strand of NC_064854.1, from coordinate 21,570,148 downwards.
AGTGGTCCCTTCTCTACTCTTAACTGCAGCCCCTGCTCTTTGCAACAAGCCTCCTACCGTGGACTGGTCCTCCTGACCCTCATCTCTATTGTCTCTGGATATTATTACAATATCTTTTGCTTTATATCCTACAGATGAGTGCAATCATTATCTATCCAATTCCCTCTGATTCATTTCACTCAATACTTTCCACATTCATCCAGGAATAAGCAAATTGAGCAAATTGGTTTTGTTTGTTTGTTTTTTGTTTTGGAGCCACACTCAGCAGCACTCAGGGGATACTCCTGGGTCTGCTCTCAGAAATTGCTCCTTGCAGGCTTGGGGGACCATATGTGATGCTGGGGATCAAACCCAGGTCCATCCTGGTTTGGCCACATGCAAGGCAAATGCCCTACCACTTTGCTATCTCTCCAGCCTCGATTGTTGATTTTTTTTAATGGGTACTGGAGGCAAGTGAGACATGGCGAATCATTTCAGGTCCATCGGGTCACCATTTAATAGTGGAAACACACACATGTACACACACAAATACCAAAGACACACATTCACACACATGTGCACACACACACTCAGAGATGGAAGTCTCACCCTGGGCCTGTCCCAGTTGGGGGGGGGGGGAGCAGCAAGATCTAATGATGCTTCATCCCTGACCAGCCTCCTTCCAACAAAGTAGTTGCAAGCAGGTTGCAAGCAGTGGTGGGCTGCAGAGAGACTCTGAAGCTTTTGAGTCCTTGATTCCTGCCGGCTATTTATAGAATATACAATAGAAGGCTCTAAACTTGCCCAACAGATAAATTAGAGGGTAATTAGCAGATTCTTTCTCTAAACATTTCCTCACCCAGTTCCTAATCCCAGGCAGTTTGAGAGCAATGCCACTGGAATTGGGTCTTGGCCTGCGCCTCCTGTGGGAAGTGAAATTCAGATGACTGTGGTTTTCAACTGGGAGTCCAGACAGGCCTCGTTTATAAACCAGCAGCTCCAGCCCGCACCCAGGCCGGTCACACACAGCCACTTGCACAGAGCACCAAAGACTCACACCCCGCCATGGTTTAACTAACACAAATTGCTGTGCTGGAACCAACATGTTAATTGGGGCGCCTGCGTCCCCCACCCCTATACATCTGGGGTAGTGACAAAGGCTGCATTGACCCAGCAGCCCTTCCCCACCTGCCTTTCCCTCTGAATTTTCTTGTGTTGGCTTCAAGGCCCTTGGGCACTGCCTGGTCTCCACTGCCTTCTTCCTGAAAAAGCTCTGAACTCCCCATTTTTTTCTTTTCTTTTCTTTTTTTTTTTTTTGGCTTTTGGTCACACCCAGTGGCACTCAGGGGCCACTCTGGCTCTGGACTCAGAAATCGCTCCTGGCAGTCTACCGCTGTGCTATCTCTCCAGCCCCTAGGCTCCCTATTTTTTGTTGTTGTTTTTTTTGTTTGTTTTGTTTTTGTTTTTATGGGTCACACCCGGAGGCACTCAGGGTTCCTCCTGGCTCTACACTCAGAAATCACTCCTGGCAGCCTCCAGGGACCATATGGGATGCCGGGATTTGAACCACCATCCTTTTGCATGCAAGGCAAATGCCTTACCTCCATGCTATCTCTCCAGCCCCTGGGCTCCCTATTTCTAGGTATCTGTGGCTTTGTCCAGTTTGGCTGGTTCCAGGGATTGAACCCGGGGCCTCATGCACATAGAGCATGAACTCTTCTACCAGTTTGTGGCGGTGGTTCTGAAAAAGAGCCTTCAGGGTGGGCAAATCCCAGACTTGGACTGTGCTGTGTAGATGGGGCTGGCTGCCACAGAGATGCCCAGTTCTTTCAGCCTGATGGTGGTGCCCCCCACTCAGGCAAACATAATCCCAGCCAGCCAGACAAGATTCCATGGCTTCTCCTGGGGCTTTTGCTGACTTGGAGAGCTGTCTACACTGGGCTCCTGGGGCCACTGAAGCCGATCATTAGTTTCCCCTCTCCCTAATTCTCTGTGGCTGCCACCAGGTGATGTTCTGATTATACCTTGGCTTCTGGGCTTGGTTTGCTTGTCTGATGAGAGAGTTGGCCTCGTGAGGAGAGATGCATTTCCCGTTGCAAATTAGACTGGTGTTTTGGGAGGCCTGGGATGAGGCTGGGCGTGGGGGGGGGGGAAATGCCCTTGCAGAAGTGAAACCATGAGCTTGAGCTCCAGGGACACCCACATGCATCCCACACTATGCCTAGCACCAGAGGAGTGTGGGCGCTCCGGGGCTCAGCCCGTTTCACCACTAAAACTGTCCCCTCCAGCTGAATGCATTGCAAGAGAGAGATATGCCAGGACATGAGTGAGCCTGACAGAAGGAGTCTAGCCCTCCAAAGAGCACAGGCATTTCTATGGAAGTGTGCCAAGAGCACCCACCAGAAGTGTGCTGCCCCTTTGAAGCAGCAAGGATGCTTCCCTGTCAGTGGTCCCTGTAAGTGGTAGCTGAGTGTGACCATAGTGTAGCATGAGAACAGGGGTTTCCCATGGAGGTCATGTCAAGGTCATGGACCCTGCCTGGGTCATGGACTCGGTTACTGAAGTTTCAGAATCTCCATCTGAAATCTAGCTCCTTACAGTTTAGTTCTTGTTGTTTGTCTCTGACTGTCTTTGTCTTTGTCTCTGTCTCTGTCTCTCCCAGAAGTTTCAGAACCTCCATCTTAAATCTAGCTCCTGACATTCAACCCAGTCCCTTTCTTCTTTCTTTCTTTCTTTCTTTCTTTCTTTCTTTTCTTTCTTTCTCTTTCTTTCTTTCTTTTTTCTTTCTTTCTTTCTTTCTTTTTCTTTCTTTCTTCTTTCTTTCTTTCTTTCTTCTTTCTCTTTCTTTCTTTCTTTTTTCTTTCTTTCTTTCTTTCTTTCTTTCTTTCTTTCTTTCTTCTTTCTTTCTTTCTTTCTTTCTTCTTTCTTTCTTTCTTTCTTTCTTTCTTTCTTTCTTTTCTTTCTTTCTTTCTTCTTTCTTTCTTTCTTTCTTTTCTTTCTTTCTTTCTTTCTTTCTTTCTTTCTTTCTTTCTTCTTTCTTTCTTTCTTTCTTTTCTTTCTTTCTTTCTTTCTTTCTTTCTTTCTTCTTTCTTTCTTTCTTTCTTTCTTCTCTTTCTTTCTCTCTCTCTCTCTTCTTTCTTTCTTCTTTCTCTTTCCCTCCCTCCCTCTCTCTCCTATCACTCTTCTTCCTCTCTTTCCTCTCTTTTCTCTCTCCCCTCTTTCTCCTCCCTCCTTCCTTCCCTCCCCAGAACATCAGGCTCTGTCTCCCCCACAAGCTCGTCCCCTTGGGAGATCTAAAAGTGCTACAGTAGGGGGCCAGAGTGATAGCACAGCAGGTTCCCTCCCTCTCTCTTTTCCTCTCCTCTCTCCTGGAACAGGAGGGGAAAAAAAATAACATTAAAATTAGCAGCATCTTCTTCAGTGCCCCAAAGACCAGTGTTGCGGGGCTGTGTGCTGGAAAGCATCCTGGAGCAGAGAACCTGGTAGCGGACCAAATAGAAACTGCTGGCCGTGGCCTCACTGCAGCTGCTTTCGGTTACTGAACAGCTGTCCAGAAAGCAGTGTTTTAGGACCTTTAGAAAGTTTTTTTAACCCCTGAAAGTTTCTAATTGACTCTGATGACTGTAGGCCTGAGATTCACCTCCTGCAGCATAAAAAGATAACATGGGGGTATCCCAAGAAAGGAATTCTGACCATTCAAGTTTTCTTTCCTGTCGAAGTTTGCACAGTGTGGCCTGGAAGAGCTATGGTGTGGCCTGCAACCGCTGAGTTTACCTTTTGTTTTGCAGCTCTGTGATCAATCAAATAAAATAAAACACAACAGAGTCAATCAGTGGGTTGGCATAGGCTTGGCTTGCAGGAGGCTGGGGTTGGATCCCCCCCTAAGCATTGAGCCAGAAGAAACACATAGGCATTGCTGGGTGTTTCCCCCCATCCCTGTCCTCTCTGGGCACTAAGGAGATAAGGCAGGACAATGCTTCCCACTCACAGGAGGCCCAGCCAAGTCCTGCTCTATTGTAGCTAGAAAGAGGAGGGAAGGCCAGAGCAATAGCACAGCAGTAAGGGCGTTTGCCTTGCGCCCAGATTCCATCTCCAGCATCCTATATGGTACCCCGCACACTGCCGAGAATGATCCCTGAGCGCAGAGCCAGGAGGAACCCCTGGGCATCTTCAGATATGTCTCTGTATGTCTATATTTGTTTGTGTATCTGTCTTTGTGTGTATGAGTATCTATGTGTGTGTGTTGATATCAGGGATCAAACTAGAGGTATCACAGTGGAAGGTGGACCCCAGCCCTGGCAGCCTTGCTTTGGGGTGCTGATGGAGAAAGGGGTGTCTCCTCCCCTTCAACCCTGCTGTGCCTCCTTTCTGTGCATTAAAGGTGAAAGGATGACATTGTGCGTGGGAGCAGCCAGGCTCCCTTCAGCTTTGCCAGGTCTCTGTCTGAGCCTGACTTTCCTCTAGGCTCTTGCCCACCCTCAGAAAAGACATGCAAATAGCACCCAAGTCTCTCGCAATGAAGCGACCCACACTTGGTTTTGGCCCAACTGGCTTGTTCAAGTCCATATTGCTTAAGGACTAGCTGCAGCAGTGGCTGCACCGCAGGCTGGACAGTTGAGAGTTAGCAGTTGGACCATTGCTATGCTGACTGTCTCAGCAGCACACGGGGTCAGTCGCCTCTGGGCTGTCGCCTCATACTGCGCCCCCCCCCCAGCTGGTGGAACTTGAGATTCACCCCCCCCATGCCCCACTCCCCGCCAAGGTCCTGTTAGGAAATGAGGACAGGGGCCAGAGCAGCGGCACAGCGGTAGGACATTTGCATTGCAAGCGGCTAACCTCGGACGGAGAGGGGTTCGATCTGCGGAATCAGAAGCGATTTCTGAGTGCATAGCCAGGAGTAACCCGAGCATCACCCAGTGTGGCCCAAACCCCCCCCCCCAAATAAAAAAGGAAATGAGGACAGAGGAAGGGCAGAAAGGAGGAATTCCTGGCTCAGAGGAAAGCGTTTGCACACTCTGGAGTTGTGCACAGGGCAGAAAACCCTGTGCATTTGCTGGACTTTGTGTGGCCATGGGGACCTTGGACTTTGCAGCATGCTCTTAAGGCTCCTGCACATAAAGTCTCGTCCAGTCCATTTCTCCCTGAAACTGGGCCGCACCCAGCAAAAAAGCAGGTTCTTTTTACCCACCAAGCAGTGTGGTGATAGGTCCAGCTTCTCTGAGCCTGGGGAATTTTCTGAGTTGGTGCATATGCAGTGTCTGCAGTTTCTAAGCCCAGGGGCTCTTCAGAGCTGCATTCCCCAGATAGACTCAGTGTCACACAGGCCGGGTACTTGATCACCAGAACATTGGGCTCTGTCTCCCCCACTAACTCATCCCCTTGGGAGTTCAAAAAGTGCTACACTCAGGGGCCAGAGTGATAGTACAGTGGGTAGGGCATATGCTTTACCTGCAGCCTACTCGAATTTGATCCCCAGAGTCCGTGTAGTCCCCTGAGCCTACCAGGAGTGATTTCTAAGCTCAGAGCCAGAAGTAACCTGAGCATTGCTGAGTGTGGCTCCAAAGCAAACAAGAAAAAGGTACTAAAGACCGGACATCTTACAGGGTGGGGAATGAGCAGGACTGTGAGCCTCAAAATATGCCCCCACATGCAAGACAGTGAGTCTCAAGTCACCAGTACCTCATGCTGCTGGTCTTATCTGAGCAGCCTTGGCATCTTTGCTTCTCCAAAGCCTTGATGGGACTTTGGGGGAGATAATGCCTATCTAAGCACTGTCTATCCTTTGGTCCCAGCATCTTGGTCACCAGAAACAAACTTTTCTTTCTATTCTACCCACTGTAGCCCAAGGCCAAGCACAGACTTGGCATCTGTGGCTAGTGACCCTCTGAAAAGCCAGGCCTAGATTCTTGCTCCCAAATGCTTGGGTGAGATATGGAGATCTGCGACCTAGGGCAGATGCCAAACTGGAGTCCAGCCAAGTTCCCACCCCTGCAGTCTCAGAACCTTGAAGGGGGACTCGGGGTGTACAGCCACGCCTGTTTGCTGCTTGCTCGATGGCAGGAGGGGCTTCTTCAGTGTTGGGGAGCATGCCCTGGTTTTGTCCTCTTTGGCAGCAAACAGGAACAAAGCAGTGAAAAGAAAATAGAGGCTGAGTTTTTGTCTCCATATCCTATTTCTCTAGTAATGATAAAGACAAATGGGAAATGGCCAAGGGCAGCCTTGAGATCTGACGTTATTGTTCCACTAACAAAGCTCAGGGCCTACAAAGCAATAGCTCAGGGAGCTGTGCATGGGGGAGGCTCAGAGTCCATGCACCCCAAGATCACATGGTCCTCCAGCCAGCACTGCACCCCTGAGCCTCACTGGGAGGGCCTGAAAGCAAATAGACAGATGCCAGCTCCCTCTGTTGGCATCAGACACTAAGATTCAGGAGTTTTTGTAAAGGAAGGGGATAGTAGTGAATATTTGCTGTTTGGGGGAGATGAGGGGTGTGTAACTGCTGCCTTTGGAGTAGAGAGGTTACCCTTGCTCTGAGACTCCCACTTTTGCCTCTCCTTGCAACTGCTTCTTTAGTTCAGCTCAGGTGCTAGGCTCCATCCTTCACAGAACTTCTGTCATGATGCAGGAATGAAGGGCTTGAGAAGTTCATGACTGAACCCAGCAGAAGCAAGAAACTCGTCATTCTTAGGTCACTCCGGTGTCATCAAACAGTCTGCAGGCCGAGCTCTACCATTATGAACCTTCTACCTGGACCCCAATTGGGTGTCTGTGTTTAAACAGCAACTGCCAGACCTGGCCCAATGTTGGAGGCTGGAGCATGAAAATAGAAAGTGTTTTTTGACTGTTCTTTCTTCCTAACTGAGGGTTTATCCTGCCCTAAAGCAGAAAGAACTTAGATTTTCTGTATTCAAATATTAGCAGTTTTTTTGCTGTGTTTTTTTTTAAGCAGAAGTTGTGGCAGCAAAGAAGACTAGGAAAAACTTCTGAAGACAAAAGCAGCTATTTAGCTGTTAAGCATTTAACTTCCAGAAATGCTGTGATCTTTGTAGATTCAAATTCACAGGTGACTGAATATCTCATTCTACACCCAGGAGCCATTGATAGTGTGGCTAATTGTTTCAGTTTTTTCAAACTATAACTTTAGAAAATTAAAATGTTTTAGAAAATTAAATGTTGGCCCAACACAATAGTATAGCCGGGAGGGTGCTTTCCTTGCATGTGGCTGACCTGGCATCCCATCTGTTCCCTGAGAATTCCTGAGTGCAGAACCCAGGGTAAGCCCTGAGCATATTAGGTGTGACCCAAAAACAAAACCAAAAAAAAAAAAAAAAAAAAAAACCTTAAATGTTAGCAGGAATGTGTCTGTTTCTGAGGCTGTCCTTATTCCTCTATATTGATGAATTTCCCACTGGGTTGACAGCTTTGCTGTCATCAGTGAATCCTGGACACCCCAATGTGGGTGCGACATGCAGTGTTGGGTGGGTTCCTTAGCAGTCACTTGTCTGGAAAGATTCATACCTGAATGTGGACAGTGTGACAGTGACCTCAAAAATGATTGACTCTGGGGCTGGAGAGTGGCACTAGAGGTAAGGTGTCTGCCTTGCAAGCGCTAGCCAAGGAAGGACTGCGGTTCGGTCCCCTGGCGTCCCATATGGTCCCCCCAAGCCAGGGGCAATTTCTGAGTGCTTAGCCAGGAGTAATCCCTGAGCATCAAACAAGTGTGACCCAAAAATACAAAAAAAAAAAAAAAACAAAAAAAACAAAAAAAAACAATGATTGACTCTTCCTGAAAATGAAAAGTTTTTCTTTGTCCTATACCACTAATGCTCTAACATAAGCACTGAGAGGTCAGTGACTGGGTGATGGGAAAAGTAAACATTCAATCCTGGAAGAATCAAGAATAACACTTTGGGGCGATGTCCCTTTAGGGAGCTATAATAACAATAAATGTCACTGTTGGGGAATCTTCCTCCAAGTCTCTCCATTCGAGTGTTAGGGTCTTAGTTGACAGCCATGTCGGTTGGTGCTAAGAGTCAAAGACAACCTTTTGAAAGATGCAATAGGGAGTTTATTCAGCTAGCCAAGGTCCAAGTCTCATCCAACTAAGGGAGTCTTGACAAGAACCTTGAGTCAAACCTTTAAGCAGTTTATATAGAAATCACAAGCATAACAGTACAATAATTTCATTGTATAGATGTCTTAATCACTGATTTTTCTGCTCAACTTTGGTTGTCGAGGGATACTCTAATTCAATCCTTGGTTGTCGAGGGATACTCTGATTCGAACCCTGGCTGTCAAGGGATACTCTGATTCAAACTTTGGTTGTCAAGGGAGCCTTTTCAGATAGAACATTCCAAGCTCACTCAACCCATAGTTCCTCATTCCTGAAGGGCACCAACTTTGGTTTTATTTCTGAGTTAACTCTCTCTGCCTTACCTAAACTTTTAACCTGTCTCAAGAACTACTTCACTGGGGTAAGTGATTGAACCCAAGTGGCTTTGGTTCTTATGCAAGGATGACCTGTGAACCATGCCATCCTATGTGTGGCTTTCAGCTTAAACCTTTTAGAAACACACACACACACACACACACACACACACACACACACACTCACGGGTTCCACCATGGTTGGTTCAGCCCTGTATGACTGTGACCATGACATTGCCCACATCAGGCAAATGAGTGGGAAGCAGCCTCAGCTTGCTTTCTGCTGACTCACAGCTTCTGCAGGAGTTCAAGGACTGCTTCGCTGAGGGAGCTGCTCCACTTTGGGTGTGTGGGCGTCGGCCCCTGCTGTTCCACATGGAAGCAGGAAGTAAAATCTTCATCCCCAAACCACCCACCCCAGATCAGCCCATCAGGAAGCTGCATCTACACTCCCTGAATGCTGCAATTCCATACTGGGGAAGGGACCAGAGACTCACTCCATTGTGGCTATTGTATGATGGAGCCAAATTCTAGAAGTGTTTTTTGTTTGCTTGTTTGTTTGTTTTTTGGTGGATTTTTATTGTTGTTGGGGTTTTTTGATTTTTTGTTGTTTTTTGGTGGGACACACCTGGCTGTGCGCTCAGAAATTATTTCTGGGAGGCTCAGGACCCTATGGGATGCTGGGGATCGAACCCAGGTTGGCTGCATTGAAGGCAAATGTCCTCCAGGAGGGTTCACCATGATGGATGTTTGCCAGGTTGCATTCTGGGGACGTGGCAGAGAAGTTGGAAGGGATTCAGTTGCTCTGCATCCATCTGTTGGTGGCCATGTTTTTCCCTGGCCCTTCTGAGATTTTGGGGGGTTCATTCTCATGCCTAAATTTGATCGTCCTAACATAAGATAGGTCCTATCATCCACAAAGGCTCACAAAAGTCAGCTGACGGATCACATAGCTGTACATACCCTTTCATGGTATGCATGTGACATTTCCATGGGACCTTTGCAAAGGACACCCAGAAATACTTATTCCCCGAGATCCTCACCTGTGCCCTTGAGGCCCCCATCTTTGATGATAGAAACATTCAGATAAATGTACTTTTGTTCTGGAAGATGGGGGCTCATCAGCAGAAAGTACCTTGCAGGTCTTACCAATTATGGTTGTCCTTTGCTTGATAGTGACCCTCCTGCCTAGATGTTTTCACTGGCCCTGATGCTCCATTGTGACACGCATGTGATCCAGTTGATGACTCCAGATAGAATATACCTTGGTGGCCCTTTATGAAGATGACACTTAATAAAGCTATGATGAAGGAGTGTTAAACATAATATCCATGTCCAAGACAACATGTCCATTCGTATCTACAAGTTGGAAAAATGAATGTGTGTTTGATATTCTGGAGTCGTGGATGGAGGGACAGGGGAGGATGGGACATGTGGAGCTCTGGTTTTGAATAAGTCCCTTTGTCCGATTAAATAATTCCCTTGGTTGGCATAGATTCCTGTACGTGAGCTATAAAAGCTAAGAACTAAACTGTTAATCCATTGAGTACAAATGAAAAGTTTTCACAGACTATGGAAAATACTAGATGTGAGTGTTCATGCTGGGAAAAGGAAAGTCACTCTACCGAAGTACCCATGTTCTCACCACAATCCGAGATTTCTCTTCAGAGGAGGCAGGAACATTAGCAAATGTTAATGTTAGTGAGTGTTAATGTTGCTTAGAAAACCCCTTTAAGGCGAAAAGAACAGGTGCTGGTGTGACTGAGAGGATGATGGCATTGTGTGACATAGACAGGAGATATGAAGAGATATCGTATTTACACTTATTTTCTAAGTCTGAGGCACCCTCTATTTATTATCTGTGTAGTAGGCACTTTATACTTATTATGAACATACTAAACAGTCTACTAAACATCTATATTCTAGGTATTTTGTATTTATTATGATATCTCAATATGATAGGATATCAGATTTCTGATGCTGTGTCACTAGTACAAGATATATCTTCTAAAATGCATTCCTGGGGCCAGAGCAATAACACAGTGGGAAGGTGTTTGATTTGCACGTGAGCCAACCCAGATCCAATCTCCAGCATATTATGTGGTCCTCTGAGCACTGCCAGAAGTGTAGAGCCAGGAGTATCCTTGGAAGCCACTGGGTGTGGCCCCAAAACAAACAAAATAAATCCCTGTAAATTTACACCTGTGCAATATCAAATACACTCAACATTATTATATACATAATAACTTGTATTTATTTATATATTATTTATTTATTATTTATATATTTATTTACATATTGCAGTATTGATGCATGTAAACATGAGGAAACACAAAGATGGCGTTTCACAAAGCCAACGTACGTTTCCAAGTGTTGCTTGAATCTTCTAGAAGCTCATCATGTGTGATTTTCATTCTATTGCCCATGGTGATCTAGTTATGGTTTCTCTACCCTTGAGGTTTAAGAGAGGGAAAATGAGTCCTGCCTTAGAAATGAGCCTCCCAGAGCCCGAGTTTGCCTGCAGCAAGACTACAGCCCCATCCCTCAGTTTCACTTGATCTTCCTGCCCTTGTGAAATGTAAATCTAGACAATGGTCCTATTGAACTAGAGCTGAGTGGCTGGTGGGTGGGTGGGTGGGTGGGTGGATGGGGAGCAAGCTGGCATAAGGGAGGGGAGTGGTCAGAGTTTGCCAAGAGAAAAAGGGCAAGTGGAGTCATCCCTGTGACAAAAGGAGGCAAAACATTGGAAAATCCAGTCCAGGAGCAAAAGGCTGCATGGCTAGAGGTCACGGTCATGGCCAGAGGTCACCATCATTGTCAGAGGTCAAAGCCATTGCCAAAGATTATGGCCATGGTCAGGGGTCAGGAGTCCCTTGCTCTTTTGCTGCATAGCCAATGGAATCTAGGCGCTCGACAGGGATCCACCCCTACACTCTAGGACAGACCAGTTCCTGTGTCCTGCTAGGTCCTAGGGTTAAAGGCTGCTGTTTCCTCCCAAATCTCAGGGTTGCCTGAAGACTCCCGGGCCAGGAAGATACCCCCCCCCCCAGACAGCAGGCAGATGTGGGAGGGACCCTGTGGGACCTTCCAGGCCTTTGTGAATCTTCAAAAGGCCCCGAGTGAGGTGCTGAGAGAGAGGGTGACAGATGGTGTTGGGAGTTGGTTGGAAAGGACCAGCCATCCCTCCCACAAGGTCTGCGTTCTAGGCTCTTTGCACTTGTTATCCGTGTTACAGACATTTTACTTTTTTTTTTTTAAGTCTGAGGCATCTTATCTGTGTTGTAGGCACTTTGTACTTATTATAACATTCTAGGTATTTTATACATTTTACCTATGCTCTAGGCATTTTATATTTATTATCTGTGTTCTAGGCAAGTCTATCTTTATTACTGCATTCCAGACATCCTATACTATACTTACTCTGTGTTGTAGGCATTTATACTGATTATTTGCATTCTAAGCATTTTGTACTTACTATGTTGTAGGAGTTTTATACTTATTATTCACATTCTAGGTCTTTTATACTTCCCATCTATGTCCTATGTATTGTAATACTTAGCTACATTTAGGCATTGTATACTTCTTACCTATGCAGCATTACCTGCATAGTGAAGAGGCAGGTTACCTCTCCACTTGCTTTTCTTGCTTGTGTTTTGGTTTTGGGGGCCACATCTGATAGTGCTCAGAAATTATTCTCAACTCTGTGTCCAGCCAGGAGTGATCCCTGGCAGTGCTCAGGAGATCACAGATAGTGCCGATGATCAAAGCAGGGTTAGATGCGTGCAAGGCAAATGTCTTAACCCCTCTCTGTACACTCTCATGCACGTGCTCTCTCATGCGTGCTTTCTCTCATGTGCTTTCTCTCATGTGCTCTCTCATGTTCTCTCTCATGTTCTCTCTCATGTTCTCTCTCTCATGTTCTCTCTCTCATGTTCTCTCTCTCTCTCTCTCTCTCTCTCTCTCTCTTCCCACACCTCCCTTCATTTTCTTCAAAGATGGGAACAGGCTAGGGAACAGCCATCCATGGGGAGCTGAGACCCCCAGGAACATCTTTGGGATAAAAACACCACTGCTGAGCCCACTATCATAGTGTTGGATTGAAAGTTGTTAACAGAAGCTGAGTGTTGGTGCTAAGTGGGGCCTTCTGGGGGGGGAGGAGGGGCTATGCATATTCAGAGCCTGTGCCCTTGCTCCTCCAGGTGAAGTTCTGTTTTGCAGAGGAAGATGACAGGGGCAAAAAAGTTTTTCAAATTTTGTTTGTTATTACCTAGTACAGGTAGTAGCAGCCAGACAGGGAGGCAGCTGAGGAATGATCTGGAGCCCTTGGATTCTGCCCACATGTCTCTCCGCTGCTACATCCAACTGTGACCCTGAGATGCCAGGCAGGCACCTCTGTTTGGTGGAGAGAGTAGAGAGGCTCAAAGGGAAAAAACTGGGATCTGTGGCTAGCCCATCCAGAAGTGAGTGTTGGTCCCCACCCGGACCTAGACTCACAAGTGATCCACCACAATATTTGGGCTCTGTTGAAACAGCAGAAAACACCATTAAGAGGCATCTGGGATACTTTTATTCTTTTGTGTGTCTTATCATTGAGGCTTTGGGGAGCTGCAGCTGTGGCCTCTGGACCTCGTTCTTTTTGCTATGATTCTTCACGTGCTGCAAGGCACCCCACTTCCTACCGGCCCACTGGCTTTTGCTTTCATTCAGCTCATCATCATGAGCAAGCCCCACTCTGCCATTTGCACCTTCTGCGACTCTAACCTAAGAGAGAAAAAGCTCCCGAAAAGTCAGCAGTGAAGCCTGCTTTGTTCAAAACATGTGGAGTTTAATTTGGCTCTGGGCTTCACCCTAAAAAGAAAACAAAACAAAACACATGGGTAGGCCTGGAAACCTACACATGTGAGTGTATGCATACACACACACACACACACACACACAACCAGGGAGATCTGGAAAACCCTATGTGCTCTCTCTGTCTCTGTTTCTGTGTGTGTGTATGTGTGTGTGTGTGTGTGTGTGTGTGTGTGTGTGTGTGTTTCTCTGTGTGTCTTTCTCTATCTCTCTGTCTCTCTTTTCCTCCCTCTGATTGTTCCCCTGGCAACCATTCCGCTCCCCTCTTCCAATAGATCCTTTAAAGCTTGGCGAAGGTGCATGTGTTAATTTTACAGACAAGCTTAATATTGCTCATTAACTCCACAGTTCCCGAGCCTTCCAGAATCTCTTAAGGGGATTTCATGTCTTTGCAAAAATTTTCAAACACCTACAAAACAGACACCCCTTGGAGCAGTGTCTGGGTACAATTGCTTTATGGGGCATCATATGCATCTTAAAGCTCCTAACCTGCATGAAGCTGACCACCGTTCTCTCTCCTACATCATGCGATCCTCTCAATGACCTCTAGGTAGGAAGGCCCCTCAGCACAGAGCCAGGCATAATCCCTGAGCATCACTGAATGTGCCTTCCCCCCCCCCCAAAAAAAAAGATCTATATTTAGCATCAGTCTGGGACTTAACAACTATAATTATTTCTTTTGAATGCTAAGACATTCTTTTATTGAAATCAGTTAGAAAATTTGGGGGGCATCCAGTCCCCCAATTCAGTAATCCTATTTTTTCTAAATTTTATTATAGCATTATGATTTTCCAAGTTGGTTCATAATACAGCCATTTCAGGAGTTAAGTTTTCCAATACCAATCCCATGTCCTTTCAACAGAGTCCCAAATTTTCACCTACCACTATAGTTTGCCCCAGTGCAGGTACAAACAAATTTACTTCCTATTGCTTGTTACAACACAAAGGCAAATGGAATTAGCAAAACTTAGGTCAACCAAGGTCAATGTTCTATCTCTCCATGGTGTTACTGAAGTTAGTGTCTAAAGATTTACTGAGCTGTGGTTGGTTTGAATGGAGCCTTCTGTGTTACTGTTTAGTCCTGCTACTATTTATTACTATTATTAGTACTATTAAGTTCATTACTATGTGACTTTCCCAGCAGAGTTTATGTAATTTTACTGGGCTGGCACTAATATGAAATATTGAAGTATCCAGGATTTATAGATCTGAAACAAATTTGGTGGCTTGGAAGTTTGATAAAGTTAAGTCATGGTGCTGAGTTTTAACTGTGAGAGGGTGTAGGGGGTGGCGTGGGCTGCTGTAATTCATGTAGAAATGGGGACTCTGTACCCCTCCTTTATGAGGATGCCACAGAGTTACCTGCCAGGACCAGCTGCCTGGGAAATCTCAGCCATCATTACTTTCTTTTGGAGCTTGGTGGAGGATCTGGGTCATTTTCCTGCAGGAACATAACCTCCTATTTATATAGAGCCCTTGAAAGGTATAGCTAAGTAGTGGTTCCCAACCTACTGACCTAGTTTTGACTTCATTTCTTTCTTGTGGCCACTGTCCTACTGTCCAGCCCCTAATCTCATGCCATCCACTCAATACACATACCATTTAGTCCCCATAAAGAGGCTTAGTAAGGGTAGCCAAGAAGTTTCCACATAGAGACGTCAGTGAACTAAGCTCTGTGATGAACGGAGATAAAAATTATATCAGTGTGAACCCCTTGGCTCTGTATCCTCCTAACCAACTGGGGTCATAGCTCGACCTCTTGGAAGTGTGGCCATGTCCTCACTGGACTGCTTTCCAGTGCTCAGCGTGCACACTTGGCATTTAGTAGTAGGGAAAGTCCTACTGGCCAGTGGATTCTCTGAGCCTCTCTTCTTAAAAAGGATAAATGATCCCTCAGGAAATTCCTGTCCCCCAGACTCAGTTCTGCTCAGATCCTATCGCTGCTCTAAAAATAAAGTGTCCAGGCTTGAGTGATAGCACAGCAAGAAGGGTGTTTGCCTTGCACGCGACTGACCTGAGTTTGATCTCCCACATCCCATATAATCCCCTGAGCTTGTCAAGAGTGATTTCTTTTTTTTTATTCCCCCTGGGGGCATGCAGCATTCCTGGAGGTACTGCAATACCAGGTACGATGCGTGGAATGGACGGAGCAAGCTCCTATTCCAGTTCCTAGTGCCAAAAATCCATTTAATATATTGTCGTTGGATAGACGACATATCAGATATTAAACTGATAAGAACAGATACTACACTTGATCCTAGCCAAAAGGCCGAGAAGCAATAAGAGTGATTTCTTAATGCAAAGTCAGAAGTAACCTCTGAGCTGTGTGGTCAAAAAAAGTGTCTTCCAAAAAGTGGAGAGAGCCGCTTGAACTTGGGGGGGAGGGCGAAGAGGGGGCCTCTCACGGCCTTTCATAAGGAAAGTAACGCAAACAGCAACATTAAGGAGTTGTATATGCATACCCCAATGGCTTGTGTTCCTGGCCAGCCTCTTACCACACTGTCTTTGTTTTATGCACCATCACCCCAAGAGAAGTCATTCGACCATCTCCTTTGAGATAAACTGTCACAGGGCATGGGCAAGGAAATTCAGCCAAGTCTAGGACATGAATGTAGCTCCTTGCCTTTGGCTTTGTCCAACCATCTGCCACTTTTGCAGGATCTGTCTGCCAGGTTTTATTCATGGGTGGGGACAGGAGAGCAGGCAGGGTCTGGGGTGACCCCAACCATTAGTAAACATTGCAGTACCCAGAGGTGACAAACCTTGGCCTGGACCCGGCATCCTTTCAGTGTGGCATAAACAGTGCTGAAGGCCTGCTGTGTGATAGAAACCTACTTCACCTGACCCTGTCCTTGGGAAGGCCTCATGAAATCAGGAAAGGGGAAGACAGAAGCTATGGACATTCTAAGACTGCTCTTTGGGGGTCCTGCTGCCTGCATTAGCCCATTTTCCCCTGACAAAGGGAGGAGCTGCCATCTACCCTCTGTGGTTCTTGTTAGGTAGTGCTCCATGACTTGAGTCTCAGCTCTGGCCCCAACTTTAGGCCTTTCTCCTTCTTCTCACCCTTCAGAGTGTTTGGGATTCCTTTCCAGCCCGAATTCTGTAGGTCCCCTGGGCTACTCACTTCCAGGCTTCTGACATGAGTTGAAGGACCACTGTGCTGCCCGCCGCTGGCTTCTGTTTTCTGGGGCACCCCAGGGGATCCCTGATGGGTGTCTGTGAGAGGCAGCCTTTCCCCAATGACAAGTTGGCCCGGACACAGTGTGGCAGGTGGGAGAAGGAGCTGGGAAAGACTGTGGGGTGCCCAGGTTTGACGGCTCTTCCCAATTCCCTCTGCCTCTCCCCCACTCATGCTGCCCCCAACAGATATGGGGCCCCATTCACAGAGCCTGTTCTTGTCCCCACTGTAGCTGTCACCCTGAAAGTGCACGTCAGTGATGCCAGCACCCACCAGCCCATCCCGGAAGCCCTTATTGAGGTGTTCAATAACCAGGTGGCCATTGCCTCGGGCACCTCGGGCCCAGATGGTGTCGCCTTCATCCGCTTTCAGTATAAGCTGGGCACCCCGCTGATGGTCACAGCCACCAAGCACGCCTACGTGCCCAACTCGGCCCCATGGAAGCCTGTCCGCCTGCCTGGTGAGTGGGGCCCGGCGGGGTTGGGCCAACTGACTGAATGTCCAGAACTTGAACTTGCTCTAGTCTTGGCCTGATGATGGGCCTCCTCTGGGAGAAAGGGAGTGGGGAGAGGGAGAGGGGATAGGGGTGAGGGAGGGAGAGAGGAGAAGGAAAAGAGACAGAGAGAAAGAGAGAGCGCCTTGGAGCTGGTAGGGCTTCCAGGAGTCATATAAATATACACATTGACACATAGATACTTAAATACACACATTCATACAACTCTCAAATATACACACACACTCGAATATTCACATGCCCACACTGTTACACACACATTCTGACTTGCATACATAAACACTCTCACATATTCACATACACAATCACACACAAATACAGTTATGCACACATCCTCATACCTATTCTCATTCATATATTCACACATATTCACACACTCATTATGCGCATTCATTCTCACACATGCTCTCACCCACTTAAAGATAGCTATACTGTGGGACCACAGAGTTAGCACAGGGGTCAAGGTTGGAATGTACCAATCCAGATTGAATCCAGTTCTGCAGATGGTCCCCGAGCACTGCTAGGAGAGATTCCTGAGCACTGAGCTTGGAATAAATCCTGAGCACCGCTGGGTACGGCCCCATATCAACAGAACTAAACTGAATCAAACCCTGGGTTCTGAGATTCCCTCTGGACTTGTTGCGGATCCCCCAGACAAGCCTCCTATGTAGACCTGGGCCCGTGCTGGCATCTGACCAATATTTAGGGGTCCCTGACACCCTTTCTTCATTGCCCAGGATTTTAAAGGGATATTTTTAGGGATATGATCACTCAGATGCAGACACAGCCAAGGTGATCCCCAAAAGGCCCAGGGCCCCAGAGCCTGTTCCTATGGAGTTTGGGAGCACTGTCCCCGGGCACTGGGGTTTTCATAAAGACACAGTGTGAAGATGTTGTGGTGGTATGCCCCATGTGCAATGAACCACCCAGCTCTGCACCTCGAGTCCAGGAGTAGGGCTCCACTCTTCTTCCTCGTGGCCCTTCTTTCTGCACTGCCTCATTGAAACCAGAGATGCTCTGATCTTTTGGGGGGTTCTCAGGGGGGATTTTTCAAGTGCTGCCAGGCTCAGGTATGGAGACCACATTGTCTCTTGACACTGGCCATGGCCTAAGAAAGTTATGTCGACTGATGCCAGTCCAGAGACTGAAGGTCACAAGGTGGCGGGCAGACTATAGTGGACACTTGCAGCAGGAAAGGCCAGAATTCAGGGCCGAAGCCATAGCACAGCCTTGCACGTGGCCAACCCAGGTTTGATTCCCAGCGTCCCTTATGGTCCCCTGAGTGATTCCTGAGTCCAGAGCCAGGAGTAAGTCCTGAGCACCACCAGAAGTGATCCCTGAGTGCAGAGCCCAGAATAACCCCTGAAGAGTGCAGCTGGGTATAGCCCCCCGAGAAAAGACCAGATGCCCTAATGTGCACTTCCTGTCTGCAGTGTTCTCTTCCCTGAGCCTCGGCCTTCTTCCGGAGCGCTCAGCAACCCTCATGGTGTATGAAGACGTCGTGCAGATAGTCTCAGGATTCCAAGGTAGGTGAGTGGGGAGCAAGGAAGGGCGCGGGGACATGCTCACATCTGCCCCCACAGACAGAATGACTTGGGGATCATCTCTTGCCATCACTTCGGATCCCCCATGGTCTCCCCTGTCAGGACAGGAAGGAGATAGCTCCTTTGGATGGGGAGAATTCCAGCCTCAGAGCCCTGAACTGGGACCCTGAGAGCCCCACAGCACAGTCAGGGAAGATGGGGTGGTTTACGAGGGCAGAGTGAGGGCAGTGCTGGCCCCACACATACGCTGAAATACAAGCGGGAGACTTGCAATACACTGTGAAGGCAGTGGAGTGCAGGAACAGAAAAGGGGAGTTGAGGGGCCGGAGAGATAGCATGTAGGTAAGGCGTTTGCCTTTCATGCAGAAGGTCATCGGTTCGAATCCCGGCGTCCCATATGGTCCCCCGTGCCTGCCAGGAGCAATTTCTGAGCATGGAGCCAGGAATAACCCCTGAGCACTGCCGGGTGTGACCCAAAAACCACAAAAAAAAAAAAGGGGGGGGGGGAGTTGAATCAATCCCCCCCAGACTGGCCCTTCCCACAGGAGGGCAGATATGTGCACTGGCCAGAAGGGGGCAGTGAGACCAGCGGGGTGACCCAGAGGACTTGGGTGAAGCCCCCACCCACTGGACATCCCAGGCCAGATGGTCTAAACGAGGAGATGAAGGTCACTTCGGGGAGGGACCCCTCAGGAGAGAGGCCAGGAGCCCTGGGGGTTGTGTTTCTTCAGAGACAAGGGTAAGGGGTGCAGGCAGAGGGCAAGGTTGGCATGCCTGAGAGGCTGGGGGCATTGACTTATGGGGGCAGCTAACAGAGTGGTCCATTGTGAAGAGGTTGCCAAGACAGGGAACAGAGAGTAGACATGAGCTGGACACAAATCACCCACCATCCGTTGACATTTCCAAGGAGGCCCATAGCCAAGGAAAAACCATGTCATGGCGGGGGTGGGTGGAGAGAGTCATTTATGGGGGGGATACTGAGATCTCTTGGGAGGGCTCTTACCAGCGGTGCTCAGGGTTGAGTCCTGATTCTGTGCCCAGGGACAACTTCTAGTGGACTTGGGGGAATCATATGGGATTCCAGGGATCAAACTGGCCCCTGATTTCTGAGCATAAGACCAGGAGTCAGCTCTGAGCACTGGTCCTTTGCCCATTCCATCAGCATCCTGGAAATGGAAGAACAGTGGGGACCATACATTGAGGCTCAGAACATTGAGACCAACAGAGGCGGTTATTTTGTTCACTGACTGAAGATGCCAGAGACTTTGCATCCAGGAGAAAGCACAGAGGGAACAGTAACTCCTGGCTCTGTGATTAGAAATTACATGGGCCCGGAGAGATAGCACAGCGGCATTTGCCTTGCAAGCAGCCGATCCAGGACCAAAGGTGGTTGGTTCAAATCCCTGTGTCCATATGTCCCCCGGCCTGCCAGGAGCTATTTCTGAGCAGACAGCCAGGAGTAACCCCTGAGCAACGCCGGGTGTGCCCCCCCCCCCCAAAAAAAAAGAAAGAAAAGAAATTATACCTGGAAGGCTCAGGAGACCATATGGGATGCCGAGGATTGAACCTGGGTTGGCTGCGTGCAAGGCAAATGCCCTCCCCACTGTGTTTTTGCTCCAGCCCCAGGTCTATAATGTCTCAGGGGACTCCACGACATTTCAGACTCACCCCATACCAGTCACTAGTCACCTTTCCTACCTCCAAGCATAAGTCACAGGGTCAGTCCATGGACTTCTGTGATCTCACCACTTGCAGGATGAAAAAAAAAATGGGCTGGTCCATCCTTGGAGTGCTAAAATACCTTCTAGAACACGAGTTAGCCATCTTCACTACTGCCTAAGTTTTCTGTAGGGGTTACAAGGAATTTTAGGGACTAGGGTTGGACCACAACCCTGGCAGATATGAGTGGGAAGCAGGTGCCCCCTGGTGGCTGCAGTGGGACCGGGTCTCCAACAAGCCTGAGGAAGGAGCTCAAAGATGCCTTTTGGGGGACAGCCCTTATTTTGACCCAAAGAAATGTGTAGATCAGTTGGTCATTATATGTCTCTTTAATTTCTGACTTTGTGGTGTTGGTGCTCAGGGATTCAGTAGGTCAGCGACATTCCTGAATCCACAGCACTAGGTACAAACAATAAGTCCAGGTTTTACGAGGGGATGGAGGGGGCTATCTTGGTCCTGCGCGAAGGGCCCTTCATCCCTCACTGTTTCCTGTAAGGGTCTCTCCAGAAAGAATGCAGCTGAACGCAGCTGTGGGAAGGGGCTTTGATGGGTGGGGAGACTTCAGTGGGATTTTCCTGCTATTGTTGCTGTTTGTTTGTGGGACACATCCAGCAATGTTCAGGGCTTGCTTCTGCCCTGTGCTCAGGGGCTCTCCTAACTGGGCTCAGGGGACCTATGGGATACCGGGGATCGAACCCCACCATGCAGTACAGTACAGTAAAAATTCGACTGGATTTTTGCCAGAAACATTCAGAAGGCAAAGGGAACCCCTAAGGACATTGGCCCTCCCTTGACATTGCTTCTCTGAATGTCTTCCTCCCATAAGAGTCACCCCCTTTCCATAGACAAGCCCCCACCCCAGTGAAGTGGAAACAGGACTTGCAAATAGCACTTGGGGTGTTTTTTTGTGAAAAACCTAAATCACATCCTGTGTCAAAACTCCTGTGACAATGGGCTATTATTTCTGTCCCCATAATAGCACGTTGTCACTGCCCTGTGTCCTGCTCCCATGGAGGGAAGGGGGGAGAGGAGGAGGCGTGCAGGGGGAAGGGGCTGAGCAGCCTTGGAGACGCATTTGCTTTCCTTTTGGGGTGTCCCTGGCAGAAGGTAACAGGCATTCTTTCTCCTGCAGGGGCCCGGCCCCAGCCCCGCGTGCACTTCCAGCGCCGTGCCCTGCGGCTGCCCAGTAATGCCAGCTACAGCGACCTGACCGCCTTCCTCACAGCTGCCAGCTCTCCCGCCGAAGTGGACAGTTTCCCATATCTGCGAGGGCAGGATGCCAACAGCACAGGTACCCACAGGGTCGGGTTGGGTGGGATTTGGAGGAGCCCCCCACCTAGCAAATACAGCCTCTGTGCAGAGTCCCAACTCAGTTCAGCTTTGCAAGGAGGCAACTTGGAAGTTCCGTCTCTTAAAGCCCACCCCTTTATGTACTCTGAGCCCTTCCCTGGCTCAAATTCCTGAAGCCTTGGCCCCACTCACCTCTTTGGCCAAGACCTTTCTTTCTGGTAACATTGTGGGGGTGCAGGCAACATTCTGTCCAAAAAGGGAGAAAAGATCTAGGGAGGACCCAGGGTTTTGTGTGCCTGAATTTGACTCATTTTCTGGGGAGGGAAAGCAAGAGGGGCCCTGGTATGGAGGGTTTGGGAGAGTCATTTGGAGGTGGGAAACAGAAGCCCGATTTGGGGCTAACCCAGAAAGGAATGAGGCTCCCCCAGAGCTCACATGATCACAGGCACTGCCTCAGAGCAATTGCAAGCTCTTAACAAAGATGCCCCAGCCATGCGGCCCCAACACACAGTTGTGTGTTGCATGCAGAAGTCCTTGCAGCAGGCTCACTGACTGCCAAACTCTTCAGGAAGCATTGAGTCCAATCTCCCCCTCAGTCCCTGATAAGAAAATAGTAAACAAAAATGCAGGAGGAGCTTGTGAGAGTTAAAAGACACAGTTTCCAAAGTGCTGTTAGTGGACTTGGAATGTGGGAGCTATACCTTGAGATTGGAGTGGAGATGTCTAAAACCCTGGCTGGACCCTCGGGAGCAGCGGGATGGGGGAAGAAGAGCAAGATGTTAGGTCTCAGCGCATCCCTGCCATTCTCAACCTCATCCCAGCTTCCTCAGGCATTGGTGCTACAGACTAAAACCCCTCAGCCCTGGGTGACTGATGCCAGATCAGTGCTGGCTCTGTCCACCCCAGCTCTGAGCACTGCTTAGCAAAAGCCAGAGTGGAGCCAAGAGCCCAGCTCTGCTCCATGGTTTCCTGGGGCATTGTCAACACATCTGGATCCTCAGGGATATCCCCAGATTACAATAGATCCTGTATCTCAGTTTCCTTCCCTTGGAATGAAGTGGCAGACCAAAAGCCTTTTGGACTTGAACATACATGGTCATATCCTCTGCCCCATGGCTGTCCTGGTGTGGAGAAACTTGGGCACCAATTGCTGTGTCCACGCCAGGGCTGACGTGGGTCGAGCAGAGAATGGAACTGCTGCTTGGTGAAGCGCTGCAGTTTGACTTTAACCATTTCCAGATTGCTCGTCTTTGGTGGGTTTAGCATTAGCTGGGCTGGTTAGACAGGAAGAAAACTATAGAAGATGCTTGCTAAGAAATCAGGTGCATTTCTGGCTGCTCAGGTAGCTTAGCATGGTTTAACGGTGTGTTTAAGGAAAGATTTCCAATCAGGACAGAATGCGGGGGTGGGGGATATCCTATTTCGCTAGAGAGGACATTTTTAGTCTTGCTTAAGTGTATCAATATAATGTCACACTCAGAAACCATCCCCTGAGCTCTCTGGAAAGGAGACAGTTCATTGCAGCGTTGACACAGACAAAAGGTCTCAAATGCTGAATAATTGGTGTATTAAATTCCTCCTGAACCCGGCAGAATAACGGGGGTGGCTGAAATAGCATAAATATTTCAAGACTGAATTTCAGGCCATTTTTTTTTTAAGATTGAGTGAGTTGATTGAAGACCAGCTTGAAAAATGTCCCCTGCACCTCCCAAAAATAAAGCCTCATTCAGAGAAGCTATTGTTTCTACTGGTTAGCCATGGATCTCCCTGTGTCTGGGGCCTCACTTTTTTCAAGGGTTCTGCCTCCAGCTCCCTACTTCCTGGACTAAAACTTCCCTTTGTGGATGCTCAGGACCGGCCCAGCCTTGGTCTGCTGAGCTCAGATGCCTGGGAGGTGCGTCTGGGATATGTGACCCCAGTGTTCCTCTCTTCCAGGAAATGGTACCCGGCACGACCTGACACCCGTGACAGCTGTCAGTGTGCACCTGCTGGGCAGCGATGGGACGCCAGTGCTGGTGGACGGGCCCATGTATGTCACCGTGCCACTGGCCACACACAGCACGCTGAGACACAATGCCTACGTGGCCGCCTGGCGCTTTGACCAGAAACTGGGTAAGCAGGGCAGAGTCGGACATCCATCGCTCTGCTGCCACCTATCCTTCGAGGCCTGTGCACGCCACCCACCATCCTCCTTGCCATTCTCCCTCCCCTACACCTCTCTACCCACTGTCCTCCCTACTATTCTCCCCACCATCTTTCCTCTCTGCTGTCCTCACACTCCTCCCTACCCACCATCTTCTCTACAATTCCCCCACTGTCCTCATTCCCTGCTCTCCTCCCCACAATTCTCCCTACTCAACATCTTCCCCTCTGTCCTCCCCAGTGTCCTCCCTCCCCATCTTTCTCCTCTCCCTCTCCATCGTCCTCCCTTCCCATCATCCTCCCCAGCACCCTCCCCACTATCCTCCCCACCATCCTCCCTCCCCAATGTCCTCCCTCCCCACCATCCTTCCCACTACCCTCCCAACAATCCTTCCCTCCATCCCCACCATCCTCCTGCATGGTCAGGGTTGGAAAGAGGGGTTGGTCCCCACCAGACACCTGCTTGGATTCTCTGTGATGTCCTGGCTCATGCCAGCAATGAACTTCAAAGGTTGTTGGAATTAAAATAGGCTCTTCCATCTTTAGCCTTCAGAAGGTCTTTTTAGATCCACACATGGTCTTGCTGTTTCCCTTGTTGGCTCTATGAAACTGGAAAGAGAGAGAAAGGGAAAGAGGGAAGGAAGAGAGAAGGAAAGAGGAGAGAGAGGAAGGGATGGAGGAGGGGGACAGGAAGGGAGAAGCAGAGAAAGGAGAGAGAGGGGAGAAAAAGAGAGAGGAAGAAGGGGAGAAAGGAAGAAAGGGAAGGAGGGGGAAGGAAGGGAAAGGCAACCTCCTTCAGTGGTATAATTGGTTTGATGAGCCGGAACACATGCTCACATATGGAGACCCAAATTTGATACCTGCGATTACATGTTTGTTCCCACCAGCCCATAGGGCCCTGTGAGCCGGCCCTGGTATGAGGACCATGTAGGTGGGACTGAGTTCTGGTGTCTGGTGATGGGGCTTCCACTACACAGCACCTACCATGGGATCCTGGAGGAGACTGAGTCAGAGGAGAAGTCTCACTGGGCAAGTGCTTTGATAAGGCTGGAGGGACCCTGATTCAGGGCTGTGAGGTGAAGAGGGCAGGGAAAGGGGTTCTGCAGAACCCCAACAAAGCGGCCTTGCTCTCCCTCGATGTTAGTCCCAGTGAGAGAAGAGATACATCTGGCTCTAAGCTCTTCAAATTTGGGATTATTTGTTTAATGACTGGAGCCACAGGAAATGAATGACTGCGATGGAAACATAGAAATGTTACCAATACATCTCTGAAATGTTATCAAGTTCTGTCTTCTCTGGAAATAATCCCTAGAACCTTGAGCCTTACCCCACTGGGATATCATTGTGTATTTTCAAGGGTCTTTTTAACTCAGCATCTCCTATCAACAATGAATTGCCAACTTCCTAATTGTGACAGATTGTCTGGGTGCAGAGAAAAATGTTTGGCTCATCATCCAAAATAATCAAATGAATTAGAAAATGTTTTCTGAAAACTTTAGGATTGAAGGGATGTTTCAAGGAAACCATATGTTCCTCAAACTCAATATATAGAAGACTAGATATTTTGTTTTCTCTTCCTATTATTATATTTTATTTATTGGATCACACCCAGCGATGCTCAGGGGTTACTTATGGCTCTGCACTCATAAATCACCACTGGAAGACCATATGGGATGCTGGGAATCGAACCATCGTAGGTCCTGGGTCGGCTTCATGCAAGGCATCAAAAGATGCAAATTGAGGGCTAGAGCAATAACACAATGGGGAGGGTGTTTGCCTTGCACACTGCTAACCCAGGTTTGATCCCTGGCATCCCATATGACTCCCTGAGTCTGCTAGGAGTAATTTCTGAGCATAGAACCAGACTAGCCCAAGCACCACCAGCTGTGCCCCCCCAAAAATAAAACACAAATCAAAGTAATTGTAATCCCAAAGGAATTAATGCCTGGGCATAACAACATAGACAGCCAGGAAGAATTCTCCGTCGACCGGATGGTAAAATGACCTGACATCTGAGATTTTTTACATTTTGAAATATGGAAGATGGGGCTAGAGAAATAGTCCAGCAGGGAAGGCATTTATTTTGCCTGCAGCTGACCAAGGTTCAATCCCCAGCTCTCCATACAGTCTCCAAGTACTATCAGACCATCAGGAATGATCTCTTAGCACAGAGCCAGGAGTAAGCCCTGAGTACAACCAAGTGTGGTCCAAAAACAAACAAAAAGTTAAAGAATTGAGAGTGTATATTTTTTGTTTGTTTTCGTTTTGGGGTCACACCCAGCGGCGCTCAGGGGTTACTACTCCTGGATCTGTGCTCAGAAGTCATTCCTGGCAGGCACAGGGGACAATATGGGATGCTGAGATTCAAACCACCATCTCATCAAATCAGATGCATGCAAGACAAATACCTCGCAAACCACCTGCCACCACCCTGGGTGTCTTTTTTAATCATGAATACCTCCCAATCACCCGAGACACCCTCAAGAGGATGTTGATGGTAGACATCACTGCTCGGAGCAACAATAGCTTCCCACCCCACCCCCAGCCTGAGGTTTTTAACTGTAAAGAGAGTGTTTTCTCAATTTGGGAGGTTCTGGGGCGTCTTGCTAGGAACCTGCTAGGAAACCACACAGAACATGCTGGGAGCCATGTTGGAGACCCATGCCACAGAGCCATGTTGGTGAACCACACTGGGAAGTCATGTGGGCGGTTATATTGGAGAGCCCAGGGGCGGCCATGCTGGAGAGCCCAGGGGGCAGCCATGCTGGAGAGACCTGGGGATGACCATTCTTTGACATACCCTGGGCATTTTGATCCATGCATACCAGCAGCCTAAGAACTTTATGCATGTTGTCAAAGGGATTCTACTGCCTTCTCTCATGGATGTTGCTTTGTGGGGGCTACCTGGCAGCAGTCAAGGTATCCTCCCAGCATATCTCAGGGTCACTATCAGCAGTGTCAAGCCAAGAGTTCAGGACCCCCACATGCAACATGCTCTCCCAACCTTTGAGCCTGCTCCCAGCTTCTCATTGGTTTGTTTAATAGCTCTGTTTGTCTTTTGAGTTTTTCATCTGGAAGAGACAGGCTTTCCTCTAAAACAGGGCCTCTTCCTGCTTGCCCCCACTGCCATATTTATTGAAGGGGCTTTAAGGTAGTCAGAGTTACTGGCTGGTGGCTCTCTGTCCCAATTTCCAGAAATGGTACTATAAAGCTCCCTGGATATGGGTTGTTCTTTTGTTTGGTTTTGGTTTTGGTTTATTTGGGTGTTTTTGTGAGTCCACACCTGGCTGTACTCAGGGATCACTCCTGAGAGGACTCAAGAGACCCGGTGCCAGGGATTGAACCCAGGTCAGCCCGATGCAAAGCCAGTACCTTGAGCCCTGAATCCTCTCTCCAGTCTAAAAGCACCCAGACATGGAGCACACATGGATGCAGGCCCGAGGGGCAGGGCAGGGAATGTTACTTCTAGTCTGTGTGTCCCTGTGGAACAAGTCACCACCTTTACACCCACCTACTGTGGGCCACTCAGCTTTTTCCTCCCTAGCCCTGGCCAAGAGTACTTGGTGGCCAAGTGACAACTGTGCAACCATGGCTGCCTGGGCATGTCTGCACCTGTCCTTGGCCTTGTATGGAACTGGGGGCAGCCAGTAGCTCCTGCTCAGTACCAGGCGGGCCAGTCTGTGCCCTGCTGGCTGCCCTGGGGCTGGGCCCTCATACAAACCAAGCTCGTCTGGTTGGAATTGAAAAGGGACCAACCAGGCCAGAGTGCCCCAGATTCAAGATGGCTGCATGAAATCCCTGCCAGCTCTTTACCCAGGAAATTAGTGTTTCCTCAACTTGACATCCTTTTTTTTTTTTTTTTTTTTTTTTTTTTTTTTTTGCTTTTTTTGGGCCACACACCTGGGGGTTACTCCCTGGCTATGCACTTCAGAAATTACTCCGTGGCTTTGGGGAACCATATGGAATGCTGGGGGATCCAACTGTGGTCCGTCCTAGGTTAGCGTATGCAAGGCAATACACCCTACTGCTGCGCCATTGCTCCAGCCCCTCAAGTCGACATTCTTTTGTGCTCCAAAGTTGCCTCCAAAGCCCAGAACATGGTTCTGCCCATCTTCTAGTCTAGTGCCTTCCCCAGCCTGGCCACAGCCTGGGCATCTGTAGAACTATGGAGACATTGTGATCCTCTTCCAAGGATGGGGCTTGTGCAGGCCTACTCAGAAGGATCCCACCCATGCCAGACCACCAGTGCTGCATCTCCAGGCAGAAGCCAATGGCTGGGCTATGCCACTGACCTGGCCCCTTCCATGAGTGCCCACACAACGGTGGGTCTTGAGCAAGCTTTCCAGAGACTGACAATCTCTCTCCCGTCCTACCATCTCCCACAGGAAGGCCACGAGTGAGGGCCTAGGTGTCTGTACAACACAGCATAGCATTTGCCATTTTGAGAAAATGAAAAGGAATGAAGCGATTGCTCAGGGATGGAGCACTTGCCTTACATGCAGGAGAAACTGGGTGTAACTGATCCCTGGCCTCTCACCCGCCCCCTAAGTACCACCACCCCCAAACCCCAAGAGCACTGCTAGGAGCCATCCTCGCTTAGACCTGAAAGCAGCCTCTGAGTAACTGCCAAGTGTGGCCCAAAGACCAAACAAAAGATGAAGGAGACAGAGACATAGAAAATAAAATTAAAGCATCTACTCTGGGCCCGGAGAGAGATAGCACAGCAGCGTTTGCCTTGCAAGCTGCCGATCCAGGACCAAAGGTCGGTTGGGTTCGAATACCGGTGTCCCATATGGTCCCCCGTGCCTGCCTGGAGCTATTTCTGAGCAGACAGCCAGGAGTAACCCTGAGCAACGCCGGGTGGCCGCCCACCCCCCCAAAAAAAATCTACTCTTTGGGGCCAAACGCTATAGTACAGTAGACAAGGGGTGCTTGCTTTGTATGCAGTTGACCCAGGTTCTATCCCTGACTCTGAATTTTTCTTTGACTCTTTTCACAATGCGATAGTTAGAATCCTGGGGAAAGCTACCACCTTCTTTCGTCTGAACCACTGCACTACTTTTTCTTTGATCCCATCTAACTAGCTTTCCAGTTACCACCCAGCATGATAGAGGCATAAAGCAAATTGCACACTTAAGAGCCAGAGAGATCGCACAGAGGATGGGGCACTTGCCTTGCACGGTGGTCAACCCAGGTTTGATCCTTGGCATCTATATGGTCTCTAGGGCACCATCAAGAGTGATTCCTGAGTGCAGAGCCAGGAGTAAACCCATGAGCACCACCAGGGTGGCCCCCCCAAAAATAACAAAGTCTTTTCCTCTGTGTCAAATAGGTGTCTGTCACGAGGGGTTAACATGTTAGCAGGGAAAGAGATGACAGAATCACAGGACAGAGGCCTTATTGTTCTGCCAAAGCTAGAAGCAGAGGCTTTAACTAGCAGAAGTTCCCTTCCCTGTGTGGTGTTCAGTTTATTTGTTTTGATTTTTTTTTTTTAGTAGAGAGCATACTGGGTAGAGAGCAGGACTTTCCCTGGGCCACTCCAGGCAGTGGTCCCTGCAGTGCAGGGCTGGTGACTTGGGATTCTTCGTGCAAAGCCTGTGCCCCAGCCTTTGAGGCCATCACTGCCACCCGGATGCACTTCAGAGCCCTGCAGGAAGTCAGAGCTATATGTTAGGAATGTGAGTGAGGAAGGAGCTGGAATCAGCCTTCAGAACCCCTAAGCCTGGGAAGACAATTGTCCTCTCAGGGTCACCCCAGAATCTAAGAGATGGTAATGTTTGCACAAAGATGTTTGTATGGCAATATTTGCAGAGTTGTCAGTCCACTTGAGCATTCTTCAGTGTGTAAGAGGAGGGAAGAAGGTCAAGACAGGTCCCTGACAGCTGATAGATTCATCCCAGAAGAGACTTAACCAGTGTGTGTTATGGGAGGATGCCCCTGGCTGGAGCTCTGAGGCAGGGGTTCAGACCAACTGGTTTCTTAGCTATTGGCCTGCATGGCTGTGATTGTAGGAGAGAAGGGCAGGGTCCAGGGCTGTCTGCAAAGAGGACATATTGGTGACCTCATATCACAGCATACATGTTTGTTTGCCTGCTGCCTAGCTACACAAAAATAAATTTCCACAGAACTGCCCATCCTAAAACCCAGCTGGCCTTTTGGGAGTTTGTCCCACGGCCTGGCCCCATCAGACTTCCTAAGGCAAGATCCATCACCCGCTTACCCTCCACTGAGCATCTCCTCAGACTTAGCTTTCCCGCAGATCTGTGCATTGCCTTCCCAGGATTTCTGGACATTTCCCTGACTTCAGCCCCCATTCTTACCTTTTTCCCCTTCCATGGGCCTGATCTCCCACCCCTTTCTACCAGTGGCCACATCTTGGACGTGATGCTTCCAACTGAAAGTAGTTGGTTGGAATTATTTTCCTTTTATTCTTGTTTCAACTGGTCCTGAAGTCTGCTTATCCGGAGCTGGAAGGATCCAGCCAGAGGAGATGAAGCAATTTGGCACTGTCTTGTGGGTGCTTTTCACAAGAAGGTTTAGATTGCCGCCCACCTCCAAACACTGTGCCTTGGAATTAGTTCATTTAGTCCCTTTCTTCTGTGCTGATTTCATGGAAAATCAATTCCAAGGGAGGAAACAGCAATTCAAACACTCCTGCTTTCCTTTGGAACCAAGAACTTGGTTTAAAAATTAATAATAATAAAGTACACCTTTATTAATAATTAATAAAAGCCACCCTTTTGACTCTCCTTAGTACCCATGAACCTTATATTCTGAGTTAAGGTCCTCTTATCTTGGCCACAAAGAGCCCAGTAAGTCCCTGACTTAACAGATGCCCTAATGCCCCGCCATGCTGGATGTTGGCCCATGGCCCCAAAGCCCGAGCTGGAAGACATTCACATTGGCAAGAAGTCCATCTTAACTTTTCTCCCCCTGGGATACATAGAATGACTGTTACTTGTGAAGCAATAGTTACGTGGCATCTGTCGGGTAACAGTCCAGCTATGCTGGAGAGGAACTAGATCTCTGTCTCAGCATCTTCCAGAAACTCATGGCCACCTTCTGCTTTCATTTGACTCCAAAGTCAAACGAATTTGCACATATTCAGCCTGTTACACGCGAAGCCTCTGTTGCTCACTGTCGCTGCCCCCTTTTCTACGTTGCAGCCTCGCTGTGGCCACTGAAGCAGCCCCAAAGGTTGCTCTTTTCTGCAGAGAGAGAGGTGGATGCTTCATGCACAGCTGTGTGGCCTGCAGCATCCTGCATGGGTCATGTCAAGAGAGCAGCTTATCAGGCCTGTGGTAGGACCCCAGACCCCTGCTGGGCTCAGAGCTCCATCATCCCCTTCCATCTGCTCCCAGCTGTCATTGAGATGCCCCAGATCCAGGCACTTGGCAGGGAGGCAGGTCTAGACTCACACATGGGGATATGTCCATCCACATCTCCCAGGCAGCCTTCTAGGAACTTAGGGTAAAGGGAGGTGGCAAAACATTCGGTGTTGTATTAAATATCAATTATAAAGTCCTAGCGGTGCATGGTGGATGGTGGTGCCTTTTTCGGTCCAGCCCATGCCTGCAGCCCTTCTGGCCTGGCAGATATCAGGATGATGCCAAAGAAATGACTCACAGCAGTCAGGATGATGCCAAAGAAATGACCCACAGCAGTCAGTCAGGAGACATCCAGCTTTATTACAAGCCCCAACTATCATGTGCATATTTCACATGACATAAGTTAACCAGCCTCTTTCTTGCTCCTCTCCATCCATACTGTCTCTCATCTCTCTTCACCTCTGCTGTGTCTTCCTTCCTCCTGCTTCTTCTTTCACACCTCCCCCAGGCCTTAATTACCAACCACAGACCCCTCCCTGCTGTGGGCTGATTTGGCCATCAAGTAAGATTAGCATTTGGCCTTGGGGAGGGCTAACAGTTCTGTACGGCTAGAGTAAGAGACAAGGCAGCAGCCTGTAGGCAGATGGGAACTGATAGGGTGGCAGGCCTTAGGCGTGACTGCTCATCTAAGATCCTTGGAAAACTGCCCATGTCTCTCCCCTCTTCAGTGTCCTCCCCTAAACCAGACAGGAAGTTCTACTCAGCCTAGCAAGGATTACGCAAAATGCATCTGTACAACCCAGTGATTGACCTAGCCAGTGGAGAGCAGAGCTTAGATTGGGTTGGTTCTGGCTGAAGCAATGACCAGCACATGGCAGGGAGGCCTTCAGAGTCAGGACCAGTTGAAGAAGGACCAAAAGACAAAGTATAAGTTTTGGTTTGCTTCTGAATGAGCATAAGAACTGATAGGAAGCTTAGAAAATACTCATTTATGCTGGCCCAATAAGGTCAGAATTCCCAGAGATGGGACAAGGAAATCAATTTTTGGGAGGGGTTACACCCAGCAGCGCTCAAGGGTTATTCCTGGCTATCCTGGCTATATGCTCAGAAATTGCTCCTGGCAGGCTCAGGGGACATATGGGATGCTGGGATTCGAACTACCATCCTTCTGCATGCAAGGCAAACGCCTTACCTCCATGCTATCTCTCCAGCCCCTATATTTTTCTTTTTAAAATTTTTTATTTGATTCCAAAACTGTGGTTCACAAAGTTATTGATAGCTGAATATTGAAATATTTCAAAACCAATCCCATCACCCATTACCCATGCCCCTATATTCCATCACCCACAGTCCCCCAATCCCTGTCTGCCACCTTGACAGGCACATTACAAAGTTCTGTGCTTGCAGCTTAAACCTTATGTTTTCAGTGTTGTTGAGTCTCTGCTTTGACTTGATAGCTATACCTCTCTCCCACTCTCCAATATAACCTCAGCTCCTTTCCCCATTATTTCCTTTTCTTATCTTCCCACCTTGATTTCTTTCCATGTCTCTCCTCCTTCTCTCTACGATATGAGATTAAGGGTGATCTGGGAATTCCCCTTTTACATCTTTACATGTTCTCATCCAGTTATTTTAATATATTACAGATACGTGAGATTATCCTATTTGTCTTTATTCTTCCAGCTTCCTTCACTCAATGTGATTATCTTCCAGTTCTAACCGGGTTGTGGCAAATTACATGATTTTCATCGTTTCTTGCAGCTGCATGGTTTTCTATTGTGTTTGTGTGTGTGTGTATGTGTGTGTGTATGTGTGTGTATTGCATCTTCATAATTCATTCCATTGTCATTGGATATTTAAGTTAAGGGAACTAAATAAAAACTAAACTAAAAAAAATAAAAATAAAAAAACTCTCTAGGGGCCGGGTGGTGGCGCTAGAGGTAAGGTGCCTGCCTTACCTGCACTAGCCTTGGATGGACCCGCGGTTCGATCCCCCAGTGTCCCATATGGTCCCCTAAGCCAGGAGCGACTTCTGAGCGCATAGCCAGGAGTAACTCCTGAGCGTCACCGGGTGTGGCCCAAAAAAAAAAAAACTCTCTAGACTAACTCTGACATAGCCTGTGATGCAAGCAAACAACCTGACTTATATTTTGGGGGTTTTTTTGTGGGAGGCACACCTGGCAGGGTACTCAGGGTTTACTCTTGGCCCTGCGCTCAGGAAGTGCTTGGAGGAATCACGAGTTGCTGGGAATTGAACCCAAGTTGGCTGTATGCAAGGCAAATTCTCTACCCACTGTGCCTTTATTCCAACCCCAGAAACCATCTTTTTTGCTTACAAGTGAAAAGTATTCAACAGCTCTGAATTCCCCACCACTGGACTTGACCGTCCACTTTCCACTGCCTTGATTCTTCTACTAAACTCCAGAGACAGGGGCTGGAGCAATAGCACAACTAGGAGGGCTCTTGCCTTGTGCATGGCCAACCCACATTCAATCTCCAGCATCTCCATATGGTACCCTGAGCAACTCCAAGAGAGATTCCTGAGTGCAGAGCCAGGAGTAACCCTTGATCACTGCAAGGTGTGGCCCAAAACAAACAACACCAAAAAAGGTGGGGGGGGGGGACTGAGCCATAGCACAGCAGGGAGGGCACTTGCTTGGCATGCAGCTAATCCAGGTTCGATCCCCAGCATCCAATATGGTCCTTTGAGTCTGCCAGGAGTGATTTCTAAGTGCAGAACCCGAAGTAACCTCTAGGCACTGCCGGGTGTGGTTGTAAAAACAAAACAAAATAAAACAAATAAACTCCAGAGGCGGAACTCACCCACATTTGGGGGCTGTCTGCCAAACACATTCATGCTGGCGTGGACCACCAGTGAGTGATTCATGCTTGAACGTGGTTTAATTAGCATCAATCATACTGCTGGCATCAGTGTGGTGAAGGCACTTTGGAAAAACAAAGAAAAACCCAAGTGGCACAGCCTAGGCCTGCTGGTCACGAACAGGACATCAAGGGGATTTGTCCAAAATGCTGAACTCATAAGAGAGCGCTGGAAGGTCCTGAGCTGTGACATTTCTGCTTTGTCATCCCCTCCCCTCAGGAACGTGGCTGAAGAGCGGGCTAGGGCTTGTACACCAGGAGGGCAGCCAGCTGACCTGGACCTACATCGCCCCACAGCTGGGCTACTGGGCGGCCGCCATGTCTCCCCCCAATCCAGGTACCAGGTGTGCCCAGGTTGCATGTGGCCTGCTGGGAGGATTTTGAAAGAGCTTCTGCCAGGATCAACTTCAAACATGGCTTGTCTAAGAAGCCCCACATGGGACTAGGCATTGCATGGGGAAAGAGGGGTTGCCAGGGGTAGGGAGGGTTTGCGTCCTGCTGGAAATCTCCCACTGAGAATAAGAATATTACTAGAAAGTGGCTGGAACAATAGCACAGTTGGGATGATGGTTTGTCTCGCATGCAGCTGACCCGGGTCAATCCCCAACATCCCATATGTTCCCCCCGAACTGCCAGGAGTGATTTCTGAGAGCACAGAGCCAGGGAGTAACTTCTGAGCACTGCTGAGTGTGGCCCTAAACACACCCCCCCCTGCAAAAAAAAAAAAAAAAGAATACTAGAAAGCAAGGAAATAGTTCTTGACTCTCACCTCTACCCCCAGGAATTTTTTTTTCTCTAAAGCACACAGAGCAAGTTCAGACCATCTCCCTAATTACAGAAGCATCAGTGGTCTGGGACAAGTGAACCCTGTAGGTTCACACAGGACAAGAGAGAACTTAGTAATAAGTCCTCACTACAGGTTCATGGGGGGTGAGAGGGTGGAAAGACTTGACTCAGCTTAAGTGAACTCCCAGATCTGTGTCTAAATGAATATTCGTGTCCGTATCGGAGATGTGAGCAGAGTGGGCAATTTACTTGCCTTGCACATAACAACCCTAGGTTTGATCTCAGCATCCTATATGCCAAGAATAATCCCAAAGCATTGAGTCAAGAGTAAACCATGAGTACTACCCAGTATAGCCCAAAACCAAAGAGGGTGGATGGAAGAAGACAGTTTTCAAGGAGGCATTAAGGTTATTGGTGATTTTTTTTCTATGAAGGGGCAGGAAGGGTGAGGAGCTGGGATCTATCCCCTTCTGTCCAGTTCAGAGAAATGTGTGTGTCTGTGTGTCAGAAATGCTGTTTCCCTTTATAATATGGTTCTTAGGGTATGATAGGTATGAACGGTAGGAAAACGGCCTTGTCTCCATTGTTGAACTAGTAGAATAAGACAGGATAAGCAAGTGGGAGGGAAGGAGGGAGAGAGGGAGGGAGGGAGGGAGGGAGGGAGGGAGGGAGGGAGGAAGGAAGGAAGGAAGGAAGGAAGGAAGGAAGGAAGGAAGGAAGGAAGGAAGGAAGGAAGAAGGAAGGAAGGAAGGAAGGAAGGAAGGAAGGAAGGAGGAAGAGAGGGAGGGAGGGAGGGAGGGAGGAAGGGAGGGAGGGAAGGGAGGAGGCGGAGGGAGGAAGAGGAAGGAGGAAAGAGAAGGAAGAAGGGAAGGAAAGAAGGAAGGAAGGAAGGGAGGGAGGGAAGGGAGGAGGGGAGGGAGGAAGAGGAAGGAGGAAAGAGAAGGAAGAAGGGAAAGAAGGAAGGAAGGAAGGAAGGAAGGAAGGAAGGAAGGAAGGAAGGAAGGAAGGAAGGAAGGAAGGAAGGAAGAGAGGGAGGGAGGGAGGAGGGAGGAAGGGAGGGAGGGAAGGGAGGAGGGGAGGGAGGAAGAGGAAGGAGGAAAGAGAAGGAAGAAGGGAAGGAAAGAAGGAAGCGAAGGAGGGAGGGAGGGAAGGGAGGAGGGGAGGGAGGAAGAGGAAGGAGGAAAGAGAAGGAAGAAGGGAAGGAGGAAGGAAGGAAGGAAGGAAGGAAGGAAGGAAGGAAGGAGGAAAGAGTAAAGGAAGGAAGAAGAAGAAAGAAAGAAAGAAAGAAAGAAAGAAAGAAAGAAAGAAAAGATAAGATAAAGAAAGAAAGAAAGAAAGGAAGGAAGGAAGGAAGGAAGGAAGGAAGGAAGGAAGGAAGGAAGGAAGGAAGGAAGGAAGGAAGGAAGAGAAAGAAAGAAAGAAGAAAGAAAAAGAAAAGAAAAAAGAAAGAAAGAAAGAAGAAAGAAAGAAGAAGAAAGAAAGAAAAGAAAGAAAGAAAGAAAGAGGGGCGGATGAGATAGCATGGAGGTAAAGCGGTTTGCCTTTCATGCAGGAGGTCATCGGTTCGAATCCGGCGTCCCATATGGTTCCCCGTGCCCTGCCAGGAGCAATTTCTGAGCCTGGAGCCAGGAATAACCCCTGAGCACTGCCGGGTGTGACCCAAAAACCAAAAAAAAAAAAAAAGAAAGAAAGAGAAAAAGAGGGGAGGAGGGGAAGGAGGAAGAGGAAGGAGGAAAGAGAAGGAAGAAGGAAGGAAAGAAGGAAGGAAGGAGGAAGAGGAAAGAAAGAAAGAAAAGAAAGAAAGAAAGAAGAAAGAAAGAAAGAGAGAGAGAGAGAGAGAGAGAGAGAGAGGGAGGGAGGGAGGGGAGGAGGGAGGGAGGGAGGGAGGGAGGGAGGAGGGAGGGAGGGAGGGAGGGAGGGAAGGAAGGAAGGAAGGAAGGAAGGAAGGAAGGAAGGAAGGAAGGAAGGAAGGAAGGAAGGAAGGAAGGAAGGAAGGAAGGAAGGAAGGAAGGAAGGAAGGAAGGAAATTCTTAAGTCTTAAAGAAGAGCCCACAGACAGGAGGCATGCAAATTTTTGTGTGGGGTTGGGCCCCAAGAGGTCTCTGGGCTACTTCTGGCTCAACAGTCACTCTCGGTTATGTTTAGGGGCCATATGGAAGGCTGGGGATAAAACCCAGATTGTCTGCATACAAGAGCAAGGCAAGTGCTCTGCCTAAAGTCTCTTTTTTTTTGGGGGGGGGGTACATTTCAAACCATCTCAGCTGTCTTTAGTGAAGAGAGGTTCCCATAGAGAGGGGAGTGAGAAATGTTGAGGTAACCTCACCAAAGCTTCAAGTCATGAGGAGAGACCTGGAAAAGCTATTCAGCCCCTGCAGTCAGGAGAGGTCCAGAGAGGTGAGCGACCTCTCCCTTTGGTTAAACATAGGACAATGACATGGTGATACACTCTCGAACTAGGAGTTCTCTAATGTGCTAGGTAAGAAGGCCATGAAGCGCATTTTCAAGTCTGGAAAAATTAAAATAGCTTCCATTGGCAGAAGTTAGTATGACGGCACTTTCAGTCCCCTTGTAGCAAGAGCTTTTGTTACTCGGATGTGATTTTCTTGGCTGTTGCATCTTTCTTGGTGACTCCAGCCAAGGTCTTTTCTGGGCCTGCGAGAATTATCTTTGTGTGAAAAAATGTTTCTCTGGCTGATTAAGGCAATATAAGGTTTCAGTTAATTTCCCAGCCCTCCTGCCCTGAAAAGCCAATGATCTTTTTGAACAGAAATGATGTCACAGCTTCCAAAATGTCATGCCTCTCCTGATGATTTGTCTCTTTTGAGAGTTTTTTTTTGGGGGGGGGATTGGTTTTTTGGTCGCACCCGGTGGCACCCGGTTACTCCTGGCTCAGAAATCACCCCTGGCAGGCATGAGGACCGTATGGGATGCTGGGATTTGAACCACCATCCATCCTGGATCGGCTGCTTGCAAGGCAAATGCTCTACCACTGTGCTATCTCTCCCACCTCTCTTTCCATACATTTTTGAGGGGACCAAGTGATAGTTCAGGAGATAGGGTGCTTGCCTTGCATGCAGCCAATCTGGGTTCAATTCCTGATACCCCACATGATCTTTCAAGGCCCCACCAAAGAGTGATTCCTGAGCATAGAGCCAAGAGTAATCCCTATGCATCACCAGGGTTGACCCCAAAACAAACACAAAAGATTTTTGAGTAAATCTTTCACTTGGGAAAATCATGAAGTGGAGTGGGAGGGAATATATATCCTATTTGCCCTATATAAGACCAACCTGGGTTCAATACTGGGCATCCCATATGAGTACTGCCAGGAGTGATTCCTGAGCGCAGAATCAAGAATAAGCTCTGAGCACTGCCAGGTGTGACCCCAACACACAAAAAAAAAAAAATATTATGAAGTGGAGCCAGGATACTTAACTTGCAATGCCAACCTAAATTCAATCCCTGGTACTTCATAGGGTCTTACTAGCCCACCAAGAGTAACCCCTACATGCAGAGGCAACAGTAAACCCTAAGCATCACTAGGTATGACCTTCCAAAAAAATTTAAATCATGAAGTCAATGGGTGCTTTTTGTGTTAAATTATCATATCTACTATAAAAAGCACCTATTTTTCTACCTCAGGGAACTTCAGGACTCTCCAAACCAGAACACCCCCACCAGCTATAGTTTGAAAGCTTCTTGTGTTTCTATCATTCTGTGGTTGTGACATCGAGCTTAATTTTTTTTTTTTTTTTTTTTTGGTCTTTTGGGCTACACCCAGCAGCACTCAGGGATTACTCCTGGCTCTGTGCTCAGGAATCGCTCCTGGCAGGCTCAGGGAACCATATGGGATCCCGGGGATCAAACTAGGGGTGGCCGTGTGCAAGACAAACACCCTACCCACTGTGGCATTGCTTCAGCCCCATGGGGCTTAATTCTTGCCGCCATTAAACATTGAAAGGCCCAGGCCTGCAGCCTCCTGGAATGCCTGAAATTGTGAATGTGAATAGCTAGTTTGTGCTGTTTGGATAAGCTTGGCTCCAGGCCCTCTTAGGAGGCCTGTGGGTGTATCGAACCCACTTAAAAAGGTAGAGCAGAGTTGACTTCTGTAACGAGGCCTTTTAGAATACCATGACAACCTATAAAGAGAGCAGGTGGTTTGTTTTGTTTGGGGCCACTCCTGGCAGTGCTCAGGAGTTACCCCCAACTGTGCCCAGGACTTACTCTTAACAGTACTCAGGGACCATGTGGTAGAGCCAGGGACCAAGCCCTGGGCTCCTGCATGCAAATCATGTGCTGTGCCCACTAAGCTGTCTCTGGTCCTGGAGGGAAAAAATGTCCTTTTATGTCTTTGAGCCCCTTCCATGCTGCCCCCCTTCACAGGAATAATTGGCTCCCAGGGATAGCAAGGCCTGCAGATGCACTTTTATTTCTCCTGTGTTAGAAATTCATCTGCCACTAGGGCCATCTTCCTAAGGATAAGGGCCACGCCCACTGCATTTTCCTGTGTTCACTTTCTTTCATCAAAGGGGGTCCATTGAGCAAAATGAGAGGGAGACTGTGGGCATTGCCCTGGTTTGGTGTATATATATATATATATATATATATATATATATATACACACACATATGCAAATGGCTCCTGCCCACAATTCAGCAGGTACCAGCAGAAAACCCTTTGCACTGAGTGGGCCCATGAGAAGCTCAGAAGTAGACACACTGGGGTCCAAGGCATCTCTGGGGAAAGTGGGGAAAGGGCAACATGATCAGTGTTTCAGGCCTATCCATCTGTGACTTGCAGACTTTCGCCCACTTAAAATGCCCTTTTCTACCCTTCTAGGTCCCATCGTCACCCAGGACATCACTGCATACCACACGCTGTTTCTCTTGGCCATCCTGGGAGGGATGGCCTTCATTCTCCTGGTTCTGCTGTGCCTCCTTTTGTATTACTGCAGGTAACGTCTTGGTGGGGGAGACTGGCATTCGTTTATCTTATAGCTCAGAAAAGTTCTTGTATTAGTGATGCTGAAGTTATTATTATCATCACCATCATTGCATCATAATGCTCTTGAAAACAGCTAAGATCCAAATCTTCTCATCTAAGTTGTGACTTGAGTTAGAATGCAACTTTTTTTTTTTTTTTGGTTTTTGGGCCACAAGGTGTTACTCCTGGTTCTGTGCTGTGAAATCAATCACTCCTGGCAGACTCGGGAGACCATATGGCATGCCGAGGATCAAACTCCCATCCATCCTGGGTCAGCCGTGTGCAAGGCAACAACCCTATCGCTATGCTACCACTCTGGCCCTAGAATGCAACATTCTGCATTGCAACATGGCTTAGCAGTACAGTAAATATAGGTAGCTAGCGATCAAAGGCTGCCTTCCTGGAATCTTCAAAAGTTTGAACAAGGACATTTTCAGGGACAAATTCTCAATTCTTTTGGGTTTGGCTTTTGGATCACACACCCCTGGTCACACATTCCTGGCTCTGCGCTCAGGAATCACTCCTAGTAGGGCTCAGGCAACCCTATGGGATGCCAGGGGGTCAAACCTGGGTTGACCATATGCAAGGCAAACGCCTTCCCTGCTGTGCTATGACTTGAGCCCAGTAAACCAATTCTTCGTTTGCTCCCGTATCTGTCGGGTTGTCAAGCCCAGCACTGCAGTGGAGTGACCAGGGCTGAGATCTCTGGAGGAAGCCACCCTAGAGTTAACACCCCAGCAGGGATCTTCAAACTACAGCCCGCGGGCCACATATTGTATTTATTCCCATTTTGTTTCTTCACTTCTAAATAATATATATGCAGTGTGCATAGAAATTTGTTCATAATTTTTGTTTTTACTATAATCTGGCCCTCCAACAGTCTGAAGGACAGTGAACTGGCCCCCTGTTTAAAAAGTTTGAGGACCCCTGCTAGGGTGTGGGGAGGGACCCTCCACTTTACTGGTTTGGTGGAGACTTGGGGAAACGTACCTGTCCTGTGCAGCTTTAACCTCGGGGTCCGGGTCTCTGCCCGCAGGCGGAAATGCTTGAAGCCTCGTCAGCATCACCGCAAGCTGCTCCTCCCGGCCACGCTGGAGAGTGCCAAGAGGGACCAGGCCACATCCATGTCACACATCAACCTGCTCTTCTCGCGCCGAGACGGCGACTTCCCAGGGCCCATCTCTGTCATGGGCCACAACCGCCCTGATGTGCCTGGAGCCCGGGAGCTGCTGGGTGGTGGCGGCCTGGGGGGCCCCAGAGAGGCAGCTGGCGAAGGAGACCCTCGCGCTCCCATGCTCAAGCTGGCCTACAGCACGTCGCCTGAATTCAGCTCCCGGGAGGAGCTGCTGTCGCATCGGGAAGATGACAAGAGCCAGGCGTCCTTTGACAACCTGACCACGACGCCCAGCGGGACCCTGGGGAAGGCCCCGGATTACCACAAGTCGGTGGAGCTTTTCCCCCTGAAGACCAGACGGTCCCTCGAGAGGGACAGTTACGAGTCCCAGGGTGCTGACTACAGAGGGGCCAGCTATGCTGCTCTGCTCCCCCAGCCACTGTTTGAAAGGGCCGACCGGGACAGCCAGGCTTCCCTGGCAGCGGGCAGTAAACTCACCCTCCCGGAGAGCCTGTACCCGGCACCTTCCTCTTCCTCGCCTGAAAAGGAGCAGCTGCTAGAGCGAAGAC
Organism: Suncus etruscus; assembly: GCF_024139225.1. Classification (NCBI taxonomy): domain Eukaryota; kingdom Metazoa; phylum Chordata; class Mammalia; order Eulipotyphla; family Soricidae; genus Suncus; species Suncus etruscus. The sequence continues at coordinate 21,528,844 of NC_064854.1, read as the reverse complement.
CGGCCACCGAGTGTCTCATGTCACGCTCCGTGGATCACCTGGAGCGACCCTCCTCCTTCCCAAGGCCCGGCCAACTCATCTGCTGCAGCTCCGTGGACCAAGTCAACGACAGCGTGTACCGAAAGGTGCTGCCCGCCCTGGTCATTCCGGCGCATTATATGAAACTCCCCGGGGACCACTCCTACGTGGGCCAGCCCCTAGTGATGCCCGCCGACCAGCAGCTGGACATTGAGAGGCTACAGGCAGAGCTGGCCAGCCCCCACGCGGGGCTCTACGCGCATCCCGCCACCCAGATCCCCGGGCAGCCGCTGTCGTGCCAGGCCATGTCTCAGCAGCACCTGCAGGAGACAGGTGCACGCATGTCCGAGTCGCTCTCCATCCCTGCGTCCCTCAACGAGGCGGCTCTGGCCCAGATGAACAGCGAGGTGCAGCTGCTCACCGAAAAGGCGCTGATGGAGCTGGGAGGTGGCAAGCCGCTGCCGCACCCCCGAGCCTGGTTTGTATCCCTGGATGGCCGCTCCAACGCCCATGTGCGACACTCTTACATTGACCTGCAGCGGGCTGGCCGCAATGGGAGCAACGATGCCAGCTTGGACTCGGGCGTGGACATGAACGAGCCCAAGTCGGCCCGCAAGGGTCGAGGGGACCCCCTGGCCCTGCCGCAGAGCCACCACCAGGGCCAGGAGCTGGCAGCCAAGGAGGTGCGGGGTGCAGATGGCACGGCCTATGCGCAGCTGGTGCATCTAGATCGAATGGACGTGGCCGGAGGCAGCAACGAGGGGGGGACCGCCGGGGCGTGTGGCCCCGAGGACAGCACACTGCTGTCCCTGCTGGACACTGGGGGCCGGCGGAGCGGCGGGCAGCTGCCCAGCCTGCAGGAGGAAACCACTCGACGAACTGCCGGTGCCCCCCCTAGAGCCCACAGGCAGCCCCCAAAGCCGGAGACCTGCCCGGGAGGAGGAGGAAGATGAGGAGGAGGAAGAGGACGATGATGATGATGACCAAGGCGAGGACAAGAAGAGCCCCTGGCAGCGGCGGGAGGAGAGGCCCTTGATGGCCTTCAACATCAAATGAGCCGACTCAGGGGCCACCCCCCAAAAAAAAGTGGAACCCCCCCCCAATTGCCAAAAATTTCACCCGGTGTTTGGAGGCAGCCTCACAGGCAGTGGACTTTCTCCTGCTTTGCTCCAGGTCACAGAAGCGATTTTGGGGGGGCCTGTCCCCCAGGGGATCTCGCCTCCAGAGAGGGCCGGGGCAAGGGTCTGAATGTCATCTGCCCTACCCCTCATGCCCAAGACACTGAAGAGGGACCCCCGCCTCAACACCGGTGGAAATCCCTGCCCCTCCTGCATGGCTGCGTGCCTCTGGGGTGTGGGACTGTGCACGCACAGGCCAGCTAGGCCAGCTAGGTGCGGTGTGGTCCGGTTTGGTTGTACAGATGTGACCCCTTCGTTTTCATCTGTTCTGCTTCTCGGTGGTTTCTTTCAGGGTCTCCTTTCAGGAACTCTTCAGCGACGTCTCTGCAACATCCTAGCCTTCCAATGGAATTTCTCTCTGCCAAGAGCCCTTCAGTTCCGGTCCCAGTTACTCCAAGTGCCTTTATTACAGTGACCACAGACAGTCCCTCAAAAGAAAAGCAAAAGAAAGGAGAAAGTTGGGTTTGGGGGGGGGATTGTTTTTTTCTTAACTCCTTTCGTTGAACTTGCCTGGATTTTATAAAGCGATTCAACCGCTCTCCTTTTCTGTTTTCAACTGCATGCGGCCAAGTCACCCGTTTTTTTGGGAGGGGGGTGCAGAATTCTCCTGTTGGCATGGTGTGACCCGGATTCTGGTTAGTGGAGATGAGGACACTTTAGGGAGAACCTGCCCTCTCTCTATCCCCTCACCCCTCCCTCCCATCCTACACCCCCTCCCCCCACGGCTACCGGCCCCCATGGTTTTTCTTGCCTGTGTGTAGACGGTTACGTATTCACCCTGGAACCCTCTGGGCTGGTCTTGATCATCCAATCCGAGTGACGGGTTGAGTGAGGGGACCGAATGTGACAAACAAATCTCATGTACTCTCCAAAAGTGCCAGAATGACTCTTCTGTGCATTCTCCTTAAACAGCTGCTTGGTGATCCAAAAAATGAAAAGTCAAAATAAACTCTGAAGAAAAAAAAAAAAAAGTCATATCGTGTGGCCCATTTTATTTTCTCCAGGGATTGATTACTCAGAACACCCCAACTTGGGGAGTGAAGGAAGTACCTCAGGATGTGCCTGGCAATATTACGGGGAGGGGCATATGGCATTATGGGGATTGAACTTGTGTCAGCTATATGCAAGGCCAAATCTTTCATTGCTGGACAATCTCTCCTCATTCTTTTTTTTTTTTTTTTTTTTTGGTTTTTGGGCCACACCCGGTAACGCTCAGGGGTTACTCCTGGCTATGTGCTCAGAAGTTGCTCCTGGCTTGGGGGACCATATGGGAAGCTGGGGGATCGAACCGCAGTTCGTCCAAGGCTAGCGCAGGCAAGGCAGGCACCTTACCTCTAGCGCCACCGCCCGGCCCATCTCTCCTCATTCTTTCTATGCCTTTCTACATCTCAACAGTCATTCTTGGGCATTAGCTCTTCATTTCTGGGTGATCTATATTGCTGAACTCATGGTCCAAGCTCCCACATAGATGCCAGGGAATTTATACACCATTAAAAATCCTCCTGCCCACTTTGTGTTTTGTTTTTCACTTCAAAATGCCAGGCAGTTTACTGTGCTGTTTGAGAAGGAACAATGGAACTCTTCGAAGAAATATTATTTTCTTCTGTGTTCAATATCAGGGCATCTGGGGCTGGCTTTAAACCTCTTTCATTTAGGTGATTGGCCCCATCTTGAATGATCATATCTGCACACGAGTTGGTGGTGGTAACTCAAGTTCCCAGGATTTTTAGTCTTGGCATATCTGCCAGGTATGTGTCTATTTTATGCTGGCAGGGAGTGAATCCTGCTGCTTTACACTGTCCTGATTCCAGATGTTGGTCTTCAATATGTTGTTTATAAGGGGGGCCATGGCTTCAACACACCTGAACAGTTGGGATGTCCAGATAAAGAAGAGTTAGTGGTTTTACAAGTCAGGGATAGTTTGGTGAGAGATGAATATTTTCTTTTTTTTTTTTTTTTTTTTTTGGTTTTTGGGCCACACCCGGTAACGCTCAGGGGTTACTCCTGGCTATGCGCTCAGAAGTCGCTCCTGGCTTGGGGGACCATATGGGACGCCGGGGGATCGAACCGCGGTCCGTCTCCTAGGCTAGCGCAGGTAAGGCAGGCACCTTACCTCCAGCGCCACCGCCCGGCCCCAAGATGAATATTTTCACCAATAGGTGGCAAGATGGTACCTTGCTAGTCTCACCAAGAGGACCCTGAGAAAACTAAGATATTCATTTACCAGCCCAGGTTTCATCCCTGGCACCTCAGAGTCCTAAGCACAGCCTAGTGTGCCCCCCAAAAGCAAAATAGCAAAATAAAAAAAATCATAGAGGCTCCAGAGTTAATGCCATTTATCCATTAGGGGACCCTAATTAAAAAAGGATAGTGTGACTCTATCCTAGAACTTGTCCTATGACCTGCGCAATTACCAAGGTTGCTAGCTACAGTGGCCTGATTTTCTCATCCACAATGGAGAGGAAAGTTTCCTGACACCACACAAAAAAAAACCTTGTGATATGGTAATGAGTATATATGAATCCAGTGGTTGTTCCCATGAAAGTATGCTTCAAGAAGGGAGAAACCCTGAATCTCTTAGGCCACAGAAATTCCCTTTATTCTCCAATACTTACTGTGCCTATGCAAAAAAAAAAGGGGGGGGCGGGTAATACCAAACCCTGCCACTCCAGCACTCCTTTTCTTGTTTTGTTTGGTCTGTTTTTAATATTATTTTCATTTTCTTTTTTCTTTCTTTTTCACTCATGTGGATATTATTTGGTGTTTTGTTTTGTTTTGGGGGGTTTGTTTGTTTGTTGTTTGTTTTGTTTTGTTTTGTTGCTGGGTGCATTTTTCTTTTCTTTCTTTTTTCTCTCTCTTTTTTTCTTTTTTTGGTAGTTGCTACCCAATTTTTCCTTCTCTTTTCCTTGTCCTTTTTATCTCCAATAGAATCACATAAACATTCAGCCTCATAAATTGAGAAGAGAAAATGATACCAGGACCAGTCATATGAACATGAAGTGAAAATGAAAAATGATCAGACTTGAAAGCCAAACCCAAAGTCAATGACAACAGAATAGATACCCATTCTACAACAAGCTGTAAAGTGGAGACCAGTTACACTAGTATTCTTGGGGATAAAGGAGGGAGATATGGGATCTATCCATGCTGGGAACAGGGGTGGAGGGAGGACAATACTGGTGGTGGGAATGCCCTTCATTCATTGTCACTATGTACCGTAAATAATTCTGTGAAAGACTTGTAATACACTTCGATCACAATAAAAATTTATTAAAAAAAAAAAAGGATACTGTGGCCAACCCCAAGGGCCACCATTTGGTCACCAGAGAATTGCTGGAAGGTCCCAGTCTGCCAGAAGTCACAAGGAACTATTTCCCAATGACCCCAGTTTCCCAGAGGGTTTTAATGCTTCTCCCTAAGAAACAAGGTCATGCTTTAACTCTCAGTGCTAACAACTAGCCGAAAGGAAAGGGATGGGAGCTTTCCACTCCTTATCAACTGGGGCATGTCAGCGTGAGACACAAGTTTCGTGTCATTTGTGTGCAGTGGCCACACTAAGTTACTCCATATCATTCCAGTTGGAGTATATGTGCTGCTGAAGCAAGTACAACACAAAAATTTTAGAAGCATCAGACAATCCAAGACCCCTGTGTGCTGAGTGAGTTACAAATGGCTTTGCCAAAGGATCTGCTGACTGTAAAGCTTAATTGCTTTTATACCTGCCCAAATGAGGGCTCAGGGTTAGCATTTCTTTTATTCAGGATGCCCACACCACACACCAGACCAGAACTGTCTGGATTGAGTATCAGAACATTATATTGGAGACATTTCTGTTTTCTTCTCTCCAATCTGGTGAGGACTAACCATATAGCACAGAAGTAGTCCCAAGATCTGGTGCCTGTGATCAAAGTTGGGTTGGCTGTGTGCAAGGCAAGTGCCTATTACTCACACCCAAATGGGTCTTTTGTGGGGAGGGTTGGGGCTACACCCAGAGGTGCTCAGGGTTTGCTTCTGAGTCTAAGCTCAGAAATCATGCTTGACAAACCTTGTGCAGTTCAGGGGATGAAGCTGATGTATGGACAGAACGAAATTCATCCATAGCATCTTGCCTCTACCCCCCTATTGGTGAGTTTCCCAATGCATCTGGGGGAGCCCAGGTGCTCTCAGTAGGGTAAATGGGGTGGGTATGGGGAGAACTAAGAGAGATGCTACTCTGTCGTCCTGGGGCCATGGTGAGGAAGTGACACTGACCATCGTGAGGACTCTGGAAACAATATATTAAGAAAGAGTACTTAGTTCTTGAAACTGGGTTGGGGAGATAGAATGGGTAAGGCACTTGCCTTGCAGTAGCTAACTTGGTTTGATCCTTCTGATATGGACTGTTCTCCCAGGTGTGAGGTGGACCTCTTATTTCCCTGATAATTAAGGTTCTGATGGTCAGCACTTTTTTTCATATATGTGTTAGCCATCTGTGGGTCTTTGACTAACATGTGTAAATTGCTTTAACCATCACTTTCCTTCCAACTAACAATAAAATTTGAACCTCATATAATCTTGTGCTTAGAAAGGGCACTTTTCTTTACTTTGAAATATTTACTGGATGAATTATATGAACTATTTTTCTAAAAACTTTAGTGCACTAAAGTTGAAAACCGAGAGGGAAGGAAGAAGTGTAATTTCTCTTTGCCTTGTCTTCCTTGCTCTAACCCTCTCCCTCTCTCCCTGTGCCTCTCTCCCCTTCTTCTTTTTTTTTTTTTTTTTTTTTTTTTTTTTTTTTTTTTTTTTTGGTTTTTTGGGCCACACCCGTTTGATGCTCAGGGATTACTCCTGGCTATGCACTCAGAAATCGCCCCTGGCTTGGGGGGACCATATGGGATGCCGGGGGATTGAATCGCGGTCCTTCCTTGGCTAGCACTTGCAAGGCAGACACCTTACCTCTAGCGCTACCTCACCGGCCCCCTCTCTCCCCTTCTTTTTCCCCCTCTCCCTCTGTCCTCTCTCCTCTCCTCCCTTTGTCCTCCTCTCTCTCTCTCTCCTCTCTCTCTCTCTCTCTCTCTCTCTCTCTCTCTCATGCTGCTTAAAAGTATAAAAAAAAGAAGTGCAATTCCTCCTTAGAACAGAAACTTCATTTTTTTTTTTTTGGTTTTTTTGGGCCACACCCGGTAACGCTCAGGGGTTACTCCTGGCTATGTGCTCAGAAGTTGCTCCTGGCTTGGTGGACCATATGGGACACCGGGGGATCGAACCGCGGTCCGTCCAAGGCTAGCGCAGGCAAGGCTTACCTTTAGCGCCACCGCCCGGCCCCAGAAACTTCATATTTAACTCATCTATTTATCCTGAGACTTAGAAGGTGTGTGTATGTCACATATAAGGGCAAAGAGAATATATGTAAGAGAGAATATATATAAGCACTCAGAAGAAATACTGATTGACAAATGAACATACTAAATTATTTAAAAACAAAATTAATGAACTATGTAGTAAGTGTTGATATCTCCTCCATTTATAGAATATGTCACTTGGCAGATGAAAAGCTATTTGCTAAGTCTTCTTCATAATTAGCATTTTTTATATTCTTAGAATACCAAAATGACATTTCTCCTCATATGTTTAAAGAAAATATTCATGCCTTTTTCTAGTTATTAATTCCTCCTTCTCTTGGAATGATACCAATAGAAAAGGTGGAGCATCTTATAACCAACCATCTACTAGAGGAGCAGAGTGATTGGTCCACACTGGTCCACCATTATTGGAACACATCCACAGTGATTGGTCTATAATGCGGCCAATTAAATTTGTCTTTCTTGGTCCTGAGTGATAGCACAGTGGGAGGGCGTTAGCCTTGCTTAGTGCCAACCAAAGTCTATCCCCATCATCCCACATGTTTTCCACCCCCACCCCCGACCACAAGCCTGCCAGAATTAATCGCTGTGCGTAGAACCAGGCAAAACCCCTGAGCACCACTGGGTGTGGCCCAAAGTACCAAAAACATATTTTTGTCTCTTGAGCTATTTATTGTACAATTAGATAGAAAGCTTCACTCTCTAAATTTTCACAATATGAAGCTCTAAAGTTGTTTTTAGTTGGGGAAACAAAATTGATTTCCCTGAAGCAAATTTTATTGTCAGCATCAATCATGGCCGTCACTTTTTCTGCTAAAGACTGATTCATTGACTCACCCAACTTCTGCAGGTAAATAATTTGAACCGATCTTTATCTGAACCATGCCAGGAACTTCCAGCCCACAGAAAGAGAAAATTAAGGTGACAGCCAGAGGGTCGAAGAGAATCTCTTGGCAATCTTCAGGGTTTTCTCCTTTGCCTCTTTCTCCCTTCAGTGGTCCTTTATCACAGATATTATTTAAATGTCCCAATAGTCCCACAAATTCTCCCCTTTGACATCTCCCAGTTTGCTTGAAATGAATCAGAGCCCAGATCTGAAACATCCTCTGAATGAGCTCAAGCATCCTGGTTGCAACCTTGTGATTTTTCAGCTCTAGACATGGCAGCTGTGAGGCACAGTGGACAGTTTCTCTTTATGGTCAGACTCTGCCAGTGCCCTGCAGTCTTGGGGCGAGGGATTCTCTCTCCTACCTTGATTATTGTTCTAGGCTCTTTGGGGTGTCTGTGCTGATCTGCTAATCCTGGCTTGGCACTGGGCAAAATGGAGCTTTACAGGAGTTGCCACTGGGTCCCACTGAGCTGATAGGAGACAATACTAGTACTCTCTGTTTGCAACTTAGGAAAGTGCAGCAAGCTGGCGGCTCAGCTCCTACAATGAAAGGGTCCACGAAAATGGATTGTATTCCTGCATTTAGTTATGCAAATTCATCTTACAACTTAGCCAGGGGACCTCAAACTTTTTAAACAGGGATCCAGTTCACTGTCCCTCAGGCTATGGAGGGCTGGACTATAGTATAAAAAGAGACTATGAACAAATTCCTGTGTAGACTGTACATATCTTATTTTGAAGTATAAGAGCAAAACGAGCAAAAATACAATGTTTAAAGAAGAACAAGTAGGGGCCAGAGCAGTGGCACAGTGGTAGGGTGTTTGCCTTGCACGCAGCTGATCTAGGACAGACCATGGTTCCATCCCCTGGTGTCCCATATGGTCCCCCGAGCCAGGAATCATTTCTGAGCGCATAGCCAAGAGTAACCCCTGAGGTCACAGGGTGTGGCCCCAAACCCCCAAATAAAAAAAGAAGAAGAAGAACATGTAAAGTTAAATCAACAAATTTATTAGTATTGGGGCTGAAGAGATAGCACAGTTGTAGTTTGACTTGCATGTACATTTGACTTGCATGCAGAAGGATGGTGGTTCGAATCCCGGCATCCCATATGGTCCCCCATGCCTGTCGGGAGCTATTTTTGAGCATAGAGCCAGGAGTAGCCCCTGAGCACTGCCGGGTGTGAAAAAAAAATTTTTATTAGTATTTCTGGGAACTATGGGTTGCTTCAGGCCTATAATTTGAGGAGTCCTGCCTGCGACTCAGAGGAGTAGGAGGAGGATAGTCAGAGACTATAGTACACACCCCACACATCCACAGTGCAGGCCCAGGACAAGTTGGCCACTAAGCAGAACAGGCAGTGGCTGCAAAAACACCCAGTGGGCCGATAAATGTCTTTGGTGGGCCACATGTGGCCCATGGGCCATAGTTTGAGTACCCCTGACTTAGACATTTAAATGTGTGTGTGGCTGAAAAAGTAAAGAATCAGACAGCCTCTACAAGTGCTGAAGCTAACTTGCATGGAACTTTATGACAGATTTCTTTGCAAAGTCCTGTCATTCACACTACTAAACTGACTGTATTATCTGGATAGCCATTATTCATTGTCATGACAGAATCATAAACCCTTAGATTTGAGATTCTCTAGGGGCCAACCCCTGCGTTTTATAAGTGTGTCCTGCCTGCATGAGACTTCAGATGGGTGGATATAGAAAATACAAAGCTGCACTGGCTCCCGGAGAGGACCTTGAATTGTCCATTGGATTTTTATAATGTTTTTAAATAACTTTATTTAGACCATGTAACATGTAACATGTAACCATGGTTACAAGGTTGTGCATAATGCAGTTTGTTTTTTCATAGATATAAAGTTGTTCATGATTGAGTTTCAGTCATACGATGTCTAACACCCTCCACCAGTGCATATTTCCCACCACTAATGTCTTTTGGGCTTTTACTACTTATTTTAGTTGAACAGAGAAAAGTTTTCATGCTGCCATTTGTAACATGAGTGGCCTGTGAAGGAGTTAGGCAAAGTTAAATAAATCTACCTAAGAAAGACAAACGTTCATCATATCCCTTATCTATGGAATAAAATATTGTTTTGAGGGGCCATAGAGATGATAGTACAGCAGACGGGGTTCTTACTTTGCATGCAGCTGACCTGAGTTCCAGCCTCAGCATCCCATAATGGTCCATTGAGTACCACTAAGAGTAATTCCTGAGTATAGAACCAGGAGTAAGCACTGAGCATCACCCAGTTTGGCTCCCACCAAAATTATTTTAAAGCAAAACTTACAGGGCTCCAAGAGATAGCACAGCATGTAAGCTTGCTTTGCAGATGGTCAATGGGAATTTGGTTTTAGCACCCCATATGGTTCCTGGAACCCTGCCAGGAGTGATCTCGGAGCACAGAGCTGGGAGTAAGCCTGGAGCACAGTCAAGTTGTAGCTCAAAATAAACAAACTAAAAACCCAAACATACAGAAGCAGAGAAAGAAAAGTGGTTCCAGAGGCTTTGAGAATGTGCTGATAAAAGGTACAAAATTGGAACAAAGCCTGAGTAGCCCTGTCCAACTGTAACTAGGAGGAGAAAACCCTGATGTTTCCTTGGCTTCAGCTCCAAGAAGTACTTATGGTTCTCTCTGATGCTCATGAAACTGTGTCCACTCTCTCATGAATGAGGAATCCTTCCATCAGCTTTTAAACTTCCTCCTTGAAGACATTAACAATGAGATGCCATCAGACATGGAGTACCAGAGCCTCCTGGTTTCAGGAATTCTGGTCACCAAGACTTTGATCCTCTCACATGAAAACTTTGAATGGGACTAGAAACATTCCTGAGTGTGACTCAATCCATTTCCCCCAATACAATCACAGACTGATTCTAGGAATTTGAAATTCCCAAATGCCTGGGTGGGTGACTAAGTCACCACCTTCTCAGGGCTCTTACTCACAGCAAATCTCCACCATTATCATTTTTTCTGATGAACTAATTTACCACAGACTGTTTCAAGGTGCCCATCTGCTGGAGAAACCCCAGAGCTCCATTCTGAAAAAGCAGCAGAGTGATAACCACATCCAGCTTTTTCCTCCAGAGTCACGAACTCTCCCCCACAAAAATCAGTTCAAGCTGTGTATTGTTATTGGTTTTCTTTTTGTTTTGTTTGGGGATGTTCCACCCAGTGGTGCTCAGTAGTTACTCTTGGTTCCGTGCTCAGGGCTCACTCCTAGAAAAGATTGGGGGACCATTTATGGTGATGGGAATTGAACCTGAGTTGAACGCATGCACGGCAATCTCCCTGTGTACTACTCTATAACTCCAGTCCCAAAGTGGTAATCTTTTTGTTTGTTTATTTCTTTTTTTAGGGCCACATCTGGCATTACTCAGGGGTTACTTCTGGCTCTGCACTCAGAAATCACTCCTGGTGAGCTCAGAGGACCATATGGGATGCCAGGGATCAAACTTGGGTCAGCCACATGCAAGGCAAATGTCCTACCCACTGTGCTATTGCTCCAGCCCACAAAATGATGATATTAAATTACATAAAAATTAACGACTGAAGCCAGAGTGATAGGACAGTGACTAGGATACTTGCCTTGCACACAATCCCTGGCATTCTATATGGACCCCAAAGTATCACCAAAAGGGATTCCTAAATGCAGAATCAAGAGTAAATCCCTGTACATTGCCAGGTATTATCCATAAATCAAAAATAAAACCTGACTTCTCTTAATTTAATAGCATTAAAATAATGTACCGGGCCAGAGTGATAGCACAGTGGTAAGGTGTTTGCCTTGCATTGAGGCAAGGATGGACTCGGTTTGAATTTAGCATCCCATGTGGGGACAAGCCTGCCAGGATCAACTTCTGAGCACAGAGCCAGGAGTAACTCCTGAGCGCCACTGGGTGTGACCCCAAAACAAAAACAAACAAATAAAAAGAATGCACAGGAAAAAAAAGAGGAGGGGCTGTTGTGAGTTTTCTTTTTTTTTTTTTTTTTGTTTTTTGTTTTTTGTTTTTTGGGCCACACCCGGTAACGCTCAGGGGTTACTCCTGGCTATGCGCTCAGAAGTCGCTCCTGGCTTGGGGGACCATATGGGACTCTGGGGGATCGAACCGCGGTCCGTCTCCTAGGCTAGCGCAGGTAAGGCAGGCACCTTACCTTTAGCGCCACCGCCCGGCCCCTGTTGTGAGTTTTCTTAAAAGCCTCTAGACAGTCCAGTTTCCTGGCTTCCTTAAATGTGTACTAAAGATATGAAATGTCTTAACCATGATTTCCAAATGTCACTGCGTCCAGGGCCGAACCTGAGTCCTGACTCTGATTGATAAGGGAAGATGGGAGAGAAAGGCCTTCAAGCTTCATGTCTCTTAACATTTAGAAACACTCCATTTTACCACACTCTGAATATTTCCCTCAAAGCTGATGTGATTTTCAATAGTTTTGCTAAAAAGTTGCACATCATTGAACATGCTATGCTGGCTTGCATATACTTGTTTTGAAAATATATGTTATTTTTTGGAATTTTATCCCAAAGTAGAGAAACACCTGAAAATATTGAAATCAGGCTTGATTTCTGGAAGATGCCTTTATGAACTCACTCGTCCCAAACAATAAAACCTTCTAGAGAAATAAAGTTCAAATTAAAATGTCAAGTAGAAGGGCCCGAGCAATACTACAGCAGGTAGGGCATTTGTCTTGCATGCAATCAATTTGGGTTCAATCCTTGCACCCCAGATGATCTCTGAGTATTCCGTGAGTGGTCCCTAAGTGCAGAGCCAGGAGAGAGCCCTGAGTGCAAAGACAGGAGTGAATCCTGAGCACAGAGACAAGATAGATCACTGAGCACATAGACAGAAGAGAGCCCTGAAAACTATTGGGGGACACATCCAGTAGTGCTCAGGGGCTCCTCTTGATATCCTGCTTTGAATTACTACCAGCTTCCATCAAGAGATCATGCAGTGCCAGGGATCAAACCCAGGACCTCACCCAGGCAAGGCATATGTTCCTTGTCAATAGCCCTATTATCCTTTCTCTTTCCATGTTTCCCAACTCTGCTAAATGAGAAAACATCTGTCTCAATCTCCAAATCCCCCAGGGAGAGACTCTAGGGTTACCTGCCCCTTCCCTGGGAGAGACCTGGGGCCTTTCACTCTCCCTTCCTAGGCTGCAACGTGACTGGACCCCATGTGGCCATGAGTGGGGAACACCCCGTAAAAGAAGTCTGTATTTCCCCCCCAAAATCTTCCCATGACAAAGATGTCATCCCCCTTATCTGAGACAGACCAGAGACATCTTTCCCATCAACACCTTCCAACAGTCCCCAAGGAGGGTGACAAAATGGGGTCCTAGTGCTAGCTCCCAAGCTCAAGGGGCAGCAGGAATGAATGGCAGGTGGACCAGTGGTAAGTGAGTTCTGAGGTAGGCTGGTGGATGTGTCACCCCTAGGAAGACAGCAACTGAACCTCAACTGTCATCACAGTCAGGGAGTAAGAAGAAGGGCAGAACTGCGAGTCAAAAAGCCACCATCAGTGTCAGGCTTGGAACAACAGTTACACCTTCCTTATGGAGAGGCCTAAAATACATCAAAAATAGTACGTAGGTCCAGGTTCTTTCTGCATATGACAGGAGCAAGCACACATTTGTCTCACCTGGACAAGCCAACCCTACTAAGTAGCCAACCAGAACAGGGGTTGTTCCCTCACAGACAGACCTCTTAACTGTTGTGATTCATATACATACTCAGATAAATACATATATAAGTGTGTATATGCACACATATATTTTAGATCAACTTGATATGCAAAGTGGAAGTGAAAACATCACAATTCAAAGACGGCATGCTGGGAATTCATTTCCAATGCAATCAGGCTTCATTTTATTTGCAAGAAAGTGCAGTAACGACGCGGTAGCATCCAGCCTGTTTCTGGACACCCTCTAATTACATATTGTTCCTCTCCTTCCAGCCTGAGCCTTCTGAGTAACCTTCTGAGTCCTTTCAGCAAACTGCTCAGCACTTCTGTGTAGGCTGTGTTGAGGTAGATTTAAAAATATAAAAGAAAATCAATGTTGTTACTGATTGATTGGTATTTCCCTCTCTTGTACTGATCCTGGCACAGTCAGGGGTCATGTCCTAGATGAGATAAATCCCACCCACTGCCTACTGGTCTCCATCCTCTCTGTTCCTTCCAAGAAACTCCAAACACTGCAGTTGACCCACCCTGATTCCTTCATCTTTGACAGCAGAATCAGAGGCTGCCTCTGTTGTTCCTTTCATTGGTTGGCAATTGATTCCCAGACTATCTCATTATTCTAATTATCTTTCCTCCAGGACCTATCCCTTCTCTGCCAGTTATACAAAAGAGGATACAGTTCCTCCTTCTTGCTCTCAACCCCTGATTCCAGACTTCTTCCTTTGATTCCTCAAATTGGATTAATTTGACTCTGGTTTAGGCAGCTTCAGGCTCACCTAGCCCAAGACACTCACTCCACCAGCAATCCCAAAAGGGGCCAAATCTTCAGCTCTAAACAGGCCATTTGAATGCTTTGTCCAGAGCTTGAGTTCTGGTTGAGATACAATGGGCCATTATGCATTTAACCATCTAGACATTCAAACAGTTTAAAAATATCTCAAGCAGCAGGTTGGAGAGAGGGGCAGGAGAGCAGCCTTGACACAAAGGAGTTATGGGTTTGATTCCGCATCTGCATGACTCAAAATTCAAATCAACCAAAGTTACTGGCACAGTTTTGAGAGGAATCCTGTTGTTTTATTGCCCAATGCCTTTCATTGCTTCTTCAGTAATCCTGGGACCTCCATCTCCTTCTCTTTACATATAGTTCCCAAGTGAAATAGAAAAAGTCAACTATCTCTATGTCTATTTATATCTAATACTTTTCCAGTGATATTCAAGCAAGGATTTATTTTTACACCCACTAGCTGTGCACACAGTTTGTCTACTCTCTGTAATCCTGCCAACATATTTTTACAGCTTGTCTTTTTAATAATTTTCCTTTTCTAAATGTTGGTAATTTTTAAAAATAATTTCTGGGGCCAGGTGGTGGCGCTGGAGGTAAGGTGCCTGCCTTACCTGCGCGAGCCTTGGACGGACCGAGGTTCGATCCCCTGGCGTCCCATATGGTCCCCCAAGCCAGGAGCGACTTCTGAGCGCATAGCCAGGAATAACCTCTGAGCGTCACCGGGTATGACCCAAAAACCAAAATAAATAAATAAATAAAAATAATTTCTGTATTTAAGCACCATGGCCACAAACATGTTCATAACTGGGTTTCAGTCATAAAATGCACACTCCCCTTCACCAGTGCAATTTTCCTGCCACCAATGTCCCCCATTTCCTTCCTCCCCATCTGCTGCCTGTCTTCAAGTCAGGAATTATATTTCTCTATCATTGTCATATAGTTGTTAGTGTAATTATTTATCTAACTGCACTTACCACTCTGTGATAAGCTTCATATCGTGGCCAGTCCTTCCAGCCTTCATCTCTATTGTCTCTGGGTACTATTACTATACTGTCTTTTATTTTTCTTAAATCCCACCGATGAGTGAGACTATTCTGTCTTTATCTCTCTTCCTCTGACTTATTTTACTCATGTTCTTCCAGACATACAATCAATTAATCTTTGACAGAGGCAAGAAATGCAAAATGGAGTAAGTAAAGCCTCTTCAACAAGGATATTGGGACAACTGGTCAACCACATGCAAAAAACTCAGATCTTTATCTATCACAATGTTTAAAGGTCAAATCAAAATGAACTAAAGACCTTGATATCAGACGTGAAACTGTAAGGTAAATAGAAGAAAATGTAGGCAAAACACACCATGACATTGAGACTAAAGGCATCTTTAAGAAGGAAACACAACTGTTCAAACAAGTGGAAGCAGAGATAAACAAATGAGACTACATTAAGCTGAGAAGCTTCTTCATCTCAAAGGAAATAGTGACTAGATACAAAGAACACTCATAGAATGGGAGAAACTATTGACCCAATAACCATCAGATAAAAGGCAATTATCTATGATACACAAGGTACTGACAGAACTTAACAAGAAAAAAAATCTAGCCATAAGAAATGGAGAGAAGAAATGAACAGACATTTCCTCAGAGAACAAATACAGATGGCCAAGAGGCACATAAAAAATATTCCACATCACTAATCATCAGGGAGATGTAAATCAAAGCAACAATGAGGTATCATCTCATGCCACAGAGACTGGTACAATCACAAAAAACAAGAACAACCACTGCTGGTGAGAATGTGGGGACCAAGAAACTCATTCACTGCTGGTAGGAATGCAGTCTAGTCCAGTGTTTCTGGAAAAAAAGAAAAAAAAAACACCTGGAAATATGATCCAGATTGTAGTGTATTTCCATAAGATTGTTCTTTGCCTGTCGTCCCACCTGGAAGATTAAGTAGAAAATAAAGGGATTGTTGGCGAGACAAGAGAAGCTTTTTGGCAGAGCTGACGGCTAGCTCGGAGATTGTTTGGGAGCTGGCATCAGAACTGTTAAAGGACTCTCATTGCCGAAATTTTGTCCCCCAACCTTTCTATATCTCTGGATTATTTGCTGCAGAGAATTATCACTTAGGTTTCCCCTAAAAGGGTGGACGTAGAATGGGAATTAATCTCTCATTTTGGGAGATATTTCTGGATTCACAAACCACCAACAAGGGGCTCAGCCTCCCCCAACAAATGGCACCGGAACAGGTAAATCTGGACCCTCTGTAACTGTGACATGTTTTATTGGAAATTGCCTCTGGAGGTCCTTGGCTGGTTTCTATGGATACTCACACTCATTATGCCATATGTTATTAAACACATCAGTTCGGTATTATTCAAGTGCATTCTGGGGGCCGGGTAGGTGGCGCTGGAGGTAAGGTGTCTGCCTTGCAAGCGCTAGCCAAGGAAGGACCGCGGTTCGATCCCCCGGCGTCCCATATGGTCCCCCCAAGCCAGGGGTGATTTCTGAGCACATAGCCAGGAGTAACCCCTGAGCGTCAAACGGGTGTGGCCCAAAAACCAAAAAAAAAAAAAAAAAAAAAAAGTGCATTCTGTTTGGATGTAAATCCCTTGGTTTGGCATTAGCAAATATTATTATCATTGAATGGTTGCTGTTTATATTTCAATAGAAAATTTCTACTCCAATATTTGCATTGCTTGTGTGGTCTCCACCAGTTATAGTTTGTGGAATTTCTGTGTTGACTAATATGGCTATTGTTTGCATAGACATTGGCTGGTGGTTAGGAAATAGTGTGGAAATTGTTAAGTGACGACCAGTATGAACAATAAAAAAATTATCCTACGAAGATCCAGACTAAGGTACAGATTGATAAATCTAGCACTAACATAAAGAATATAGGTATTTTTGCTGGCAAAATATCAACCCAGAAATGTAATTTAGACACTCACGATCCAAATCAAAATCTTGACACTGATGACCAACCTCCATTGCTAAGTTCACAAGGGAGTCCTGATTCTGTTCATGGTATGGACTCATATGATAGTGCCAACTTAGACAATGAACCACATTCTAGTACTCCACACCTCAGGCCTCAGAGCCCTGTGCAGGGTACTTCTGCTAATCCAGCCTCAACTCCATTGCAGACAGTTTATGTTTCACCTTATCAACCTCTCAAAATGGAGGATGTGAATGGTTTAAAAAAAGCATGTAAAGATTTTGGGGTGATCTCTCCATACTGTCTGGAGATACTAAGAATTTGGTGTCAAAAAACAATTTGGACTCTGTATGACTTTAAAAAACTAGCTGAAATATGCCTTCCATCTAAATAGCGAAATGAATGGGAAATGTTATATGCAGAGGGTGTGAAATCCAAACTATATAGCCCGAATGGAACAAAAAAAAATAGTGGCAGGGGTTAATCTCTCATATGAATTATTAATGGGAGAAAATCAATATGCAGATGTTCAGGCACAAGTGGCTTTTCCTAAGGAAATCTCAAAAATAATTAAAGAAATTGCATTGTCTACATGGAAAAGAATTGGTGCTAACAGTACTGGTGAGAGAACCTTTTTAAGAATTATCAAAAAAAAAATTATCCAAGGTCCCCATGACCCTTACATAGAATTTGTGGCTAAGCTCAAAGATGCTTTGAAAATACAAATTAAAAATGATGAGGTGAGGAAATTTTTAGAAAAATGTTTAGCTTATCATAATGCGAATTCAGCTTGCAAATTGGTATTGGCTCTGTTGCAGGAAAAAGCTGATTTAAATGAATTTTTATATGCATGTAGGAATGTTTATGATATGCTGCATTAGTTAGCAAACTTGGATCCAGTACAAACCTTTGCAATTACTAAAGGAACAATACCTCTTTACCTCTGGAGACAAAAAGTTTCCCAAAAGCCAGGTCTATGCCCAAAATGTAAAAAAGGTCACCATTGGGTGAAAGACTATAGATCTGAAAATCTCCCTAATTATAATATAGGGAGAGGTTTTAACACAATTTGCCTGTTACCATTGTGGAAAACGGGCATATTAAAAGAAAATGCCGTCTTTTGTTAAATTCAGCTCCTCCGGGACCTACATTTACAAAACAGGGACATGCCTACAGGGCCAATCCCCAGCCCTTTCAAATCAGGGGCAAAGTCATCAAACCGTAATTCTTCCCGGCCCAGCTCAAGAAGATTAATTTCAATTAATTAATTAACACATGCCACAGCAGGCAGTGCTGGGCTTGATAAAAACATGACTGGAGGACATTACAATTTACCCAGGAGAATGCCCTTATAAGTTACACACAGGCATAGTGGGACCACCACCCCCAGATACAATGGGTTTGATTCTAGGCAGAAGTTCCCTCAACATAAAAGGTATATCAGTAATCACAAATATCATTGATTCAGATTCAAAGGGAGAAATTATTGTAGTCATTAACGTGCCGGCTACTTGGACTTTCAAAAAGGGGGAAACGATTGCCCAGATAGTAATAATACCTTATGTTAAATTTGGGACTTCAGACAAGACAAGAATTGGAGGTTTTGGAAGCACAGATCTGGGGACTGCCAAAAACCCACTAGTGGCTCTGATTACTAAATGTAAAGATGAAAATCCAATGATTAAACTTAATTTAGAAGGGCAATCCTTAAATGGCATGATTGACACAGGTGCTCAAGTTACTGTAATTTCTGATAAAGAATGGCCAGAAAATTGACCTCTTCAAGAAATTCCATATTCGCTAAAAGGAGTGGGAGGCCTGAATTCTTGTTTATTAAGCACAAGAATCATGGTATTTTATGGCCCAGAAAACCAAAAGCTATAATCAGACCTCACATGGGCCCATTTTCACCATCTCAGTGGGGCCGTGACCTGCATAAACAATGGAAGGCAGAATTCCATATTCCATTAGCTCAAGGTGAGCCTGAACCTTCTGCTGAATTAAAAACCCAAAAATTTTGGTAGGGGCCACTGCCATAAAAAACCCAGCATGGATAAAAATAAAATGGAAATCTGATGAACCAATTTGGATAGGCCAGTGGCCCCTTAAAACTGATAAATTAAAGGTGCTGACAGAATTAGTGGAAGAAAAGCTAAAATTAGAACATATTGAGCCTTTGTTTTCTCAATGGAATTCGCCTATATTTACTATAAAAAAGAAATCTGGTAAATGGAGACTGTTGATGGATCTGAGAGCTGTAAATTTATCTATGATTTCTATGGAAAAATTACAGACAGGTTTACCATCACCTGTAGTTATTCCAAAGGAATGGCCAATTAATTGATTTGAAAGACTGCTTCTACCATATCCCTATTCACCCAGATGATAAACACTGTTTTGCATTCTCAATTCCTTCTATCAATAATACCCACCCTTGCAGGCATTTTCAATGGACTGTTCTCCCCCAGGGCATGTTAAATTCACCAACTATGTGTCGACTGTTTGTTGACAAAATTTTGAGCCCTGCTGGTGAAAGATTTCCCCAAGCCATAATTTATCATTACACTGATGATATTTTAATTACAATGAATAATAAAACAGATTTACAGAAATTATACGCTTATGTGATTAATTGTTTGCAAACCGCAGGACTGAAAATAGCTTTAGAAAAAATACAGACCATGCCACCATATCAATACTTGGGTTTTATTTTGAACCGAACATCAATACGTCCACTAAAAATTTCCATCAAAAAAGAAAACCTTAAAACACTTAATGACTTTCAGAAACTTTTAGGTGACATAAATTGGCTCTGCCGGGTGCTCAAATGCAGGAATCTCAAATGCAGAGCTGTTTAATCTGTTTAAAACTTTGGATGGTAATCCTGCGTTAGATAGCCCGAGAAATTTAACACAGCTGCCAAAAATGAATTGGACATTTTCTTGAACAGACTGCAAAAATCATTTCTCTTAAGATTCATCCCGGGAGAGAAGGTATTTTTATTAATCTTCCTTACAAAAGAAACACCTACAGCCGCTTTGATGCAACAGGCTGGTCCTTTGGAATGGGTGTATTTACATAACAAACAGCCTCGGTCTGTGATACCTTACTTGCAACTAATCTCAGAATTGATTATCAAAGCAAGACTCAGATCAAATCTTTATTCGGTTTTGATCCAGATATAATAGTACTGCCAATACCAAAAAGGGAAATTGAGTTAATATTGCCTGTTAATGAATCTCTACAAAGGGCCCTCTTAGATTTCACAGGAGAAATTTCTTCTCATTATCAAAAAGGAAAAACTGGGACTTTTTGAAAAAGACTCAGTTTGCTATTTCTTCGATTGTAAGGGATTCTCCTATTCCCAATGCAAAAGTTGTTTATGTAGATGAATCCAGCAGAAGAAGGGGAAGAATAACCGGAGAAAATATGAATATAACAATAGATAGGAAGTATAAGTCTGAACAGAAAGTTGAATTAGCAACATTAATTTACCTATTAGAAAATGTATCTGAAGCCATGAATGTCGTTTCTGATTCTTTATGTGTTGTAAATTTATGCCTGGTGATAGCCACTGCCTCCCTCAATTCTCATAGTCCTATTATACAGAACTTACTGGAAAAAATTACAACAACTTATTCAAAAACGAACTGAACCCATCTTCATCACACATATTAGAGCCCACTCAGGTCTTCCAGGACCAATGGCTCAAGGAAATAAAACTGCTGACTTTTTGGCAATGCCTATATTTAAATCACCTGTAGAGGAACATTCAGCCTTACACACAAATGCTCGTCGCTTACATGTAAATTACCAAATTCCATGGAGGCAAGCCAGAGAAATTATAGAAAGATGCAACATTTGTGCCCCGTTAGCACAAAAGACTCATATAGCAGGAGCAAACCCAAGAGGCTTACAGTCTAACGAATTGTGGCAAATGGATGTAACTCAGACAGACTTATTTCCAAAAAAAAAAACTTTATCTTCATGTGGTGGTGGATACCTATTCCCGATTTATTTGGGCAATCCCTACGTCTTCCCAAATATCTAAGGTGGTTTGCAGTTTTCTTTTACAATGTTTTTCTGTTATGGGTATTCCATATTCCATTAAAACTGATAATGGGCCTGCCTATATAAGCAACATTTTTGAATTTTTTTGTAAAGAATGGCAGATAAAACATCTTAAAGGAATTCCTCACAATTGTCAAGGACAGGCCATTGTGGAAAGAGCCCACAGAACTCTAAAAACTCAATTGCAAAAGAATAGAAAAAGAGGTTTAACGCCAACCGAGCTGTTATCTTTGACCCTTATCACACTAAATTAGCTAAATTTACCCCCAAGGGGAGAGCTATACAGCAGGGGAAAGACATTTTAAGAAAGATATTTAGAGACAAGAAACAACAAATATTCCAATTTGGATAACAGGATAAAAAATGGATTGCTGGTTATCTCCTCTTGAGAGGGAGGGGTTATGCTTATGTTTCTACAAATGACAACCCTCCCCAAAAATTTTGGGTCCCTTTACACCTCGTTAGAAATTGGACTAGCACAAATGATCAAAATCAGGTTGCTGGGACTATAAACTCTCCCCCACATCAAATACAAAATTCTCAAAACACTGACAATTGTAATACTGCTGAGGTGACTGGGAAAGTAAATAAGGGATTAACTTTCATACCCCATATCCTCAGTGAGTCTGACAACAGTGAAAAACCCTTACAGTCCAGAACACAAATAGAAAAACAGAAACTTGTTTTCACTGGATTACAAAATTTAGGTAACTCATGTTACATGAACTCAATATTACAATGCCTGTATAATATTACAGATTTGACTCAGTATTTTTTATCAAGATCATTATAAAAAAAGATATTAACAGAGAAAATCCCAGGGGACATAAAGGTAAATCAGCAGATGAATTTGGTCATCTCATCAAAATCATGGGAAGTGGATGCAATAGGCATATTAATCCTGAAAATTTCAAAATGACAATTGGTTTACTCAATGACCAATTTGCTGAACACAACCAACAGGATCCTCACGAATTATTAATGTTTCTATTAGAAGGACTACATCAGGATTTGCTTAAAAATTTAATAACAGATGAAACTATACACCTTATAGACAATGAAAAATATGAACAATTTAGGGCTCATGAATCTATTATCTATGATCTTTTTCAAGGACAGTTTAAATCCATACTACAGTGTCTTACATGTTACCAAAAGTCTGAGGTTTATGAAACATTTGTTCAGTTGTCCCTGGCTGTTAAGTCTACAGATAAATGTACCTTACAGGAATGCCTTATTGAATTTTTTAAAGAAGATTTCAGAGATAACAATAGAATTCACTGCTGGGTGTGCCCCACCACCACCAAAAAAATAACCACCATGAGTCTCAGCAGCAAAGTCTGCATTCTGGGCCCTTCCTCAAGAAAGTTAGTGACAAAGAGCCTTTGAATAAATATATAAACTTCCCTTTAAAGGTGACTTACTATGTACAAAGCATAAGTGACATCGTTCCTCTGAGTCCTGAAAGAACCCCAAAGAGGAGGGAGAAATGCATCCATAATGTGCTTTAGATTTATTAATTTGAAGCCAGAGCCTGGGATACAAGGAAAATATAATATTAGATTCTTTGGCATCAACATATAAATATCACAAACGCTTTTTTTGAACTTGTAGAGACTTTTTCTTGTTTTTTTTTTGGGGGGGGTCCTCACCCAGCAGCGCTCAGGGATTACTCCTGACTCTATGCTCAGAAATTGCTCCTGGCAGGCTTGGGGAACCATATGGGATGCCAGGATTCGAACCACCATCTATCAGCGTCTAAGGCGAACTCCCTATCACTTCACTATCCCTCCGGCCGAGACTTTTTCTTATGAACTCAAAAAATTGTTTCCTCTTCCCCACTGTGTGGAAAAGTGGAGTCCATTAATGAAATATATTTTATGTCCAATTAATTAAAAGCACTGTTTTTTTAATAAAAAATCTGTAACTAAGGTAATGCCTTATATATGGAATATAATGAATATATATGAAATATAAAAGGAACTTTGTAGGGGGCTGGAGCAAGAGTACAGTGGAGAAGACATTTGTCTTGCACACAGCTAACCTGGGCTTGATTTCTAGATTCCCGTAGGGTCCCCTGAGCCTGCCAGGAGTAACCCTTGGACACTGCCAGATGGGGCTAGGCAAAATACAAAAAAAAAAAACAAAAACAAATAAACAAACAAAAAAACACACTTGTACTCTCTGTTGAGTTCTGAAAAGAGATAATGTAGGATAGTCCTAATATTAGCCACAAGAATCAGTCCCAGGTGCCAGGTACAATTCTGACTTCTTAGTTATATTAACTCTTCATCTCCTCCTAAGTTTTAGAATGCCAATTTAAAACACAACAACAAAAAACACAGGGGCCAGAGAGATAGTACAGTGGGTAAAGTGTTTGCCTTGTATGTGGCTGACCTGGGTTCAACCCCATATGGTCCTCTGTGAGCACTGCCAGGAGTTATTCCTGAGTGCAGAACCAAGAGTAACTCTGATCACCATGTGGTGTGGCCCAAAACAAACAAAAAAATCCAAAAAGCCTTTCTATGCAACACTCCTGCCAAAATGCCTGCATAAAGTGCAGAATCAGGAAGTAGCTCTCTACTCTGCGGTTCACTTCAGGAAGGAAGGCCTCAAATCAGAGTACTTGGAAAGCCACTTTTACCGACATCTCAATTCTTTGCCCAGACTCTGGCTGGGCCAGACTCAAGCCCAGTTGCTAGACAGATACAAGTCAAAAGGCTGGGTGAAAAGAAACAGGAAGTTGGGGAATGCCTTTGCCCTGGGCAAAAGCACAGTACAAACTAACAGATATTTACAGAAGTCCTTAGCCATCAGGTGATTTTAAATAGAAACATCCTCATGGCCCAGACTTCAGTTTGCTGATGAAAATAAACTGCCATGTGGAAAGAGAAGGCATCACTAGTTTTAGGCTAGGACCGCTGGTGGAGTCCTAAGGTAGCTCTTAAAAAAATGAGCCCGTGCTCGCTTCGGCAGCACATATACTAAAATTGGAACGATACAGAGAAGATTAGCACGGCCCCTGCGCAAGGATGACACGCAAATTCGTGAAGCGTTCCATATTTAAAAAAAAAAAAAATGAGCCCCATTTTCTTTGTTGAAGAAAGGACCTAGGGAATAAGTGTATCTCCAGGGCATGGTCCTTCAACAGTTGTTCTCACTATTAGGGTCCTGAGTCGAAAAACGAATGAGACCACACAACTGAAGTAAAGCTGAACAAAACTTTGATCCATCTGCCAACAGCCCCGCCCAAGGACATGAAGAGGAATATATACGGAAGGGATATAGGGAGGTTCTAGCTTTTTGATGATCTTTAAAATGACTGGCTATTGTCTAGGTGTACCTTCCTACTGCTCTCTGTGTCCTTCCCTGATAGGTTACTTATTATAGCCAGGTAACCTGGGGTGGCGTTAATAGAAATAGGCTTGTGGAAATAGGCATGTGGCTTACACCATGTGGTTCTTACAAAATAGTGTCCCTACTTGTTCAGAACAGAAGCCTGCCTGCCATGTGGCTTTACAAAATGGCGTTCCTCCTCACTCACTATGAAGCTTGACCCAATAGTTTAACGTTCTAGAGGAAGAACTCTATTTTCATGTGAAATGGTTATGATTTGAATACATAAAATATTTATAGCTGATGTGGAAAGAAGAAGCACTTTATGACCTAGATATTGGTTGACAAGAAATCACTTTGCATCAGTTTGGACGTTCAAAGTTACAACATGATTAAAAGGGATAGACAAAGAACCCCTTAATTGGGTAATCCCACCAGCATTCTGTGTTCGTGCAAGCAGGCAGGGTACAGAGTGATCCCCATGGCTGAGGCAGAAGGGGCCATTATACCTCAATGACTTAACTGGACCAGGAAGTCAGCACCTAGAACAGTGTCTAGTCAGCAAAGGCCTCCACATGGAGGAGCATTGGTCCCATCTACTCACTGACCAATGACACTGTCTGCCAGGCACAGTGCTGGCCTGTCACCAGGACTCATTTGAGGGCATGTTGAAAACGACCACAGTCCACCTACAGGCAGAGAGAATGTCCTTCCTTCCCCATGGGCCTCCCAACATTGCTCTTGTGTTTGAAATCTATTATCAGTCCCAGGTTTGCCATCCCAGAATGAGACTTTAAACCAAGTTGAGGTGTGGAAGAGGCCCCTGAATGGGAACAGAAGCCCTGTAGACAGAGAGGCTTTTGTCCCCAACCACTCATTGGGACACAGTGGGAACTCAGAGGAAAATTGATGTAAATTCTCCACTGCACTGGACTGGAAATAGATCCAGTTCTCTGTACTGACCTGGAAGGTGATCCAGCTCCCCGAAGGGTCACGCTCTTCCTTTTCCTGCCACAGTGCTCTCCACTGTTCTCTGTGCTCTGAGTTCTGGATTCTTTTCTCATGTCTTTTCATAAGACAACTGACTGCACTCAGGCAGGTGATTTTGGCCTAGACAATGGCTTCTTGCCATTTTTTTTTCAAGGTAATGTAGCTTTGGGGGTTTGTTAATGGGATTTTTGTAGTACAGGTGGGTGGAAGGGGCTGAAAAGTAGTATTTAGGGGACTTGGCAGGGGTCACTTCCTTAGGCACTTGATTGGCTTGAGAGACAATTCAATACTCAGGTCTTGAAGAACTCGGGGATTCCTACCCAGCTTGGTGTCTGCTCCAGGAAGTTCATATGTGACTGACCCTCCAGCCAGGGCTAATGTGGCCTAGTCCACACCTCTCATGGGCTCCAAGAGGAAGTGTTGCTTCAGGTTTGTTCAGCGTTTGTTCAGCGTTAGGAAAGGAGTGTTCCTTATTTGCTGAAACTGGAAGCTGTCCCATATTCTCTGGAAAATTGGTACAATTTGTCTCTGCATGCCCATTGATCCAGGGTCTCCCCTTCAGACAGGTTGGTGTGGAAGCAGAGAGAAGTCTGGAGGTATCTCTTTGGCAGCAGCCTTTCACCTAGAGATTGAGTTGATTTACCTAAAATCCGAATTGGAGATTCTATACCTCGGGGCCTCCCTCTGCTCAGAAGCTCCACATTAAAGGTGGTTCTTTTGGAACTGTGGACATTGTATGAATTATTTTGCCTAGGGGACTCCTGGGTGGGTTCCCCATTTCAGGCATGTGTACCAGCCCATGGACATCTTCAGAGCTGAGCATGGTCCGAGTCACTGCTTACAAGACCCCCAAGGCCACTGATGTCTTCCCTGTGCCCAGGTGTGCTGCTGCCTAGTTAACTGCAGGACTTGTATGGTCCTTCCTACCACTTAAAACTCCAGGGAGGGAGTTGTGTGGTGAGGCAGCATGCGAATTCCCACACGGATCCATTACTTTGGGGATGAAACCTGTTGACTTCCATGTTCAACCCAACTTTTCCCTCCTATTCTAAGGAGAGTTTTGTGTTTCCTTGTATTGTTATTTGAGAGATTTTTTTCCAGTGAAAATAGTTGTTTTTTGTTTTGAGGCCACACCCTGATGTTTAGGGTTTAATCCTGGCTCTATGCTCAGGAATCACTCCTGGTGGGACTCAGGGAGACCATATGGAGTGCTGGAATTCAAACCCCAGTTGACCACATCCAAAGCAAGCACTCTACCCACGTACTATAGCTTTGGTCTCATGTAAGAGAGTTTTTATGGAATGAAACTTAATTTAGACATGCAGGGAGTGAAGGAGGAGGAGAGTTCATGAGAAAATATGGACTTCTCCAGGATGGTGAAAGCAGAGATATAGAGATAAGCAAGCGAGATACATGCTCAAGGCTTGAAGCGCAAGTTAGATTTTTTTTTTAAAACGTGGGTGAATTTTCAGAAATGCCAGGAAGATTGGCTTTGGTGAAGGAACTTGAGACTTGAAAGATATTGTCAGATTTAGAGGCTGCAGCTTCCATAAAAGGAAGTTCAGTCCCAATCCTTGTGCTGAGGGAGGAGCAGGCCAGGGTTACCCAAGGCATGATTGACCAAGGGAACTTGGAGATGTTTCTCTGTAGGGTCATGAGAGAAAGAGTGGGCTAGGGGTTGTCTAAGAGGCAGCCTCCCTTGAACTTTCCTTTCTCACTCTGTGTCCTTACTATTTCAGTGCTAAATTCAATTTTCTTACTCTATGTTTTCTTTTTTCTTTTTTTGGTTTTAGGGCCACACCCGGTGGCAGCGCTCAGGGGTTACTCCTGGCTCTGCGCTCAGAAATTGCTCCTGGCAGGCACAGAGGATGCTGGAATTTGAACCACTGTCAGTCCTGGGTTGGCTGCTTGCTATCTCTCTGGTCCCTTCACTTTTTCTTTAAAAAAAAAAGGGGGGGGGCTACATGGGCTGGAGCAATTGCATGGTTTACCTTGCACGAGCCAGCCCAGGTTCGATTCTCAGCATCCCATATTGTACCGAGACTGCCATGAGTAATTTCTGAGCACAGAGCCAGGAGTAACCCTGAGCACTGTTGGGTGTGGCCCAAACAAAACCAAAAAAATTGGGCCAGAGCAATAGCACAGTGGGTAGGTTTTTTGCCTTGCACGTGGCCAACCTGGGTTCAAGCCCCATTATCCCATTTGGTTCCCCAAGTACCACCAGGAGTAATTTCTGAGTGCAGAGCCAGTGTTGGGTTATACTTTATTTTTATCTAAAACAAAGTTTATCCCTGGTTTCTTTGTATGTTTGTTTATAATTTGGTTTTACCCAAAACAAAGGTTGTCTTACTTGTAAACCTGGGTGGGCTTACTACCCCACCCAGGAATAATCTCTGTACTCAATAAAAATGGTAGTTGTGGCAGGCAGTGAGCGCCATACTAGGTAGATTGCCAGATTTCACCCTCAGCCTGGTCTGGATTGTTTCTTGTGCAACTTTGATTCAGACTCATTTACCTGGGCAGGGAAATAAGGCATGTTGAGGTGATTTTACAAGCCAGTAGTAGCCATGAGTGCCACTGGGTTTTGCAACACACACACACACACACACACACACACACACACAAACAATAAACTATAAAATTCCTGGTTTGCTTTGTTTCCATAATGGTTGATTCTGGTGTTTACCCCTGATAGACCACAGCACTAGTAGCTGTGTGTTATGATGCTGTCCTGCCTTCCTCATACTCTGGGCTTGGGGGCTTAAAAGGAAACTGAATCATCTGGTTTCAGCACTCTACCTCCAAGTCCCCACTGCCTTCTCACCACTCACATGAAACAGAAGCAAACTTGGGGTCTTAGGAAGATCATACTCTGCCTCCCCTGAGCCCCCCAACTCCACTTTCTTCTCTACCACAGCCAAGATACATGAGAAGTAAAAACTCTCCCAGCCAAGGGGATGAATGTCCAGTGAACCAAATAGCCATTGGGATGGTGGGAACTTGAATGTTTTTATTATGTAGTTTCACATTTTCTTTATGCTGACTTTATGGTGAAAAATGTCCTGCTAATGGAAAATACTCTATTTGTAAATAAGTATTTATGATTTTATTACTGAGAGTTTTTTTTCTGGGCCACACCTGGTTGCGCTCAGTGATTACCCTGGCTCTCTGCTCAGAACACTCCTAGCAGACTTGGGGACCACATGGGTTGCTGGGGATTGAACCGGGTTGGCCACATGCAAGGCAAACACCCTACCCACTGTGCTATAGCTCCAGCCCAACTACTGTTTTGACAAAGTATGGAAACCCCATGCACACACCCAGCTCATATTGCCCATGGCCTGGGGGAGTCAGAAGCCCCCAGGGGCCAAAACCCCAGTCATACAGAGTAGAAACATCTCTTGCTTCTACTGGGCTCTTCAGTCCAGTAAAGTTCAGAAAATGATTCCAGAAAACCTAGTGACCTTTCCTTATTTTAGAAGCAGCCAAGTGAAGACAATCACTTATCAGGCAGAAATAAAAAACCAATAACCCAAAACCCAAATCCAGGCCATGAGCTAAGAATGTGTGTGTGCCTGGATTTTTTTTACATGTGTGCCTGACAGTGGTCTTGGAGCCACAGAAAACATTTTGTGACATGTGATAAAACTACTCACAGCTCAATTTCAGCATCAACAAAACAAACGTTTTATTGGAGCCTAACCACAACCATACATTTGAGTGCCTGTGGCCGCTCTGGACCAACAGAAAGGAACCCTTTGGCCATTGGGAGAGCAGCGGAGCACAACTCTACTACCGTGTGGGGCTGCCAGTAGGGGGAGCACATTACTCGAGGACGGCTCAGTCTCATTTCCAGCCAACATAAGCAGATCCTCATCTTTAATGGACAAAGAAAGGCAGGATTTTATCCCAGTGTGGAGTCAAGGCTGTCTGGGAATTGGGTTCCACCTTTCTGACAGCAGACTCTTCCAGTAGGTTCTACAAAAGCTACTGTTTTCCTAGTCCTTAGCCAGACCACCTGGGCAGGGAATCCCACGGTTCTTGTTATGAATTCCCTTCTAGAACTCCTATTCCTTTAAACACATTTTAAAATGTAACTAAAGCAGATCATAGACTGGAACAAAATCTGCAGCACAGGTTTAGACCCCAGATTCCAGCATGAGGGACAATCGCCATCCCTACCCTGCTCCATTTTCTCAACTCACTCGTAGTTTTCCCCCACAGCGTTTTATCCTTATTAAGCTTCCCAGGACATGCATTATTTGAAGGAATGCATTCTAGTCAAGACTGTGGGCACGGACACTCCTCTATCCAACCCCACCAGCAAGAGAGTGAGACCCATTGAGTCTGACCCCACCACAGATGTAGACAGCTAGCCAACAGACTCTCTGCTGGCAGGCTGCTTCCCCTCCTGCCCAGCGAAGCTGGTCCCAGCAGCCATTCCCAGTCTTCCCAGTTAGGTGCAGGAAGCTGCCAACATTCATGATTACAACACACCATGATTACACGGTGTCTGTCAGCCTGGGCAATGATTGGCAGCGAATTTAGCTCCGACCAGGAAACCAGTTTGGCGGTAAAGGGCTGTTTCTGCACACAGTGGTTTGGCTGTAGCTTATGTACCTCGGTGCCCATGGCTAGGCCACAACTATATCATCAAGCAGGGTGTCCTACAAGATAGACTCTGGACATTCCTTTCATTCGCTGCAGGACTTCCTTCTGCGCAGTGCCACAGGATAGCTTCAGGAAAGGACAGGCTGGCCCCAGCTCACTTCAAAGCTGCCTTTTTGCTTTTGGGGGGCTTCCTGATCTTGTTCGGGTTGGGAACGACCTTCTTGATTTGGAGGGGCTGCAACAATATGGCCTGTGGGCTCTCCGGGAGTTTCCTCTTCAGTGTTGAGGGGTCCTCCTGTACCCCGGCCTTGCCATCTTTATCTACACTCTCCCCAGATGCTGTGTCCACGTTCTCCTGGGCGCCTTCCAGCGGACCAGGAAGCCAGGGCACCGTTAAGGGGGGAAGCCTGGGAATAATGGCCTTCACTTGCTCAGTGAAGTCAGGGCTGGACCTCCGGAAGCCCAGGGCCAGGACGCACTTGAGGCCAATGGCTGCGGCCAGCCTCTGGCTGAGCCGGGGGACCTGGGCAGCGGGGATGGCTCGGCTAACACTGAGCTGGATGAGATGTGCGGTGATGCGCTCGGGTTTTGGGGACCCGCACACCAGTGCCAGCAGCAGCTCAGCCCGCTCCAGCGCGCGGGTCACCTCATTGACGCCGATAGCCAGTTGCTGCCGGACGTGGGGTGGTGTCCAGCCCGACGACTGCCGGTCAGTGCCCTGTGGTTCACAGCTTGCCTGCTTCCTCTTCCGCCTCTTGTCCTCCACCTTGAGCAGGCCCAGGCCCTTAAGTCGGTCCTCCAGGGTCTGCAAGATATAGAGAGTATCTTCCTGGTCCAGGGCTGCCCAGGACATGGCATAAGGGTTAGTCAGCGATGTCTTCACTGTTAACGGCCGGGACTTTCGCACGGAGCCCCGGGCAGGGGCCTGAGGTGCTGCAGCCATGCTGAGGAGCCTGCTGAGGAGGAAAGAGATGGGGATCACAAATGTTGAACCCAGAAAGGGAGCAAGCCCAGATACTCCGTCCCCACATTTCTGGAGGGCTCGGTCCAGATCCAGATACCAAAGGGAGGTAGAGGCAGGGCAATTCTGTCCCTTTCGCCCACTGGATGATGTCTGTCTCCTCTGCTTGTTGGGGCCTCTATGTCCTCTGCCAAATATAATAACATGTTTTCCCTGGTTGTTAGGCTTCCACACATCCATCCCACATATCCCCACACCCCCGTAGGCAGAGTTCTGAGCTCTGGGTTTGGGAAGGACAGGTCCCACATTTGCCCAAGCGATCGGTGGGAGGCTTGGAAGTCTTGTCCAACAAAGCTGTGAGCCCCACGCTTTGCAGGAAGGCAAGTGAGTACCAAGTCCCATGTCCACCCACATGGGATGCTAGGAGGAATGAATATGTCACTGTGATTCTGCTCCTTCCTGAACCCCCACAATTCTGTTGATCATCTCCCCAATTATTGCAGATCTGGGATATATTTCTGTGTATTCTCTAAGAAACACATGTGGCTGGCAAGGTGATGAAAGGGGGCTGGAACTGAAGTACACCTCAAAGAATCAGTCTGTAAAGCACTGTGGGGGACAGTGCCAAGGCTGGGGTGCACTCTGCCTGCAGCACTTACTCTGCTTTCTCACCTCTAACATAAGGGGGATGGTGCTAGGAATCTTATTCTAGAGCTCACACTGGATTTCAGGTGATCACTCTTCTCTCTTTGGGCACACCATGATTCCAGCTCCTTTCTGCCCTCTGTGGAAAGCGCATCTGCTCCCACTCACTAACGGGATTGGCTCAGAGACCCCATGAGTGTGCCCCTCTGCATGGCCAACACTTCTCAGCATTCACAGAACCTCGTGTAAAATAGTGAAAAGATTTGGGTTCTACTGAGTCGTCTTCAGCCATCTACTCTTACTCTCAATCCCAGCTGCACTTCCAACACGACCCAGCAGGGCTCTTAAAAATCATCATAGATGAGAAACCAGAGAGACAGCTCAGCGGGAATGCATTGGCCTTGCTTGTGTCCATCCTGGGTTTGATCGCCAGAATACATTTGGTCCCTCCAACACAACCAGGAGTGATCCCTAAATAGAGTCAGGGAAAAGCTCTGAACACAGATGGAAGTGCAGGTTGGTCCCTGGAAAACTGCAAAAAGGGGCAACATTGGGGTCCAAGTAAGGAAAAATGCACCCGAGGGGACACAGAGGGGACACAGGAATACCGGGGGGGGGAGGGGCAACAGTGCCTGGAAGCTTAATAAAGAGAATTCTGGGGCTACCCAGGAGGACTGCAAGGGGAGGACCCCTAGATGGGGGAGGCTCTAGCTCACCCTAGGGGGCTGCACAGAGCATACCCTCTTCACTTTGAGTTGTTCTGGGGTGCGCATGTACTATGTTTTAGGCAGCTGAAATAGTTTTAGACTCAGTTGGAGTCTTGTCTCCAGTAGCAGGCACTGGCACACAGGGGCAGGGCTGGTGGGTTTTAGGATCCTTCAATGCAAAGGCCCAGACTCCGACCCCAGCAAGATCCCACTAAGAGGACCGGCACCGACCCCACTGGGGTCTCAGTTCGGCTCTAGAGAGTCCCGATCGCAAGCACCGGCCCCACCGGGTCCCAATCCAGCCCCATCCTCAGGCTGCCCCCGACATCTCACCCCGGCGTTCACTCCTGCTCGCACCGCAGGGCCCTACATGCACCGCCCGCGTCCAGAAACGCCGCTGTGCGGACCCCAAAGGAAACCAAATCGTCAATTTCCGAACCAGGATCCAAGTGCCGGAAGCGGCGGGCTGGCAGCAGTTGTGCGCAGGCGCAACTCTAGTCCCGCGAGACCTCGCGGTTGCCTACGCGACATCTCGCGGTTGCCTAGGCGACGCGTCCTGCTTTGTCAATTTCCGACTCTCGAGAAATTGAGAACGATCCGCGCTGAGTCTCTCTGGCTGCTGTTTGCCCGGCAGCTTCGCTCTCGCCTCCTTCTCCACGACGCCTGTCGCCGGCAAATCCAAATCTAGGCGATCTAGGGGCGTCGACACTCTTTCCCCTACTTCCCTCAAAAGCAGATTAGAATTAAGGCTGCTCTGAGTTTCACCACAGCGGTCAAGAAAGCCCCCAAGAGGTCTGCTGATGGGGTGGCTTCAATGAACAGGAATGGAGCCGCTGCAAGTGATGAAGAATCGCCCACCAATCAGATGGAGACAGTCGAGACAGAGAGCTGTCATCTGTGCTTTGCTTGGTTAGAAGACAGGACTCGAGAGATCAGGGAAAGACTACTGCCCTGACGCTCCTTGGAGAGATCTTTCTCTGCTCTGCTCAGGGAGATTGCTTAGCTCATGGCTACAGAGGATAACGTCAGCAAGCGCAAAAAAAAAAAAAAAGTGTTCTGCACCATGGTCAGCTGTCTCTTCACCCTAAACACACACACACACACACACACACAAACACACACACACACACACACACACACCCCTTTGGCATGATGAAGGAGCCAGGGAGAAAGTACAAACACACATGCACACACACATATCCTTTGACATTGTGAAGGAGCCAGGGAGAAAGTACAGAGCCTGTCTTTGAGTACTCAGGAGTACTCAGTACGATAGAAAAAACTTTAGCCCCACTTGGATGTTCTTCAACGCCCATAACTTCCACTAAGAGATTTTTTTCCCCATGGAATTCTTCCTTTTCCCCCCTAACTGTACATCTCCGTTTATCTCTGCTAGAACAAGGACTCTGCTGCATCGACCCTCACTCCACCCAAACTCCCCTGAGAACCCAAACTACACTGGGACAGCAAGACCAACCTGGGAAACCACATGCGGCCTCACTGCGCTTGAATCCTGGGTGTGAATCTCTTGAGGATTGCTGCACAGAAGGATGACTGCGGACAACAGGCTCTGTGCTCAGAAATCACCCGTGGCAGGCTCGGGGGGAGCATCTGGGATGCCAGAGATCCAACCTGGGTCAGCAGAATGCAAAGCAAACGTCCTACCCCTGTGCTATCACCTTCTTTTCCTCTTGTATCCTCCTTTTCTCAATCTCTTTTCTACTTTTTTTTTTTTTTTTTTTGGTTTTGGGGCCCATACCTGGCTGTGCTCAGGGCATACTCCTGCCTCTGTGTTTAGGGACCACTCCTGGTAGTGCTGGCTATCGAACCAAGGTCTGCCAATAGCCAGACAAGTTTCTTATTGGCTGATCTTGCATTATTGTAAGACATGTTAAAATACTTTAACTTAGAGAAATATTTTACATAGAATGAAAATAACACTTTCACTTAAAAATGTAAACTGTCGGGCCCGGAAAGATAGCACATCGGCGTTTGCCTTGCAAGCAGCCGATCCAGGACCAAAGGTGGTTGGTTCAAATCCCGGTGTCCCATATGGTCCCCCGTGCCTGCCAGGAGCTATTTCTGAGCAGACAGCCAGGAATAACCCCTGAGCACCGCTGGGTGTGGCCCAAAAACCAAAAAAAAAAAAAAAGTGAACTGTCTCCTCTCTAGATTGTGCTCAGCGATTTGTTTGTGGAAATATTTTCCTACCTCCCACCAGAATGTTCTGGACTCACCTGCAGTGACTGACTAATTAATCAGTGATTGATTAATGTGGCACTGTCTGTGATGTTTGTGGAAATATTTTCCTACCTCCCACCAGAATGTTCTGGACTCACCTGCAGTGACTGACTCATTAATTAATCAGTGATTGATTAATGTGGCACTGTCTGTGACTTTAGTTTGGAGCTGTCACAGAGGTGATTTCATCATATAATCTACAGGGAGCTAAAAAACCTGTTTTGATTGGCTCCCTAGAGACTTATTTGTAATGTCTAAAACTTGTGTGTCTTGCCCTAACAAAACACATCCCAGTCTTTTCTGACAAGAATGATGAACTGTCCTCTGTCCTCACATCTTTATGAACATTCACCCTTTAGCAGTTACACTAATCAATTATTGGGGCTTCATGGACTATTCCAGTTGTTTAGTGCAGTTATTAAAACTCTATGTACCAATTTTGGCTTAATGAGGTGGACCTACCATGGCCAATGCACAGTAAAACATAAAAATCATCTCAAAATAATAAAAAAAAATCATTTCTCCAGTTACCATTAATGGGAGGCTTCTGGGATTTAAATGAAGTTGGAAGCAAACTGTTTTAAATCTGTACAAGATAGAAAAATTTGTCAACAAAATAGCAAAGATCAAAATAATCCAGCCCTCTCTCTTCATTGTCCAGTTGAATGGACTCACAAAAGGCTTCAGAAAGCTGAATGTCTTAGTCTAATGGGAAAGATGATATGGCCTTGAAAGCAGATACCAGGGCTCAGGCAG
This sequence comes from Suncus etruscus, assembly GCF_024139225.1. Lineage (NCBI taxonomy): Eukaryota > Metazoa > Chordata > Mammalia > Eulipotyphla > Soricidae > Suncus > Suncus etruscus. The sequence continues at coordinate 21,493,687 of NC_064854.1, read as the reverse complement.
CAGTGGGAGGGGGAGGGAACTCGAAGAAGAAAAGTGCTGTGAGAGGAGTTTCTAGAACTTTCTAGACTTATAAAATAACCAGAACAGGGAGCTTCCCCCTCACACACCCCACCCCATCTCTTCAAAAGACAATGGTTGCAAATGTTTCCCTTGCTCCTGGGAAGACTCTGGTTTCTGCTAAAAAGTGAATCCACTCTCCTAGCCAGAATGTTCTTACAGATCAGAGGCTATTTGATATCTGCTTTGAAGTGGTTAACTAATATAAAATATTAACTGCATTGAGTAATGAAAGAAAGTCTTTTCTCTGTCTCTGTCTGCTCAGCTCTGTAGATTCACCACCTCACCCTACTTTACTACCCAATTTTATTCCACAAAGTGCACATGGAAGCTTAAACAGAAAAGGTCCTTTCTAATATGTTTTTTCTAGCTTTGAGCCCTTGATGTGTCATTGATTACACCATGAGTGTTTTTCCTAAACTTTATGGAGGTGAACTGTCGTGGGTACTCTCCTTCACCAGGAAATACAGTTTTGCAGATCAACTCTTGGGCTCTGTTGCCAATGAACAAAAATGTGAGAAGCAAGTTTCAGTGGATTTACAAGAAAAAAAAAGTGGTGAAGATTTGTATCGAACATGTCTCTACCCTTTAGTCATTTGATGGCCTTCCATATTTTGAAAATTAGGGTTCTAATTAGTTTTATATTTGCTAGATACTTCTTTTCCTTCCTTTTTTTTTTTGAGGTTAGGGTTATAATTAGTTTCACATTTAGGGTTAAAATTTCAATTGGAGTTAGAGTTTAGATTACAATTGGAGGTTAATTTAGAGTTCAGGTCAGTGTTAGGGTTTGATATAAGGTTAGGCATAGGGTTACATTCAGGGTTAGAATTCTTAGAGGCCAAAGAGATAGTACTGAAGGTGGGGGTGCTTGTTTTGTATACAGTCCACTAAGTTCTAGCATCCCATATGGTCCCCTGAGTTAGCCAGGAGTATCTCCTGAGTGCTGAGCCAAGAGTAAGTCCTGAACACAGGGTGTAATTCCAGAATCAAACAAGGTAGAAGTTGGGGAGATGGCTCAAAGGGATGAGTGCAAAGTTTGCAGGCATAAAGTAACTCTCTGGTTAGTCACCTTCTTTTTGAATGAAGAGACAGAAATCAACTCCTCCAATAACCAGAAAATGTGCTGCCAGTTCTGAGAATCTGTGAGGCCCACTCAGAGCTTGGTGCACCCAGTCTTGGGTTCAAATCCGTTTTGTTCCTCTGCAAAAGTGGTCAAATGGAATCGCCGGGTACCCTAGCAGATTGCAGCCAGGCTGCAGAGCGTGTCTTCTAAAGAGAAGACAAATGGCAAACATGTCCCACACTTTTATTTTTTGACAATCCTGCAGAAAAGAATTCGTCCAGGATTCTAGGAATTAGGAAGAAGAGAGTGGTTTCTATTTTAAAACCCGAGTGAATTTCGTGCCATGAGGAAACCTCAGTTCTGCAACTCTCCCGAAAGAAAGTATTGAGGGGTGAGCCCAGCGCGGGGAAGAGCATTTTTAAATTCGTTCCCATCACCTGAGAGTGCAGCGCACTATTCCTGGACCATTTGACATCGGATGGGAGGGACGGATGCCAATCATCTCTAAGCCCCGCTCCTCTGGCGCTGACGTCCAATAAGAGCGGGATCCATCCGGACACGCATCCAATGAGAATCCAGAGGGGGCGGAGCAACGTAGCCCTTTAAATAACGGTGAAGTCCAGGGGCTGCAGAACCGCGTGGGAGGTCGGAACCCTGGCTAGTAGCCGAGATGTCCCTGCAGGTGAGTTCTAGGGTGGTGTCGGAGGGGACTGGAGTTTGAGGGCAGCATTGTCCATCCAGAGGGACACCGACCCTTGAAAAGCCTTTGCAGAGGCGAAGCCCAGATTTTGTTCTTGGGGAAGCCGCTGCTCAGTGACCCTCGGTGGCCTGGATGACACCCCGACACTGGAGTCCCCCCAACGCCTTTTTATTGCAGTGCCCGCTGTTGTCTGCAAATCGGGCTCCCTATGGCAACTCTTGTGTCCCTCGGGGATTGCAGACACGCACACAGGTGGATGCTCTTTCCACCTGCCTGCCTTGTTCAGGGTCTTGGTACTGTACATTCAAGGTAGAAAGTTCAGGCAGAATAAAACGAGAACGATGCAAACCCAGGAAGACTTCCTGCATGGATTAGCATCTGCTAACCTAAACGTGTGTGTGTGATGCGTGTACAGTTATCGCATGCAAGTGGGCATATGTACATGCACCGTTCAGTTTTATTCCTGGGTCTCGACTTAAGCATTTTCTCCCTAAATGTGATTCTGCAATGTATAATTAAATGTCTGCATAGAACATCATGGATAATATCCGGCTCACTTGAACTGTTCTTCAGGCAACATTTTATGGGGTTTAGGGTTTCACAGTTTGCCCAGAGCCAATCCAAGGTGTCCTCTGGCTCTGCACATACTTCGGAGCACTAAGCTGGAAGCAGGTCCTGAGCAACCACTGGATATGACCCCAATTCTCCCCCTCTCCTTTCTATGCCTGGAAAGGAGGAAGGGGAAGTAAAGAAAGAGGAGGAGGAGGAGGAGGAGGAGGAGAAGGAGGAGGAGAAGGAGGAGGAGGAGGAAAGGAATCAGTGGGCCAGGTTCAAACAGTGTCTGGCATGAGGTAAATGCCTTGTAAAGATCATTTTCTGGATGACCAAAGCAGGCACAGGAGGCTAAATAACTTGCCCAGTATCACACAGTAGATGAAGCCTAGATACATGGCAAAGCAGCCACACTCAGGCGCCTGATGATTAGTCACATGATGTATAAAACCACTGGCTGTGCCCTAGAAGGGGTGCTCAGAAAGGCCATCAGGGGTACATGTACCAATTATTCCACGCACCTCTCAGGCTCTTACAGGTTCAGTTAGGCGATGAGGCTGCAGTTGAGGTGCTTTAGGTTGGAGATATTGGTCTCTGATTGTCTGGCGTAGCTTCTGGAGGGAGGGAAATGTTACCCAGACACTAAGCACTCACTAGACTTCCAGGCTCTGGGGTACAGCCAGCTTATGCCTCCTACTTTCTCTCCAGACATCCAGACATCTTTGGATGTTGGTTCATTTTCTGTATCTGCACTCAGAAATTATTCCTAGCAGGCTCAGAGGATGCTAGTGATCAAACCCAGGTCGCATGAGTGCAAAGGAACACCCTACCAGCTGTGCTATCACTCTGGCTCCAGAGGTGTTTGGATGTTTGTATGAAATGGGGACATCTGATATTGGAAAAGGAAAGTTGGGTTGGTGGGTGGGGTGGAGAGAAGGCCTAGAATCTCTCTAGGCTGTCCTCCAAGATGTTGACAATTACTGCTTTAAAACACAACAAACAAGGTAAAAGGCAGCTTTAAAAGCAGGGGAAATAGGGGCCTGAGCCATAGCAGATTGGGTGGGGTGTTTGCCTTGTGGATCTAAGTTTGATCCTCAGCATCCCATATGGTCCCCCAAAACCTGCCAGAAATAATTCCTGAGCACAGAGCCAGGTGTGGCAAAAATAATAAATAAAGGAAAATTATATTCGGGAAAATGTTTCTATATGAAAACTAAGGGTTAATAGCAGAAGAGAAGAGTAACAGGTGCTAGGAAAGTGTAGTGGCTGAATGGAGTGGGAGGGATAGATGGATGGGGGTGGGATAGGTACATTCAGCTCCCCTGCTGCTGAGCCCTGCCTAGCAACTTTGGTTTGTGTTTTCATTTTATCCATTCATCATTTTGGGGTTTTATTTTGGGAAGGGGGCACACCTGGTGATGCTTAGGGGTTACTCCTGGCTATGCACATAGAAATCTCCACTGGCTTGGGGGACCATATGGGATGCTGTGGGATCGAACTGTGGTCCATCCTAGGCTAGTGCCAGTAAGGCAGATGCCTTACCGCTCCACACCACCACTCTGGCCCCCATTCATCATTTTGTAAACCCCCTGCTTCGTGCACATAGTGAAAACATCCAATGCTTGTATTTTTCCTTTTGACCTTAAATAAGAATGATCCTAGGACCAGAGCGAGAGTACAGCAGGCAGGGTTCAGTCCCTGACATCCCACATAGTCCCTGAGCACTGGCAGGATTAGTTCCTGAGGGCAGAGCCAAGTGGGACCCCAAAACTTAAAAAATTTTCATCCCCCAGTTTATCATTGGTTTCTAATAAGCTGGAATCTCAGAGGCTCAGCTTCATCTCAGCACCCAGAGTCCCAGAGCCACCAGGCCACCGTCAAGTGGCTGCAGCCTGCTACTGCAACTACCAAGTCCAAAGGGAGTTTTGGGGTGATTTCTTTTGGGGGAGAACAAGTTCATTTGCTTTAATATCTCTCTCATATGGGGTTTAGGCAGAGAATGTGCTTCTAGTGGTTACCAAGGAAAAAAGTTCATAGATATTATATATATGTGGGTTTGTTTTTTGTGGTCTGTTTTTATTTGAAGTCATGCCATACTCAGGATCTATTCCTGGTTCTGTGCTCAAGGATCATTCCTGGCAAATCTTAAGGGATCATAAAGGGTGCTGGGGGTTGAACCTGGGTCAGGATGTATGCAAAGCCAGTGCACTATCTGCTGTGCTATCACTTGGTCTATGGTGTATGTATGAGTTTTTTTGTTTTGTTTTGTTTTGGTTTTGGTTTTTGGGCCACACCTGTTTGACGCTCAAGGGTTACTCCTGGCTATGCACTCAGAAATAGCCCCTGGCTTGGGGGGACCATATTGGACGACGGGGGATCAAACCGCGGTCCATCCTACGCTAGCGCTTGCAAGGCAGATACCTCATTTCTAGCACCACCTTCGCAACACCTTCCCGCACCCCCTTTTTTCTTTTTGTTTTTTTTGGATCACACTCAGCAGCACTCAGGGGTTACTCCTGGCTCTACGCTTAGAAATCGCTCCTGGCATGCTCGGGGGACCATATGGGATGCCGGGATTTGAACCACCATCCTTCTGCATGCAAGGCAAATGCCCTACCTCCATGCTCTCTCTCTGGCCCCACTTTTTTGCTTTTTTATTTATTTGGGGAGTGGGGAGCACAAAAGGTGGTATTCAGCAATAACTCCTTGCTCTGCACTCAGGAATCACTCCTAGTAGGCTCGGCGACCATATGAAATGGCAGGTATCAAATCCAGTTGGACACATGCAAGGCAAACACCCTTCTCTCTCGGCTATCACTCTGACACCTGAGCTTTTAATTCATAAGAATAAAACACATTTCTGTTTCTCTGCTTTGATTTTTTTTTTCAGTGTTGTCTTTGTTGTTTGGGGGTCACACCCAGCACTGCTCAGGGCTTCTTCCTGGTTCTGTGCTCAGGGGTAATTTCTGGTTCAGGTAACCAGAAGGGGTAGTAGGAATTGAATCCAAGTCAGCTGTGTTGAATAATAATAGTCCTGGATGGGGTTGGATGGTGATGGAATGGAGGGGCCTTTCTCTGCCTGCCCAGACCAGGCTTCTGCAGCCCTCTCCAGCTGAAGGGTCTGAGGGTTCAGGATAGCAGTGGAGTGAAAACTCACAGGCAGTCAGGTTTCAGGAGACATCAGCTTTATTCAAGACCCTAGCCAAGCCATCTCCATTATTAGCCCTGCATTCTACCCCTTTCAGCCATCTCCTCTCCTGCCCTTCTTCTTCCATCTCTCTTGTTCAATCTCTCTCAATCCCCCAATCCCACTCCTCACAATCCCCTTCCTGCCCCTCAGGAAAACCTCTTGATACCTCCCAAAGACCCCACCCAGAAATGGGCAGGTCTTACTAGCAGGTAAGGTTACAAAGGAAGAATGGGGGATGGGGGTAACAAGTTGCATGCAAGGCAAGTGCCCTCTCCACAGGGATTAAATTTGATCCCAGCATCCCAGCCCCCCCATGCACCTCAGCTATAGCCCCAGTACCAGGAAAGAAACCAGAACCAAAAACCAAAACTGCAGCAGAATTAGGGTCCTTGCAGAGAAAGTGGAAGACCTGCTTGATTTCTGTCTAAACTTTCCATCCTGGTTGAGATTCCAGAGCCTTCATGCATCTCCCACCAAAAACCACCTCAAAAGTCAGTGGATAACATAATACCTTTTTCCCCTCTTGTTTTATTTAGGCTGATTTCGATCGGGTTTCAGCTGATGTGAGGAAGCTAAAAACAAGACCGAATGATGAGGAACTAAAGGAATTGTATGGGCTCTATAAGCAGTCGATCATTGGAGACATTAATATCGGTATTTGAGCTGGATTTCTTCTTTTTTATTTTTTTCCCTATCTGATGCTTCTCCAGGATGACTTCTGACTTTGTGCTTATGAATCATTCCTGGTGAGGGCTCAGGAACTATATGGAATTCCAGGGATCAAACTTGGGTCATCTCTGTGTCCTACCCACCGTATTATCATTCCAGCCCTGGTATTCTTTCTTTGATGTTTAGTTTAGTTCAGTTGGTGCCTGGCAGACCATACTATGTGAGGGATTGAACCCAGGCCTGGAGCATGCACTCAGCTTGTTGAACCAACTTTTTGGTCCAGTCTTTGCTGTTGGTCTCTTTTTATTTTTGGGGGGGTCGGGGGTCACACCCAATGATACTCAGAGCTTACTCCTGGCTCTGCACTCAGGAATCACTCCTGGAGGGCTCAGGGGGCTCTACAGTATGCCAAGGATCAAACCTAGGTTGCCATGTGCAAAGTAAACACCATCCCTGCTGTACTTTCTCTGCAGCCCCAGTATTAATTATTTTTAAAGAAAGAATTGGGAACCAGAGCAATAGCATAATGAGTAAGGCATTTGTCCCAGATTGGAGGCCCAGCATTCCGTAGGGTCCTCAAGCCTGCCAGGACTAATTCCCATGTAAGAAGGGAAGAAGGAAGGGAAAGGAGGGGAGGGAAGGGGAGGGAATTCTTAGGTCTCAAAGGAGAGCAGAGAGAAAATGCAAGCTGGAAAATATCCCTTTCTCTCTGCAGGGTGTCCAGTGCTGTTGGATATCAAGAGCAAAGCAAAGTGGGAGGCCTGGAACCTCAAGAAAGGTATGTTGACTCTTAAAATGAATAAAGCTTCCGGGCACCCAACAGGGCTCCCTCCAGCACATCCATCAGCGGGATGACCTGTTCCTATCTTTCCAGGACTCTCAAAGGAGGAAGCCATGAAGGCCTACGTGTCAAAAGCTGAAGAGCTGATTGAAAAATATGGTATTTAGAACGCAGAATCCAGAGAGTTTGCCTCTTCGCAGCCTCTGCAACTGTCATTCAAAGGGGAAAGACCATCCGCTTTATGTTTAGTGATTTATTTGTTTTGCTAGTAACGTCAATTGGGAGGTTTAAGGAAGGTGATTTTAAGACTCCATATTTAATGAAATGTAACTTGCTATAAACCAGGTGAATTTTTTTTTTAATTATGGAAGCTAAACACCACATTAGGTAAAGAGGGTGCTGATTGAGGCCCACTCAGGGTTTAACTTTGGCAGCATCACGAGCTTCCCACTCACAGATAAAATGAAGTGAACATTGTTCTTGTGAAATGTCCCAAATCCAAAAGATTCTGATGCCAAGTGGCAGCTTTTATGTGGAAGCCCTGGGAGTCACATCTGACGAGAAGGAAATGTCAGATCTAGCCTAGAGCAGGATGAAGGAGCAGGCTTGCATGAAGCCAAGGCCCATTCCATCCCCTGTAGCACATAGTCATTTTTGTTTGCTTGTTTGAGGCCCACACCCAGCAGTGCTCAGGGGTTACTCTTGCCCTACTCCTATTTGCTCGGGGGATCCTATGGAATGCAAATATCGAACCTGGCTCAGCTGCATGCATGGCAAATGCCTTCCCTGCTGTACTATCACTCCAGTTCTCCCTGTACCACATAGTTTCTTTAGTATTATTGGGTGCAGCTCGGGGGGGGGGGGGGGCGGTCCTGAGAACTGCCGGGGAGAACATCCTTGGCCAGCCTAGTTAGCCAAGAATCACCAGGAAGAAAGAAAAGAAAATCTCAAGTAATACATCTTTAACATAATTTTAACCCAAATTTATTATTTCTTAGATAAAATCTTTTTCCATAATGATTCTCACATTATTTGTCAGTGATTAGAAGGAATCGTATATTCTGTAAATTATCTCCGATTTGTTTGTCTTTGATGCTATTTTCTTTTTCTTTTTTTGTTTTTGTTTTGGGACACAACCAGTGGTGCTCAGGGGTGCTCCTGAGTCTGTGCTCAGGAATAATTCCTGGCAGACGCGGGAGACCATATGGGATGCCAGGGATCAAACATGGGTCAGCCATGTGCCTGGCAAACACTCTGCCCACTGTGTTATCACTCCAGCCCCCACATGCTATATTTTAGTTTTGAGTCACTGATATCAAACTCATAATTTTACGTCTGCAGGACAGGTATTTACTGCAGCTCTAACCCCCTTCCCAGGCAGTCTGATGTCTGCTGAGAGTAAGAGGAAATTCAAGAACACCCAGAATGGTCTTTCATCTTCCATCTTTACCCATCACCCCACCACTGCCTTGGAATCCAAATACCAATTTCCATAAAACAAAAGGAAATTCTTAAACAGTTATAGCATCAAGGAATCATGTAGAACATCTTGAGAGAGAAAGTGAAAAAGTTCTAAAATCCTGCCAGCATAGAGAGTTCCAGATGCTTGATTATATATTGCTGGATAAAGGCTTCATTGGTGGGCTCCAATAGATAGAAGTGATTTCCAGAGCACACTTGGATGTCTAAATTGCCCCTGGTTAAATCTTTCCAGGCTGAAAAGAAAGAAAATTGTATTTAACAAAGAGCAAGATTCAGAAGGATTAGCTGCCTAAGTCATTTCTCCCAAAAGCAGCATCAGTGGTGGTGTCCCTGTTTGGCACTCATCGTTTGGGTGTCTGTGCACCACCATTCTTCCACAGAACCTCCTCTCTATTCAGACAAAACACAAATGCAGTCTTAACTTACTGTAGTCCTGGTGGCTGGACAGGAGCTGAAAGCCATCAAACATATTTTCCCATTTAAGGGCAAGGGATGGAACCAGCCAGTGAGGGACCCCAAAAGGCTAGAGTGCTTGCTTTGCTTGAAAGAGCCCCAGACTCTGTTCCCAGCACCACAGAGTCCCCTTGTTCTGGGGCTATCCCAAAAAGAGAAGGAGTAGAAGGAGGAGGAAGAGGTGGTAGAGGAGGAGTAAAAGGAGAGAAAACCGTCAGAACAACTTCTTCACCTTCTATATCATGTACTATATCATCACTTCCCACAAAGCAAGTCAGGTCACAGGAAAGGACTTTCTTGGAGGATGGGTCAAATCTAAAAAGTAAATAACAGCAGTTCAGAAACCAACAGCTTTCTTCTCCTGGAACTGCCTATCAATCATCTCAATGTTTCCAGAAGCTGGGCACACACTTCCCCCAGTCATTCAGGGGGGCATGTAACCTTGGCACCATTTGGGGTGGTTTTTCTGTATGCTTGAAGGAAGGTAAATTGCTTTTCTTTGCTTTGATTTTTGAACCACAACTGGCAGTTCTCCAGGGTTACTCCTGACTCTGCAAACAGGAATCATTCCTGGCAGTGCTCAGGGGACCATATGGGATGTTGGGGATCAAACTCCGGTTTGCAACATGCAAGGCAAATGCCCTCCCCACTGTACTGTGGCTCTGGTCTCTAATTTTACTTCTGTCAGAAGATGCAGTTCTAGGGAAGGTTGGGGGAAAAGAGAGAGAGAAAGAGAGAGAGAGAGAGAGAGAGAGAGAGAGAGAGAGAGAGAGAGAGAAGAGGAGAGGAGAGGAGAGGAGAAGAGAAGAGAAGAGAAGAGAAGAGAAGAGAAGAGAAGAGAAGAGAAGAGAAGAGAAGAGAAGAGAAGAGAAGAGAAGAGAAGAGAAGAGAAGAGAAGAGAAGAGAAGAGAAGAGAAGAGACGAGACGAGACGAGACGAGACGAGACGAGACGAGACGAGAAGAGAAGAGAAGAGAAGAGAAGAGAAGAGAAGAGAAGAGAAGAGAAGAGAAGAGAAGACAAGAGAAGACAAGAGAAGACAAGAGAAGAGAAAAGAAAAGGGGGGGAAATGGAGCAAGATGGGAGCTCTGAGAGTGGTAGCCCACTGCTCTGGCATTGACAGACTCATGAGAGCAATCATTTTGTGAGAAATCTGCTTTGAAGACCACACCCATGGTGCTCAGAGCTCATTGCTGCCTCTGTGTTCTGGATTTACTTTTGTCAGGGCTCGGGGGAACTATTTGAGGTGCTATGATTCCAATGCTCCAAACCATACATGTTAAACTCTATGTACGTGATTTTTTTTTTTTGCACTGAAGGGATGCTCAGGAAGCCAGCGGCCCCTCCTACTGGTTCTCAGCTAAGTGGGTTTCCATTTCAAATACTAGGACTCCAGGGTTCAGGCCCAGTAGTACTGGGGATTACCTGGAACACCCTGTTGTTGCTTGGGTGACCTCGGGGCTGGATGTCAGGATGCTTGAGGGAACCCCACAGTGCCAGGGACTGGACCAGAGTCAGCCACATGCAAAGGTAAGTGTCTTAATCCCTGAGCTATCTCTCCAGGCTCTGAACCATTGTTAGAGCACAGAGACTAAACACTTGCTTTGTGTACAGTCATCCCTTTTCTTTTTTGAAAAGTGATGTGTTAATAATCAGGGATTATTCTTGACTCTGCATTCAGGAATAACTCCAGGTGATCTATAGGGTTCCTGGGGATCAAACCCAGGTCTGCCATGTCCAAGACAAACACTCTGACCATTCTACTATCACTCCAGCCCCAATCAGCCTACTTATCAACCCACAATACTGGCTAGGGTCCCCCAAGCATTACTAGAAGTGGTCCTCGAGCAGCACTAAGCATAGAAAACCCAAGAGACAAATACATAAACCTGGGCTGGAAAAATAATACAGGTTGAGGTCCCGGAGAGATAGCACAGCAGCGTTTGCCTTGCAAGCAGCCGATCCAGGACCAAAGGTGATTGGTTCGAATCCCACTGTCCCATATGGTCCCCCGTGCCTGCCAGGAGCTATTTCTGAGCAGACAGCCAGGAGTAACCCCTGAGCACTGCCGGGTGTGGCCCAAAAACAAAAATAAATAAATAAATAAATAATAATAATAATACAGGTTGGATAAAGCATTTGCCTTGTGCGCAGACCCCAACTGGATACCCTGGCACTATATTTGGTCCCCCAACCTCCACCAGCAGTGACCCCTGAGCACAGAACCAGGAATAGCCCCTGAGCACCTTCAGATACAGCCCTGTACTCTTCATCCTTCCTCTCCTCCAATTACATGATGTGCTCATACAATTCTGTAAAGCTGGTGTTCCTACTGTGACCTCCATTATCCCCCTTGGGAAAAGTGGGTCATGGAGCCACTTACTCATAGTTATTAATTAGGTGTGCATCTGCGAGCAGTTTGGGGCGATACTGTTGGAGGAATTCCTCGTCGTTTATAAACTCCCCAGCGGTGCCCCCGAACACATCCAGTAAGCTGGCGATATCCCCCTCAGAAAGGTCTTTCAAATTCTTCACACGCAACCGCAACTTGGACTTGAAACACACAACAGAGCCCTAAACATCAATGCCTCACTCAGGGAGGGGCTGCTTGCTTCTTTATGGAGCCTCCCATGACTTCTTGAGTGACTGGTTTCCAAGGCTCCTCCTCTTTCGTAAAAGCAGCAACCCCTCCTCATGTCTCAACTAGATGCCACCAATCCGTGCCTTTCTCTGGGTGGGTGAGTGGGGTGGGGGGCTCAATATCAAGATGGGAAGGGGCAGGAGGGCAGAGACAAGAAGGAGGAAGAGATATACCAACCTTCTGTTTTTGGGATGTCACACCTGGCCATGCCCAGGGGTTACTCCTGGCTCTGCACTCAGAAATCACTCCTGGCAGGCTTAGAATGACTATATGGGATGCTGGGAGTCGAACCACCATCTTTCCTGGGTTGGTCACATGCAAGGGAAACACCCTACTGCTGTGCTATTGCTCGGGCCCACTGAATTTGTATTTCTACTTCCAGTCCTTCCTAAGCACAAGCACAGCTCCAAGGCAATGAAGAGCTGGGGTTGTCCCACCCCAGCCCACCAGAGACCAAAATGACTACTTACATGAGGAGGAGTTGAACTTGACAGGAATAAATGAATGGGTTCTAGCTTGTGTTTCTCTTTCAGGTACAGTGCAGTCAGAAAAGCAATATAGGATCCCATGCTAATCCGGGTAAGGAAAACATAGTTGGTCCATATATCAACAGTCACAATAAATGCGAAAATAAACTTCAAATTGCCAAAGAAACCTATGTTTATAGAATCATAACTAATATTTGTAAAAGGTAAAAGATTTCCTAGGATCTGGGGAGAAATCAGAGCAGATAAAAGGTGTATATATATATATATATATATACACATACATACATGTATATATATTTGTTGTTGTTTTTTGGGTCACACCCGGCAGCACTCAGGCATTACTCCTGGCTCTACACTCAGAAATCGCTGGCAGGCTCAGGGGACCACATGGGATGCCGGAATTCCAACCACCGACCTGCATGCAAGGCAAATGCCTTACCTCCGTGCTATCTCTCCAGCCCCAAAAGGTTTATTTTTAATTTGCATCTGCATGAAGAGTGTTTCAAGGACTATGGAGATAGTTCAGGTGTTAAGACATTTGCTTTGTATATGGTTGACCATGGTTTCATCCTCAGCATTGCATATAGTCTTCCATGCATGTTCAAGAGTGACTACTGGACACAGCTAAAAGTCATCCCCCCAAAAAACGGTTTAACATTCTAGAATACAAGTTACTGACAGAAGTTAACAAGAAAAAATATCTAACCCCATCAAAAAATGGGGAGAAGAAATGAACAGACAATTTCTCAAAGAAGAAATACAAATGGCCAAAGGGCACATGGAAAAATGTTCCATATCACTAACTATCAGAGAGATGCAAATCAAAACAATAATGAGGTACCATCCTACACCACAGAGATTGACACACATCACAAAAAAACAAGAACAATAAATGCTGGTGAGGATGTGGGGAGAAAGGAACTTTCATTCACTGCTGGTAACAATGTTGTTTAGTCCATCCTTTATGAAAAACAACATAGAGATTCCTCAAAAAAATGGAAATTGAGCTCCCATATGATCCAATATACCACTCCTAGGGATATACTCTAGAAACACAAAAATGCGATTCAAAAATCCCTTCCTCACACCTATATTCATCGCAGCACTATTTACAATAGCTAGACTCTGGAAACAACCAAGATGCCCTTCAACAAATGAATGGCTAAAGAAATTGTGGTACATATACACAATGGAATGTTATGCAGCTGTGAGAAGAGATTAAGTCATGAAATTTTCCTATACATGGATGGACATGGAAACTATTATGCTGAGTGAAATAATTCAGAGGGAGAGAGAGACACACAGAACAGTCTCACCTATCTATGAGTTTTAAGAAAAATAAAAGACATTATTGTAATAATGCCCAGAGATGAGGGCTGGAAGGACTGGCTCACAATATGAAGCTCACCTCAAAGAGGGATGAGTGTAGTTAGAGAAACAATATACTCGCAACTACCAAGATAATGTAAGTGAGTGAGAAAGTAGAATGCCTGTTTTGTATACAGGCAAGGGATGTGAAAGTAGGGAGATGGGAGGCATTGGTGGGAATGTTGCACTGGTGAAGGGGGGGTGTTCTTTTTGTGACTGAAACCCAACTACAATCATGTTTGTAATCATAGTGTTTAAATAAAGATTAAAAGGGGCTGGTGAGATGGCGCTAGAGGTAAGGTGTCTGCCTTGCAAGCGCTAGCCTCCCAAGCCAGGGGCAATTTCTGAGCATTTAGCCAAGAGTAAACCCTGAGCATGAAATGGGTATGGCTCAAAAAACCAAAAAAAAAAAAAAAAAAAGATTAAAAAAGGCATCCTAGATAATTCAATCTAAGGAACAATATAGATTTCAACAACATCTCAAAATTATTTTTTGTTTTGTCCTTATGATATTTATCACACCAGGCTCCAAGACATAGTACACTATGTGACTGACCTTGGTTTGATTCTAAGTACAACATAGGGTTCCCAAGTCCTGTCAGGAGTGATAACTGAGCACAGGAGGAGGAGCAAGCTCTGAGCACTTCTGGGTAAGGCTCAAAAACAAAAGCAAAAAATATAAGCATAAATGATTGCTGTATCTTTGCTGTCTATATCAGCAGTTCTCCAAGTTTACTCTGAGAATATTTCAGGCTATTTGTAAGACATTGCCTCCCATTTTTTTTTTTTTTTTGTTTTTGGGTCACCCCCAGAGGTACTTAGGGAACCAAATGGGATGCCAGTGGTCAATCAAACCCAGGTAGGCCATGTTTTACAGTATTATGCTTTTAAAAATACAAAGAATGGGCTGGAGCAATTGCAAAGCAGGGAGGGCTCTAGGCCCAAGAATGACTCTCTTGTCATGTTGGGAGGACCCAAATTTCCTGCGCTGCACAAAAGGCAAGCACTTATTTGGGGTGAGGGCATTTTTGGCCATACCTGGTGGTGCTTAGGGGTCACTCCTAGCTCTGTGTTTAGAAATAACTCCTGGCAGGTTCTGGGGACCTTACAGGATGCCAGGGATCAAACCCAGCTCTGGCCCCAACAAGGCAAAATCTTTAATCCTAGACTCTCTTGAAGTGCTCAATCAGATGGCCCACATTGAGCAATTTTTCTCTGGCTGACTCTTAGGCCAAGAACAGCTCAGACCAGAGTGATTCAACCTCTCCTCCATGGCAACAAGACAAATCAGTCCTAGGAAGGGTCTGTTTGGGTCCCACCCACCAAAGCTTGTTGGAAACTCAGTTTAAAATACCTGTGGCCAAGAAAGGCAAAAGGTTTATCCTGGAGAATTGGCAGCAAAGCCTGGGCAATTTCCTCCACCACCTGCTGGATGTCTTGAGCGAAGGGTTCCTGGATCCTACTTTCTCTTCCTGCAAGCCTTATAGCATGCACTGTGGGGAGGGGGAGAGATAAGGTCAAGGTTGCAGATGGCAGTGAAATACTGGATGGTGCAAAAGGTCTCATGTTATCAGTCTCCAAGAACTAATAAAAGACCCATCCAGTGGGATGCAACCTTTAGAATTTGCTGAGCAGGGCCAGAGAGATAGTTTAGTGGTTTGGGGCATCTGAGTTCAAACTTTGACATAATATGGTCTCCTGAACACTATTGGGTGTGGGTCCCTGAGTAGCTCTGCATTCTCAGATTCTGTCCTTGCACCTCACCACCTGCTGGGCTTCCTGGTGGGTATTACCAGGAATGACCCCATGAGCATAGGGCTCCTTTTTCTGCTTTGGGTGCTCCCTCAACCTCTTCAAAAATCTAAAAATAGAACCGGGGTCCATCCTGGGTTGGCCCCATACAAGGCAAATGACCTACTGCTGTGCTATGGCTCAGGTCCCAACAATAGTTAAGTTGAAATGGAAATTAAATGAATTAAATTAAATGAAATCTGAAGGTTAAAAGAAAATGATCTCCAGGCAAAATGACCAGGTCTCTTAGTAAGGAAAAGAGATCAAGATAGTCATCTGGTTTGTGACAACAAAGTTCAAAACAAGAAAGTAATGGTTTAGAGAAATTAAAAAAAAAAAAAAAAGTAGAGGACAAGATCATTCATCTCGTGTTTCAAAGCAGACCAAGAACGCAAGCTTGGCTTGGTGAACAATAACCTGAGCCATGCTTAGGGAATCTACTAAAATAGGAGTCAGCAAAACACACCGCTCAGTCCTTGGGCCAGTAGGCCCACCTGAGTTTATATTGGAGCACAGTCAAGCTCATTTAGCATGTTTTGCCTTTGGCCTTTTCTGCTTGATTTACTTAATAAATAAAACAAGAAATGTAGCAGAACCAGTGTCCACAGAGTTGGAGATAATTACCATCTAATCCATCAACAGAAAAAGTCAGTTTTGCTATGAAAAGATAAAAATCCTTTGAAGAGATGACTGGACTCAGAAATTAGTTTAGAAGGTTAAGCAAGGGATTTGTGTGCCTGAAGCCTGAGTTTGGTCCCCAGCACTGCAAGGTCCCTCAGGTGGTGCCCGGGAGTGATCTCTGAGCACAGAACAAAGATCTGAGATTAGCCTCTGAACATTGCCAAATGTCAGGTGGGAATGACTTTAAAAGTCTCGTCAAGGGGCCGGGCGGTGGCGCTGGAGGTAAGGTGCCTGCCTTGCCTGCGCTAGCCTAGGACGGACCGCGGTTCGATCCCCCGGTGCCCCATATGGTCCCCCAAGAAGCCAGGAGCAACTTCTGAGCGCATAGCCAGGAGTAACCCCTGAGCGTCACAGGGTGTGGCCCAAAAACCAAAAAAAAAACAAAACAAAACAAAAAACAAACAAAAAAGTCTCGTCAAGTTTTCAAAAATCACGGTAGTCAGAGCTAATAGTGCAATAAGTTAAGAACAGGTTTAACAAGAAAGACACCAAACTGTGTTCCCAGCTTCCCAGAGCATTGATGGATAGCTATACCTACAAAATATTAAAAATGAAATAAGTTAAAATTATGGAGACGATTGTGCAATGTCCATCTAGTAGATCATATGGGAGCATCTTCGGTTTGGTTTTCGTGTTTGGGTCACATCCAACAGTGTGCAAAGCTTGGTTCTGTGCTCAGGAATCACTCCTGGTGAGTCTCAGAGACCCATAAAGGGTGCCAGGGATTGATCCCAGGTTCAGCTTCCTGTAAGGCACATTGTAGGTATTTGCCTGGGGTCTGTGCATTCACAACTTGCTGGTGCCAGCTTTTTGCTAGTCATATTTTCCTGGATATTGGCTTAGATTGTTTATGAAGAAGAAAGGAACAGCTCTGGCTCCTAGAACCCAAACTATATGGAGAGTTAGTATGGTGGGTAAGGAACAAGACCTACCTGGGTTTGATCCCCAGCATCCCATATGGTCCTCTGAGCACCTCCAGGAGTGAATCCTGAGTGCAGCGTCTGAAGTAAGCTTTTTTTTTTTATTTTGGGCCACACCTGGTGATGCTCAGGAGTTACTCCTGGCTATTCACTCAGAAATCCTAGGGGGACCACATGGGACACCAGGGATCAAACCAGGTCTGTCTGGATCAGCTGCATGCAAGGCAAATGCCCTACCACTGTGCTATTGCTCCTGTCCCTGAAGCACTGCCAGAACCAAGAATCTGGCCCCCAAATCAAGAATAAATAATACATTAAATTAAATTCAAACTGCCATAGATTATTATCCAATCACATCTGATTCATTCACTTACCCCAAACTCTTAAAGTTAAATTACTTATTGGTCAAATTAGTTGGTATAACTGTTGGATCTTTTAGGAAATTTATTTCTGTGTAGAAATTCTTAAAAACAGATAGTACAGTGGGTAAGGTATTTGCTATTTTTTTAAAATCTGAGTAACCTGGGGTAGACTCCTGGCACCTTCTATGATTTCCCTGAGCACTAACTACAGTAATTCCTGAGCACAGTCAAGAGTAAGTTCTGAGCACCATTGGGTGTGGCTCAAAAACAAAAACAAAAAAGAAAAGAAAGAAAAAAATCAAAATTGTTCTACTCCTGGTGTTGGAGCAGTGGCACAAGTGGTAGGGCATTTGCCTTGCATGCACTAACCTAGGATGGTCCGAGTTTCGATCTCCAAGCCAGGAGCGATTTCTGAATGCATAGCCAGGAGTAACCCCTGAGCGTCACCTGGTGTAGCCCCAAAACCAAAAAAAAGATTGTTCTACTCCTAACAAATGACAATGTTAACACTATTAAACGTGTGACCTCAATTATAGTCATTAAATGTAAAGAAAATATTTGTCCTGAGGGGGCTGTTGGAGGGTAATGGAGTGTCGGAGGGACCAGGAGACAATGGTGGAGGTCGTGGTGGCAGGCATGGGGTTGGTCACAATATACCTGAAAATCTATTATTAGTAAACAGGTTTGCAAAACACTATTACCTTAAAGAAAACAAATGGAAAGAAACTAAAAAATAAGTTCAAAGGATGCCACTCCCTGTTTTAGATAATAGCAAAACATCAAAGTCATAAGACTTACTTTCTTTAGAAATGGGAAAATCAGGGTGGAGAGATAACACAGCTGTGGGGCTTTTGTCTTGCACACAGCTGGCTCAGTACAGATCTGTGTTTGATTCCTGGCATCCCATATGGTCCCCTGAGCCTGCCAGAAGCTATTTCTTTTTTTTTCTAATATAATTTTTATTTTGATCATAGTGGCTTACATATTGTTGACAATAATATTTTAGGTACATATTTACATAAAACCAGGGGGGATTTCCATCACCAATTTGTCCTCCCTACACCTCCATTTTTGTCCTACCTTCCATATGCTCTTCCCTCACCCCCAGGGCTGCCAGAATATGTGGTCCCCTCTGTATGTAGCCTACTACTTAGTAGTCTTGCACCTGTTTGGTCCTGGTGCCTCCCTTATTTCCCCCTCTAACTGGGGGGCAGGACTAGTTAGTTCAAGTTTCATGGTTTTGTTTGAAGAAGAGAAAAGTAATAAACTGGGGTAAAAGTCTAATACGCAGAAAATAAGCGGAATTCTTCTAGAGGCTCTCATCATCGGTTTGAGAGACGAAGGAGAAAAAGGTGAAACACTCCACCAGTACAAAAAGAAGTGTCAAATATCCAGTAAGGACTCCAACAATAACGCTAAGCACCACCACCACCACCACCACAACAACAAAAAACAAACAAACAAACAAAAAAAACCCGCCACGGTCTTGAGATAAGAAACATGGCAGAGCACATAAAGAAAAAAAAGAAAAGAAGGGGCCCGGAGAGATAGCACAGCGGTGTTTGCCTTGTAAGCAGCCGATCCAGGACCTAAGGTGGTTGGTTCGAATCCCGGTGTCCCATATGGTCCCCCGTGCCTGCAAGGAGCTATTTCTGAGCAGACAGCCAGGAGTAACCCCTGAGCACCGCTGGGTGTGACCCCCCCCCCCAAAAAAAAAGAAAAGAAAAAAAAATAAGTGTAAATGGGGGCAACAGCTTCAATAACCACACCAAAACAAAGAAATCGATCAAAAATAGATAGGTAAATAATAATAATAATAATAATAATAATAATAAATGAAGATAAAAAATAATATATAAAAAGATAAACAATATTTTATGGTTTTTTTTCCCTCCTGCCCTGGCACAGTAAATATTGGGGTCATTCGAAAAGGAATTCACTTGGCCTAAGAGATATGGGGTTTCTCCGCCCTTGGAATATATTGTCATGGGATCAACTATAGACTCTGTTCAGGATCCTTTACTCTCCCGGTGATGCTTTTGTGTTGTTTGGAAGACTTCTGTTCCATCCTAGGTGATACAATCAGACCTCTATATCTATCGATCTCAGTATCTGCACAGTTCCAGGGGTGGGACTTATGATGAAGTCAGTCTTTGTGGTTCTAGAAGTTACGTTCCCTCAGTGTAATTTTAATCCATCTTCTGTGGTTGGTGGTCTTGGTCTTTGCACTAAACCTAGGATGGCACCTAGGATAGCGTCTTTCTTTGTGTTTCCAGAAGCCCCATTCCGTTACTATTGTCTCTGCCGGACCTTTGGAACTAGGGATCATGGTTGTTGTGCAGGTCGTAGTTCAAACCCTAGACTAGGGCTTTTTTATTGGTCCCAAGATATATACAGTCTGGTCATGGTTCTAGCAGCCAGTCATCTGTAACTCGTGATCTTGGCTTTTGGACCTACCAATGGATGACAAGTCTTCTGATTTTGTCTTATCGTTAGCTGGTAAGGTAGGGTAACCTGCTCTTAGGTCAAGTCGTTTCCATTTTCCTTGATGTCAGGATATCGTATTAGAGCTGCCAGAAGCTATTTCTAAGCACAGAGCCAGGAAGGAGGGAGGGAGGAAGGAAGGAAGGAAGGAAGGAAGGAAGGAAGGAAGGAAGGAAGGAAGGAAGGAAGGAAGGAAGGAAGGAAGGAAGGAAGGAAGGAAGGAAGGAAGGAAGGAAGGGAGGGAGGGAGGGAGGGAGGGAGAGAGGGAGAGAGAGAGAGAGAGAAAGAAAGAAAGAAAGAAAGAAAGAAAGAAAGAAAGAAAGAAAGAAAGAAAGAAAGAAAGAAAGAAAGAAAGAAAGAAAGAAAGAAAGAAAGAAAGGAAGGAAGGAAGGAAGGAAGGAAGGAAGGAAAAGAAAGAAAGGAAGAAAGAAAGAAAGGAAGGAAGGAAGGAAGGAAGGAAGGAAGGAAGGGAGGGAGGGAGGGAGAGAAAGAGAGAAAGTGAGAAAGAAAGAAAGAAACAAAGAAAGAAAGAAAGAAAGAAAGAAAGAAAGAAAGAAAGAAAGAAAGAAAGAAAGAAAGAAAGAAAGAAAGAAAGAAAGAAAGAAAGAAAGAAAGAAAGAAAGAAAGAGGAAGGAAAGGAGGAAGGAAGGGAGAGAGAAAGAGAGAAAGAAAGAAGAAAGAAAGAAAAAGAAAGAAAGAGAAAGAGAGAGGAAGGAGGGAAGGAAGGAAGGAAAGGAGGAAGGAAGGAAAGAAAGGAGGAAGGAAGAAAGAGAAAGAGAAAGAAAGAAGAAAGAAAGAAAGAGAGGAAGGAAGGAAGAAAGAGAAAGAAAAAGAAAGAAAGAGAGAAGGAAGGAAGGAAGGGAGGAAGAAAGAGAAAGAAAGAAATAAAGAAAGGAAGGAAGGAAGGAAGGAAGGAAGGAAGGAAGGAAGGAAGGAAGGAAGGAAGGAAGGAAAAGAAAGAAAGAAAGAAAGAAAGAAAGAAAGAAAGAAAGAAAGAAAGAAAGAAAGAAAGAAAGAAAGAAAGAAAGAAAGAAAGAAAGGAAGGAAGGAAGGAAGGAAAAGAAAGAAAGGAAGAAAGAAAGAAAGAAAGAAAGAAAGAAAGAAAGAAAGAGAAAGAAAGAAAGAGAAAGAAAGAAAGAAAGAAAGAAAGAAAGAAAGAAAGAAAGAAAGAAAGAAAGAAAGAAAGAAAGAAAGAAAGAAAGAAAGAAAGAAAGAAAGAAAGAAAGAAAGAAAGAAAGAAAGAAAGAAAGAAAGAAAATGAAATGGGAAAATCCTAGGAGGATTTTTTTTTTCTTTTGCTCTTTGGGTCACTCCTGGTGGTACTCAGGAGTTATTCCTGGCTCTGTACTCAGAAATCACTCTTGGCAGGCTTGGGAGATCATATGGGATGTTAGGGATCAAACCCTGGCTAGCTGTATACAAGGCAAACAACCTCCCTGGGGAGGGATTTTTGAACACCTTTGATTATTGATTACCAAACATTATCATCAATTAGAAACCCATGTTGTGTCTCTGTATTTTCTCTGTATTTGCTGACTGCAAAACTGACCTAAGTCACCATCAACTTACCTTCCAGAAGCTCGGGATTCATTTGGCCCCACTTGGCAAAATGGATGGAGCCGCCTCCAGCCCAGGGAAAGCAAATCAGTTTGAAAATGGCGTTGGGGATTTGGTATAAGCAGTTGATAACATCTGTATTCCTAGAAAGAAAATGCACAATCAAGTTTAGCATCTGTTCCTGAACTTGAACTCATTCTCTTTCTATCTTTTTTAACAGGAAGGACAGATTGTTCAGGTCTGCAGTGATCATCAGATATGAATGGTCAGGAAAAGTGTTTCATGGAGTGGAAACTTTGATCACTGTTGGCCCCAGAGTAAAGGAATGAGAACAGGGAAGAAAAAAATTGAGGGTGGCAGTGATGAAGATGTTTGGAGCCTGTGGGCATTATGAATCAGTGGAGGAGTTAATTATTCAAAGCAGAGTCAGCAACATAGGAAACAAGAATTTCAAACTCAAACAACAATATTTCAAAACTGTCCCTTCAAGGTAACAAGCTGGGTAAAGGGATGAGGTGACCTGGGATCCTTGGTGGAGGGAGCGAAGAAGATATGGGTGGAGATAAAAACTGGAAAATGTTTCAGTCTAAAACTGTTTGTCTAAAACCCAACTACAGAGACTTTGGAAATTGTGGAGCTTTAATCAAACTTAAAACAAGAATAAAGGCAAAACAAGCACAAATAAAATGATTTTGTTTGGTCAGTTTAAATATACAAAGTTGAGAGAGAGAAAAAGAGCAAGAAAAAATGAGACAGCTCAGTGGACTGAGCCCAGGCTTTGATGGGTTTGATCCTGGCCTCTCATTATCCCCTAGAGCCACCAACTATGACCCCCAAATTAAATGCCATGTTTTTAGGGATCTCGGCGATATAGTCATGTGTCTCCAGTTAGCACTTGGAATGCTAATTTATTTGTGAATAGAGAATAAAATTCTCATGACATTTGATGCAGTGTAGTAGAAGGTAGGTAGAGGTGTGAAGCTGTGTTCCTTAAATAGCAGGGTTCCACAGAACTGGAAAACAAAAGTAAAATTCTCCAGCTATGCTTTGAGTTATTCTTGACTTGCGAGCCTCTACAAGTGAAGATCATGAACACTAAATATTGTCTATTTAGCAACTGAAGACAGAGACAGACAGGTTGTCTCTTGGGGACTGAACGTGCTTTGATTTGGCTCCAGCAAGCAGGAAACAAGGTCAACGTGGGTTGATTGATTCCAGACACCCCTTATGGGTGCCTATCAGTAGCTACCCCTGAACTCAGAGCCAGAAGTAAGCACTGGGCACCGCTGGGTGTGGGCCACAGTTAAAAATAAACAAAAGGGCCCGGAGAGATAGCACAGCGGCGTTTGCCTTGCAAGCAGCCGATCCAGGACCAAAGGTGGTTGGTTCGAATCCCGGTGTCCCATATCGTCCCCCGTGCCTGCCTGGATCTACTTCTGAGCAGACAGCCAGGAGTAATCCCTGAGCACTGCTGGGTGTGACCCAAAAACAAAAACAAAAACAAACAAAAAATAAACAAAAAAGGGGGGCAGAGCGGTGGTGCAGCGGTAGGGTGTTAGCTTTGGAAGAGGCTGACCTAGGATGGAGACAGTTCGATCCCCTGGCATCCCAAATGGTCCCCCAAGCCAAGAGAGATTTCTGAGGGCATAGCTGGGAGTAGCTGCTGAGCATCATTGGGTGTGGCCCCAAAACAAAAAAAACAAACAAAAAAGAAAAAGAAAATTAAAAGAATGAACAAAGAAGAAAATGATGTTGACATTTGCCTAAAGAAGAAAATGATGTTGACATTTGCCTAAAGTTCCCAGGCAGTTTATTGGCATTCATGTGAGGACAAACTATTGATAAGATGAAATACTCTCTCTCTCACCATGAACAGTTGAGAGGACTGTGAAGTGGCCAGAAGTAGGAATCAACACTAGGAAATATTGGGGGTCAAGAGAGATCTGAATCTCTCCTCTACTAATACCAAACGTACCTTCTTTTCTCCTGGTCCTCATAAATGCTCCGGTGAAATAAGGAGATTTTAACATTGTTCTTGGACATCATCCAGGGTCCCAGCCTCGGTCCCTGGTGCCACTACAATAGCTGATGCTAAAGTCATGATAGCCAGTTCGTTGTGAGACCTGCCTACCCATGGAGGAGGGGAAAATGGGGGAGCACAATGGCTGAGAGAGCCTTGGGGGGGGGGGCAACTGAGCCACCTACCTGGCTGGCCCAGCTTTGTCTTTTTCCTCCATGCTGTGAAGAAATGGACCTATTCCTGTCAGCCGACTCGGAGTTCAGTCTCTTTTGTCTGGTCCCTTTCTGGTCCACAGCAAACGTGGGAGTTTTCCCAAATAGGTTGACTGTATTTGCGCTCAAACTCCTGTTCCCAGAAAAAAAGTATCAGGAAGCCTGAGAAGTGCTGAATAAATTTGGGGTTCTGTTCCAGAAGACACTCCCACTAACTCAACCTCTGGCCCTTGCCCAGGCTCATGGGCAATCCAAAAAGAACATTGGCCTGGCATTGGCTTTGATTTTTTTTTTCTTGGTTTTGGGTCACACCCAGCGGCACTCAGGCATTACTCCTGGCTCTGCTCAGAAATCACTCCAAGCAAGCACGGGGGACCAAATAGGATGCCAGGATGGGATTCGAACCACCGTAGGTCCAGAATTGGCTGCATGCAAACTAGATGCCCTACTACTGTGCTCTCTCTCTGGCCCCTTGCATTGGCTTTGCTCACAGCCCACCTGTTTGATCTGCGCATTCCATATGGTCCCCCATGCCCTTGTCAGGACACATTCCTGAGCTCAGAGGCAGAAGTAAGCCCTGAGTACCACCAGGTGTGGCCCCAAATAAAACATGACTGTAATGGTTTTCTAGATAAATGATAGAAGTTGCTATTGTTTCAACCTGGAGGAGGCATTGGAACTTCTGGAGGAGGCCATTACTGTGTGCATGTTCTACTATACACAGAAAATATTCAGAAAGGGGAGGAAGAAACTTGCTCAAAGGTCTGTAGTGTAGAAAGACCCTCATCTCTTTATTGACTAAATAAATTCCTAAAATCCCAAGAGGCTGATGGTATCAAGATCCCAGATCATCCAGATGAAACCAGGGAAGGCTCTGTCTCTAGGGCCTCTCCTTACTCCTCTTGGCCCCAGCAAAGAAGAAGCAATCTAGGAAGGGTCATGCATGGTTACCATATATATTCGAGTATAAGCCGAGTTTTTCTGGCACAAATTCGTGGGCACAGAATCAAATGCACGTAGTCTTCAGTTGTCTTCTGCCACCTGCTGAGGGGGCGGTGCTTCAGCTCAGTCCACAAGTATTGGCAGAGCTGAAGAGGCAGGTGGCTGAACTGAACTGGATGCCACTGAACTATTTAATCCACAATATCCTGCACTTTGTATGAGACCCACAGCAGTAATAATGATATCTGCGAACTCAGTGATGATGACAATGTCTATGCTGATACCCTCACATCAGATACAGCTGAAGCTCTGTTTGGACATACAGATGATCAGGAGGAGGAATCCAGTTTTGAAGGATTTTAACCTTTGTGGGTTAGCTTTACCTGTTAAGCTACAGTTGCCTGCACTTGATTTAAAGTTTGAAAATTATTGTTGCTAGTTTACAGTTTTCCTTTAGCAATAAATGTTGAAAAAACATTTAACCTACTGATTCCTCAATTATTGTAATTGTTTTGGGTATATATTTTATTTTTGAAGCTTACCAGTGGCTACTGCATTTTCCATCTTGGCTTATACTTGAGTCACTAAGTTTTCCCAGTTTTTAGGGTAAAATTAGGGGGGTTGGCTTATACTCGGGTCGTCTTATACTCCAGTGTATATGCTAGTTGTCTTGCAAGCTGTGGCCATTGAACAGAACTGCAGGAAGCTAGTCACTCATTCACTGGCTTGTGTGAGAGACCTGTTGGTGGCTCCATCAGTGTAGAGAAGTGCAGGTGAAACCGTCTGTAGCTTTCCGGAAATTCTGTTCAATGACCACAGCCTGCAAGACAACTAACTGGGTATGACCCTTCAGAGGTTGGTTCTTCTTTGTTTACTCCACGTGATTGATTACATTCAGGATATAGATCTGGAAGGACTCAGTGTTCTAATCCAGTGTTGCATCATTTATTTCCTTGGGTGAAAATATTGACTATCCTTCAGCCTTTGAAGGCATCTGTTTGATTAATGGCCTCATAGGGGGAGATAGACAGAAGTGGTTTGGTGGAGTCTGTTTAGTTTAACTTTAAGGTAGGCCTGGTATTGCTCGGGAGTTCCATCAGGTTCTGTGTTCGGGGATCATTTCTAGTGGGTTTGGGGGACCATATGAGGTGGCCAGGCAGAAAAACAGCTTTGGCTGCATGCAAGGATTTGCCTTAATGCCTGACCTCATTCTCTCTCTTTCTCTCTTTGTCGCTCTCTCCCTCCCTCTGTCTCTCTCTGTCTCTCTGTCTCTCTGTCTCTGTCTCTGTCTCTCTCTCTCCTTCCCTCCCTCCTTCCCCTGTGAGTAGAGTGAGAATTGAGTAGAAGCAATGTTCACCAGGTAAAGACTTGGTCAATATTTTTTCTTTCCTTTTCTTCTTTCTTTCATTCTTTCTTTCTTTCTTTCTCTCTCTTTCTTTCTTTCTCTCTTTCTTTCTTTCTTTCTTTCTTTCTCTCTTTCTCTCTTTCTTTCTTTCCTTTCTTTCTTTCTTTCTCTTTCTTTCTCTCTCTTTCTTTCTTTCTTTCTCTCTTTCTTTCTTTCTTTCTCTTTCTTTTTTCTTTTTCTTTCTTTTCCTTCCTTCCTTCCTTCCTTCTTCCTTCCTTCTTTCTCTTTTTCTTTCTCTTTCTTTTCTTCTCTTTTCTTCTTTCTTTCTTTCTTTCTCGTCCTTTCTTCTTTCTTCCTCCCTCCTTCCTCCCTCCCTCCCTCCCTTCTTCCCTCCCTCCCTCCCTACCTCCCTCCCTACCTCCTTTCTTTCTTTCTTTCTTTCTTTATTTTTCTTTCTTTCTTTCTCTCTTTTTCTTTCTTTCTTTCTTTCTTTCTCTCTCTTTTTCTTTCTTTCTTTATTTCTCTCTTTTTCTTTCTTTCTTTCTTTATTTCTTTCTCTCTCTCCCCCTCCCTCCCTCCTTCCCTCTCTCTCTCTTTTCTTTTTCTTTCTTTCTTTCTCTTTCTTTCTTTTTTTCTTTCTTTCTTTCTTTCTTTCTTTCTCTTTCTTTCTTTCTTTCTTTCTTTCTTTCTTTCTTTCTTTCTTTCTTTCTTTCTTTCTTTCTTTCTTTCTTTCTTTCTTTCTTTCTTTCTTTCTTTCTTTCTTTCTTTCTTTCTTTCTTTCTTTCTTTCTTTCTTGTTTTTGGGCCATATCTGGCAACACTCATGGATTCTTCCTGACTCTGTACACAGGAACCACTCCAGGGGGCGTTCAGGAAATCATATGGGATTGAACCTGTGTTGACCATGTGCAAGGCAAGTGCCGTCCCCACTCTAGCCTAACTTGGTGTTTCAGGGAGAGACATAACCCCCACCCACACACAACAAGCAGTTCAATAATGCCCAGCCAATTTCAAGAGAATCCAAAAAAAATGTAGATACAAGCACCTCATCACAAAACCATGTCAAACAAGGCAACAGTATTAAAAGCAGCTATGAGGGCCAGAGAGATAGCACAGTGGTAGGACATTTGCCTTTCAGGCAGCTAATCCAGGAGAGATGGTGGTTTAAATCCTGACATCCCATATGGTCCCCTGAGCCTGCCAGAAGTGATTTCTGAGCACAGATCTGGGAGTTACCCCTAAGCACCATCAGGTGTGACCCCAAAACCCAAAAATAAATAAATAAATAAATAAATAAATAAAGTAAAAATAAATTAGCCATGAGCTTTTAAGGTTAAGGACATGAGCAGTAAGGTTGACAGAAAGGTTGAAAGCCAGAAGAAATTCTGAGTATATGTTTAAGGGCTAAATGAAAAAGTGAAGTGATGGAAGTCTCCAAACAGCGTCTGAGCACCAGGCCCAGGGCCAGAGAACTTGGCCAGAAGTTAAGATCTTTACATATGAGCTCTACCAGGTGTACCCCAATCCATACCCCCTCCAAAAAATATCAGCAAAATACAGATATTTTCAGACAAGTGAAGCTGCTCGGATCAGACTCTTGGAACCTTATGGCCTTGGCACGTGCTATTTGAAGGTGAGAAATGTGAGGACTAGAAGCTCGAAGCTTTCATGGGTCCTTTCCTTCCTCATATCTAAAAGGCAGAGCATTTCCTTCCTCCTTGATAGCCAGGGCCTTGCACATACCCACTAGCCCTTGGCTCTCTCCCCTGCCCCTATTGCTCCTTTGTTTACTTTCTCTTGAGTCACTTGTGTACAGGGGTAGAGAGGATCTTATTCTTTGAGACTGGCCTATATTTAGACTTAAGAACAGTGGGTAGAGTGTTTCCCTTGCATTGCAGTTGACCCAGGCTTAATCCTTGGCATCCCATATGGTCTCGAGCCTGCCAGAAATAGTATCTGAGCACAGAGCCAGTAGTAACCCATGAGTGCCACCAGGTGTGGCCCAAAAACTAAAAAAAAGATAAAAGCTTGCCTTCCAAATACAAGCATATCCATTTATTCAAAAAATAGAAACTTTCATTCAAAGAACTGAATAGGATTAGGAACATTTATTCAAGGAACTAAAACTGGGACAGAAGAAAAGCATGTCAATCAAGCAGAAGAAAAAGAAATAAAAGCTGAGGGGCCGGAGAGATAGCATGCAGGTAAGGCATTTGCCTTCCATGCAGAAGATCAGTGGTTCGAATCCCGGCATTCCATATGGTCCCCCAAGTCTGCCAGGGGTGACTTCTGAGCATACAGCCAGGAGTAACCCCTGAGCGCTGCTGGGGAAGAAGAAGGAGGAGGAGGAGGAGGACCGACCCAGGACAGACCTGGGTTTGATTCCCAGTATCCCATATGGTACCCTGAGCAACATTAGGAGTGATTTCTGAATGCAGAGCCAGAAGTAACCCCTGAGCACTGCCGAGTGTGGCCCCAAAATCAAAACACTGAAACGAAAATGAAGAGACCTAGTAAACCAAGAGGCTATGATGCTGATGGCTGATTTAAATTTCACAGCATTTTTATCTGCCAGGCAATATAGAATCCAGTGTTGGACCCATGATGAACTGTTTGACACCTTCAATTCAACCCCCACCTCCCCCACATCTGACCTAGCATTCCCTGGTGCTCCTCAAATACCCCCAGGGAATCCCCACCCAAATGAAGTACCCAACTGCACACTTCAGAAAGGCAATACACCTTTCTATTTTGTGGTTGTTGTTGCTGTTGTTTTTATTTTTTGGCAGTGCTCAGAAGGCTTGCACTCAGGGATCATACCTGGCAGGTTTTGAGAGGATCCACATAGGATGCTGGAAATTGAATCCTGGTTGGTACTACATGGCAGGAAGCACCCTACCAGCTGACTTACACTTACACTCATACTTATTCCCTCTGAATAGTGCTATTCTCCTGGCATCATAAAGGTGATTTCAGTACTTACCTCTGGGGTTCTGGGGTGTAAAATCTGGAGATCTTCTGTAGGTGCCAGGCACAGGTAAGAGAGAAGTAGAGGAGTTTCTGAAGAATGAGCTTTAATAGCTGCAGAGTCCCAGATGAGGGATGGTGCTTAGTGACGTGAGGCCTTGGAATGGGCTGACTTATGGCTGCAGGGCAGTGAGTGAATGAGCAGGAGGAAACAGGAGGAAGTTCTCTCAGTAGGTGACAGGCCAGGAGCCATCAAGGTCTGAACCACCTTAGTGAAAGACCAGCTAGATATGAGGCCCAGGTTCAACCAAACCAGAGTTTGGAGCCTTGGACCCCACTTCCCTTCAGAGGTTGAGGTTCTGGGTCTAGACAGAGAAAAGAGTACTGAGATGAGGGTCAATTCCTGTGTGTCTGGGGGAACAAAATCGTTCTCTAAATGATGCAGCTAATAGAGAAAGAACTGTGGCTCAGAGCTGAAATCAATGCCTGAGGGGTGGCCTGTGTTTGGAAAATGAGGTGATCCCACCCCCAGTTATCAGAAGCTCCTATCTTTTGGGTCCTACCCTTAGAATGAGGGGGTCAGGCCATACTGTTGTTGCTTCTAGAAGCTCCGCAGGGTGAAGGCCTCAGACTTAGGCTGTGGAGATAGCCCAGGGATTACCGTGTTGGCCATGAATGTGGCAGACCTGGATTCAGTCCCCAACACCAGAGAGTTCCCAAGTTCCACAAGGAGTGATTCCTGAGTGCAGAGCCAAAAGTAAGCCCTGTGCAAGACCAGGTGACTCCAAAACCAAAAACAACAAATGAAAGGCCATCAGCTAGGACTCAGGGAATGCCTCAGAGCCCCACAGGCCTCTATACCAACCTTAGTCATCGTTTGCACTGCCTTCTTCTGAGGGGAGGGGACCCTAACCCTAATCCTAACCCTAACCTCCCAGAGGTACTTGGGAGGACCATATGGTTCCAGGATCTTGCTTGGAAACTAATGTCCAACCCTTTGGACTATCTTTCTCACCGCTTGGCACTTGATTTTAAAGAAAGGGGGATGGGGGGTGCATCGCACAAACAGAACTTAGGCAGTCAAGTAAGAGGCCTGGCCAGTGAGGCTCAGATAACCAGATTGACGGCTCAAAGGGAGGGCAGGGCTTCATGCTGCTTGGGTCCTATGGTTTGTGGGACATCTGAACCTCACCCCCCTCACTGTACTGGGGACCTGCAGATCACCAGGGCGGCATCAAGTGATGCCCAGAGGTCCATATGGTACTGGGACTTGAAATACTGAAGTCAAGCTAGGTATCTGCCTTATAGTCGGGGGCAAGTGCATTAAAGTCTGCTGGGATCCCAGTAAAGGAATTTGGGGGAGAGGACAGAGCCAGGAGTGGGGAACAGAGCTGGGAAGGTGGGGGCCAAACTGCTGGCTGGGTGCAGATCCTGGAGAGGGCAGATTCCACCTCTCTGTGGCCAAGAACAAGGTGTCTTTCACGTCTTCTAAGCAACACACATTCCAAGCAGGAATCTCCTGAGGCTTCGAGAATCCAAGCTGGTTTGTGTTCTGCCTGAGTGGTTCTTCCGAAGTTCCCCTGGTTTGACTTCAGAGGCTGCCCAGATGAGCACTGAGGTAGAGAGCTCAGATTGGAAACTGGCTCAGCTGGATAGCACCTGTCTGCACTGTGGAAGGCTGTGGCTTCCATTTCTGGATGAGCGAAAACAGTAAAGTATTTGAACACAGCAAAAACCACTCAACCCTGCCAAAAGTGTGACGGTGAGCAGAGAACAAGTGATGGTTACTGTACCGGGGGCTGGGACTTTGGTAGGGAGGAGCTGCCTCCTTGGTTCTGGGGTCCTATTCTGGGCTGTTTCTGTGCCTTCAATTCTCTCTCCTTGCATTAGGACCAGTCACTGTCCCTGTTTCCAGGGCCCACCTGGAGGAGCCCCCATTTCTAACCTAGGCCACATCACAAGCCAGAGTGAGGATGTCCACGGATCTCCCAGGGGACACAGCCCAGCCTGTCTGGGAGGGGGCTTTCAGAGAGTCCCACAGGGCACTGTGAGAACTTAGCTCTCTGATCAACTCGCTCAACAAGTACAGAAGCAGGCCTGTGACCCAAAGTGAACCAAGTACTCAGGCTTAAAAGAAAAAAAAATATATGTTAGGGGCCTTGAGTAAAGAAGTGCCTCCAAATCCAGGCTGTGGTCTTGCCTATGGATTGGGCCAGGTGTAGACGTTCTAAGGAAGTAATGTGTGGCAGGCTTCTGCACTGCCCCCCACATCATAAAGAAATCTCACATATACTGGGGCCGGAGAGATAGCAGAGTAGGTAGGTTGTTTTCCCTGTATGCGGCTGACCTGGGTTCGATCCCCACCATCCCCAGTGTGCCAGGAGTGATTCCTGAGTACAGAATTGAGAATAACCCTTGAGCATTGCCAGGTGAGGCCCTAAAACAAAAACAAAAACAAAAAAAAACAAGAATTCTTACATGTCTGTCACTTAGAGCCTGAACTCTACCGGGTACATTTCACTCTATTGTATGAACCATGGATGGAGATTCCAGACAGAAAGAAATGGACCCTGCTCCCACTTTCCTGGACCTATAAATGGTGAGTTCCTAGCACTCAGGCTGTCATGAATGAACAGAGCTGTTCAGAACTTGCTCTCTGTCCTTCTAAAATCTAGGCACTGAATGAACCATTGGCACCCCACTGGGCTCTTTGAGAATAGTGCTCTGAGGATACTGGAGAAATATTGCAGAAACAAGAGACAGCCTGTGAGCCTTGCAGGAAATTACCCCCATTGGGTCTATGAGCATCATGCTGCTGTGCTGGGCCTTAGACTCCGAAGTGCCAGTACAGACACCATCCCATCTTCCACTTCCTGCTAGTTTTCTCCTCCAGGATGAGGGAGAGGACAGATGGGGGGGGCGGGAACAGAACCAGGAGTGGAGAGCAGAGCTGGGAGGGTGGGGGCCAAGCTGCAGGCTGGGTACAAATCCTGGATGGGGCAGATTCAACCTCTCTGTGGCCAAGAACAAGGTGATGGGCAGGGGAGCCAAGCAGAACTTGCCTATGCTTGTTGCCTATCCTTGCATTCCTCCTCATCCAGGGAGCAGCTGTCTGTGATTCCATAGCAGCCCCCACTCCTGAATTCCAATAGACTGAGAGACTATGCCCAGACACGGCCCCAAGGCCTGAACCAACCGAGTGCAGATGAGCACAGTGTAACTTAGCATTAAACGCCCACTGTGCACCATCTTCCAAACAGCCACTACCCATGAGATCCTGGATGTCCTGACCAGAGCACTAACCAGGAGGGACAAAGCCCAAGGCCAGGGTGTGTGGGGCCTTTCTGCTCATGGGCTCTGCCACCCTTAGCTGACCTTTATTCCAGGCTGGCATCCCTTGGCACGACTGGCCCAGCCCACAAGAGGTAAGAACCCCAAATGCAGGAGAGCCCCAGGCCCTGCAAAGCAGTTCTGGGTGGGTGTAGGTGGGGACAGTCTGTGAGGGGAAACCATTGTGGGGTGCTCATATGGAGGAGCTCGCATGGATACAGGCCTATGAGGAACTCAGTTTCCCCCATGCAGGGAAGTTCCTTGGCCATAGTAAACACAGGGAGAATAGGGTCAGAATGGAAACGACTTTAATGCAACTGCATTGCCCAACAGAGGGAATGGAGGACTGAGACCAAGACGCCCCCTCCCTGCACCCGCCTTCAGAAAAGCCTGTGGCTTGCCTTGTTTTCCTTCAGAGTATTCTGCCTTTCTTTTTTGGGGTGCCACACTTTGGGTCCACTGGAGGTGGCACTCAGGCCCAGGACGGAGCTAATATGCATAGATCTTCACCTTGTGTACTTCTTTATCATCACACTCCCTCTGCTTGCTGTAGTAATAGAACGTGTTGTCCCTTCGCTGAAGTTTTTTCACGTACCCTGTCTCTGGCCAGCGATCTATCTGCACAGTGAAACCCAGAAGACAGAGGCTGTGATGCTGGCTGGACTTGCCTTCAGATCTTGCTGCCAAATAGTGCAAATGCAACATAACATACGTCCCAAAGTTACCGTGAAGGGCTGGAGTGCGAGCACAGAGGGCTAAACAGAGTCTGTGTGTGCAAAGGTCCAGAAGGCACCACCACCAGAAGCCACCCTTCCCTGAGTGGAGAGCTAGGAGTGACCCCTAAGTGCTACTAGGTGGTCCAAGACCAAACCAAAACAGAAAACAAGGTCTTGGACCAGGGATCTGACTCAGCCCAGGGGCCTTAAACATGAGAGGCTCATGTACAAAGTACATGGTTGGTTGGTGGTTCTCCTGGGCTTGATTCCCAGGACTGCAAGTGGGATTCCTGTGGCTAATCTGTGTATCCCCACCCTACTTCCACCAAAAAAGGATGTAGCACTATGAAAGGAGGGGGAGTGAGTTCATGCCTGCCTGTCCTTTCCTCCTATTACCATTTCTTGTAGCCGGAAAAGGGACTGTATTCTAGGCTCATTTCTGTTCTCCCTCACAACTAAGTCCACAGTTACTGCCTTCACCTCTATGACTCTTTCTCTCATTTATCTGTTTGCTTGGCTCTGTGCTTAGGGATTTCAAAAGGACCATATGTAGTGCTAGGGAGCGAACCCCCAGCAGCTGAGTGCATCATAAGTACCCTACCCATTTTACTATTAGTCCAGCCCTTGTTTCTCTTGTATTTTCTGAGGACATCTCCCTTCTCCTAAATTTGGTTTGATCCACACCACAGTGGTGTGGATTGGGTATAGATGGGAAGTTGCCTGGATAATCCCATTGCCTTTACAATTCTGCGACTTTTTTTTTTAACTTCTATCTTTATTTCAAATTACTCAGTCGAGTTTCCCACATTTGGGGAAATCGCTGGGGTCAGCACATCCGGAGTGCAATGGATAAGCCTCACCCTGGGAAAACCACCTTCGTGATCATGGTATCTCCCCTGCCAGGTATGTCTGGGACTTTTTTTTAAATCCTCATGATGGCTGGCTGGCTGGTTGGCTGGTTGGTTAGTTGGCTGATTGGTTAGTTAGCTGGCTGTTTTGCAGTGCTAGGATAAAATCCAGTTTGCTGCACACTGGCCAGGCATGATTTCTACCACTATTATTTTCTGTTGTTTTTGTTTTGGGGCCACACCCAGTGGTGCTCAGGGTTTACTCCTGGTTCTGCTCTCAGGAATTACTTCTGGGGGTGCTCTGGGAACCATGTGGGATGCCAGGGTTTAAACCTAGGTCAGCTACATGCAAGGCAAAGATCCTACCTACTGTGCTCTGGCCTGAGTTACATTTTTGATTTACTGTGAAGTGATCAGAGCGTCTCAAGAGCTTAGCAGTGTTGTATGTGTGTGAGATTCTATTTTTGGGGTGGTGGAACCCCCAATGTGCTTAGAGATAGCTCCTGGCTCTGCACTCTTGGTGGCTAAAGTGGTCCATATGGGATGCTGGAGAGCAAACCACAATCAGCTAGGTTCAGGCATCTCTCTGATCTTAATCAGTATTTTTAACTTTTTTCCTCCCTAACCCTATACATGACTGGCTAAGACATGTGTATCTGTCTCTGATGAACTAATATTAATCCTAAGAGTCCTGTAAATTTTTGCTCCCTTCTTTACTTTTCCTCTCTACTTTTTATAGGAGGGATTCAAGGAAGTACTGAAAGCACCAAAAGAAGACACAGAAAGAGTAAACGTCAAACTGAAAACTGAGAAACTCACATATATTAGACACTTGAGGAGAAAGCGAGTTTATGTGACAAATCACATGTGACTTAATAACAAACACTTGTAAGTCCAAACCAAAAAACTAAAATAGCTACAAATATGGCATCACATTCTGATATTCTTAAAATACAATTTCCTCATCTCCATTAGATTGGTGAATATTTAAAAATCACATCATAGGGGTCAGAGTGATAGTAGTATAGTGGTAGAGTGTCTGTCTTGCACACTGACGACCCAGGAACTGGGTTTTATCACTGGTATCCCATTTGGTCCCCCGAGTCTGCCAGGAGTGATTTCTGAGCGAAGAGCCAGGATTAGCGTTGCTGGGTGTGCCCAAAAAAATCACATTATATAGTGTAGTCTGGGTCTTGGGGCACATCCGCAAGGCAAAGGTTGGAGTACCCAATGATCTGGCTATTGTCTAGGAAATCTGAAATGAACCTAAGTTCAATTCATATCATTTGTGGCCAAAAGTCAAAAGTAAACAGATGGAACAATTACACAGAAAAACTGCATATCCATCATGTAATGGAGCAGAAGCACAATACTTCATGTTTTCCAAGACTTGTTTTCACCCAGCATGTGTGTACAATAAAACCTAGAAAAATATCAGCAATTCCTTACAGTCTTCCCTTGGTCTGCCTAAAAATCAGACTAGGGGTAGCTGTCTATGATGGATAAAGTGAGAGATCTGGGGGACCAGGCAAGGAAAACAGTGGGGTTCTCACATATTTGAGGTCCTGATCTGGTCCCCAGAAACTCACAACGGCTCCCTGACCTGGCAGCTCTGGCTATGGCCCTGGTGGCATTCTGAACTGCCCTTTGAGCAATCTCAAAGAGAATTCTCTTCTGGTTCACTACTTCTTTTCTTTTGTCCTAATTTTTGCTACTTTGCTTTATGAGCAGCGCAAGGGCTTCTTCCAGGCTCTATGTTGATGGGTTACACCTGGCAGAGCCTGGGGTGCTGGAAATTTGAACCAGGATTGATAGTTTGTAAGCCAAGTACCTTCACCTGTTTTATTTCTCCATCTTTGTGTATTTTTTTTTGTATTGGGGGGGGTCACACCCGGTGGCTCAAGGGTTACTCCTGGCTCTGCACTCAGAAATTGCTCCTGGCAGGCATGGGGGACCATATGGGATACGAGGATTCAAACCATTGTCTGTCCTGGATCAGCTGCATTCAAGGCAGACATCCTGCTACTGTGCTATCTCTCCGCCCTGCCCCACCCCATGTATTATTTTTAAATTTGCTTTTTTCCAGCCACACATGATGGTTCTCAGGGACTGCTCCTGGCCCTGTGCTTTCTGGGAGGTGGGTATGGGAGAAAATAACTTCTAGTGGAGCTTTACCATAATGCAGTGCCAATGATCAAATTCTGGATTCCTGCATGCAAAACACATTTAGCTATCTCTCTGCTCTGCTTTTATTACATTTTTACCACCTAACTCACATTCAGTCTAGAAAAGGATGTATCTTACCATTGAAACTTGCTTCACTTGTTTGTATTCAATTTCATCCCGATATCCCGCTTGTTGGAATCTATACAGATTTTCTATCTCTTCTGACCATTTTTTGGCACGACTGATCGATTTAGGTTTCACATCACAACTAGCCATGGCTACCGAGATTTTCTTCTGAAAGATGTGAAAACAACAGTCACAGGTCATCCAAGAGTGGAAAATTTGAAAGTCCCTTTAAGAAAAAACAAAACTGGGTGCGGAGTGATAGCATGGCAGGTAGGACATTTGTCTTTAATGCGGCCAAGCTGGGTTCGATCTCCAGCATCCCATATGGTCCCTCGAGCCTGCCAGGAGTGACTTATAAATGGAGAGTTAGGAGTAATGTCTGAGCCCTTTTGGGTGTGAGCCCCCCAAACATAACTGACATGTAAAAAAAAAACTCAGTTTAGAACCCATTAGTGAAAATATAGTCTCAAGATTTAGAAATACTCCATTTCTATGCTGGAAAATACACCAAGAAAGGAATCTATAGAATGAAATTCGGGGAGGGCTTAGTTTCCGGGGGGCACACTCAGGAAGCACTGCTGGCAGTGCTTGGTGCCATATGGTGTCAGGGATTGAACCTTGGTTGGATGCATGCCGGGCAAGCGCATTATCTTCTGTGCTATCTCTTGGGACACTAGAGAATTTCTTCACATGAAAAATTGCCTTCAGAGTTAGAAAGTGACATTCTCCTTTGTAGAGCAATTCTAGCTAAGGGTTTACATCCCCTGACACTTCACACTTATTTCTAACAATTCATTCGACTGTAAAACCCCCTCAATTTGATATATTCAAAACCACATTTCTCCACTCCCCGCCTAATTATTTGTATGTTTTCTAAAATGAGACCAGTCTTTCTTTTGTTTATTTGGAGGGCCACACCCAGCAATGTTTAGGGGTTACTCCTGGCCCCAACCTCCGAAATCACACCTCTAGCAGGCTCAGAGGACCATATGTGATGCCAGAAATTGAATCTGGGTTGACTCTGTGCAAGGCAAATCCCCTCCCTACTGTGCTACCGTGAGATCTGTCTTTTTTTTTTTCCTTTTATATATGGAAAGCTTCACGAATTGCGTGTCACCCTTGCGCAGGGGCCATGCTAATCTTCTCTGTATCATTCAAATTTTAGTATATATGCTGCCGAAGCAAGCACATGAGATCTGTCTTATTGCTCTCATCCTTTTCTGCTAGGAAGCAATGGGCTTCTTTTTGCCTTTTGCAACTGTTTTGGACACCCCAAGCCCTACAACCCATTGACTCAACTCCCTAGTTGGCACCAGCCTATGTGGTAACCACATTTGAGCCAACAGACCAGCATGACCCGCTGGCATCTACCTTCTCCATCTACCCTTCAAGAACCCCAAGTTCTATAAAGTGAGATGACTTGGAGAGGGAGACAAGCCCTCCTTCTCAGGTCTTTGACATCGAGTAATCTTGTTTCCTTGCACCAACTCTCTTCTCTAGGACATCATTAGTCTTGGAGAAGCAAGTCACCCTAAGCCAACCCTACTAGCTAGATGGTCCATTACCCTTTGTGAGCACAGGTTTCCAAGGCAGTGAAAAGCTGGCACTGGTCTCTAAAATCCTGTCACTTCCCAGAGGTTTTTTTTTTTTTTTGGGGGGGGGGGGCTGTCTTCAAGTGAAAAGTTAAAATTGGCCCATAATAGGCATTTGATGGGGTGAGAGTCTGCACCACCACCTTACAGCTCCCAAGCTTAAGTTTTACCTGGCCTTTGTTTCTACTAGGAACTACCAAACTGTGTCTGTCCTTGGGGGCAAAATCTGCCTAAGAAGGGAGAGATGGAGAGAGCTGGGGTTAAGAACCAGAAATGCAGGAAAAGCCTTGCCAGAATGGAGGCCCCCAAAGTTTGGAATAACCAAAAGGAAAAGGAACCAGAAGCAGCAAGGCTAAAGAACCGGAAGCAGAAAGACTGTGACCCGAAAGAAAACGGAAGGGGCGGGCCCAGCCGGGTAAGGGGCGGAGCTCGGCCTGGGGGCGGAAGTAGCTGAAGGGCCAGCGCTGGCTTCTCCAGCATCGCGTCCCATCCCTCGACCTCGGCTCTCAGGGGTTATCCTCACTCGGCTTCCAGCTCAGCCCGGGCGGACCCCGGAACTCGCTGAGAGCGCTGGCTGTGGTGGTAGCGCTCCTTTCGGAGTCCTGAGCGGGAGCAGCCAGACACCCAACTGTCGGCCTTCGGCGCCCCTCAAGTCTCTTAGCAACCACGGCCCGGCCCCGCCCCGCCCCCTGGAGCGGCGCTTTGTGCGCACGCGCGGGGAGAATAAGTGGGCGTGGTATCAAGGGGGCGGGGTCAAAGATGATCCGCGGAAAGGCCGTGGCCTGGTTTTCTGGACTTCAGGCTTGTTTGGGCCTCGCAGGTTCGGTTCTGGACCAAATTCTGGCTCCTGATTGGAATCACCTCGCAACTGTTCCCACCCACCCACCCACCCACCCACACACACACACACACACACTCCCACCCTCGTCCTCATGTTACTAGAATTAAATACACCAATTGAGGTTAGCGCCTAGCACTTTTGTAAGCCGCTAGCTATAGATTTTTTTTTTTTTTTTTTTTTTTTTTTTTTGGTTTTTGGGCCACACCCGGCGGTGCTCAGGGGTTACTCCTGGCTGTCTGCTCAGAAATAGCTCCTGGCAGGCACGGGGGACCATATGGGACACCGGGATTCGAACCAACCACCTTTGGTCCTGGATAGGCTGCTTGCAAGGCAAACACCGCTGTGCTATCTCTCCGGGCCCTGCTAGCTATAGATTTTTATTATTTTTTCCCTACCACTATATATGTATATACATACACACACTTCGTTGGATTTGGAGCCACAATTGGCAGTGCTTGGGCTACCATAAGGTGCCCCACACACACACAGCCATAATTGGCAGTGCTTGGGCTACCATAAGGTGCCACACACACACACACAAACACACACACACACACACACACACACACACACTTTATTAGATTTGGAGCCACAATTGGCAGTGCTTGGACTACCATAAAGTGCCAGCTCAGCAAGGCAAACATCCTGCCCACTGTACTAGCTCTCCTGCCCCTCGTGATGTGTTATTTTGTTTGTTTGGTTGGTTGATTCGTTTTAGTTTTGGGGCCACACTTGGTGGTACTCAGAGATCATACCTGGTGGTGCTCAGGGGACCAAATGGGATGCCAGAGATAGAACCTGGGTCTGCTGTGTGCAAGGCAAATGCCTTCCCTGTTGTGCTATTGTTCAGGGCCCCATTCCTTATCATTATATCTATTTTTTCTTTTTTTTTTTTCTTTTTGGGTTACACCAGTTGACGTTCAGGGGTTACTCCTGACTATGCGCTCAGAAATCGTTTCTGGTTTGGGGAACCAAATGGACTGCTCAGCCCGTTTCCTCAGCTCAGACCTTCTAAACTCTTACTTTTTGTTTTGTTTTGTTTTTGTTTTGGGGTCATACCCGGCATCGCTCAGGGGTTACTCCTGGCTCTATGCTCAGAGATCTCACTTGGCAGGCTCGGGGGACCATATGGGATGCCAGGATTCGAACTGATGACCTTCTGCATGAAAGGAAAATGCCTTACCTCCATGCTGTCTCTCTGGCCCCTAAACTCTGACTTTTTTATGGTACAAGCCCCTTCTAACCTCGACGTTCTAAGGCTGTATCCCCACAAACCTTCCCCTTTAGTTTCCCTCTTTCAGTAGATGGCCTCTCAGACCTACTAATTCTCTTGTCCATATTCTCCTTTCAGTAAAACTTGTTGGTTTTTATGCCCCCATCCATCTCTACCTCTGTTATTTACACCCATCCAGGTTATTGCAATAATCTCCAGCAGCTCTTGCTCATCCACTAGGCTCCCTTTACAACACAGTAACTCTAGAGAATCCTTCATAAAGCAGGTAATGACAATACTGCAGTGTTTTCTATCTTCCAGAGTAACCTTGACCACAGCCTGCTGAGACTTGGAGACGTCCCTCCACCTTTTGCACCTTTTGTAGCCTGGACTTCTTGCCTTTTTTCATGCAAGAACCTTGGATTCAATTCCTGACACCTTATGGTCCTCTGAGTATTGTGAGTACCACCCAGTGTGGCTTCCAATACAAACAAAACAATCATATTTCACTGTTTGCATCTTAGTATGATTTTATTTCTCATCCGCCTCTGGAGCATGGAATACAGTACATTTGCAAAATAAATCATTGATGGCAACTTATAAGAAAGGGAAAAATTTTAAATGTGGAGTTTTGTTTGTTTGGGGGCCATCTCTGGCTCTATTCAGGGCTTACTCCTGGCTCTGTGATTCAGGATCAGTCATGATGGAGCTCAGAGCTGCTGAAGATTGAACACAGGTCAGCTATGCAAGGCAAGAACTCTCCCTGCTGTC
Source organism: Suncus etruscus (assembly GCF_024139225.1). Lineage (NCBI taxonomy): Eukaryota > Metazoa > Chordata > Mammalia > Eulipotyphla > Soricidae > Suncus > Suncus etruscus. The sequence goes on along the minus strand of NC_064854.1, from coordinate 21,453,361 downwards.
CTATCTCTCCATCCCAAGTTTGTCTTTTTTTTGTATTATTCTGTTTGCGGACCACACTTGGTGTGTTTTTTTTTTTTCTGGCATACTCTGGCTCTTTGTGCAGAAATCACTCCTGGTGATGCTCAGGGGGACCATATGTAGAGCTGGGGATCAAACTGGAGTTGGCCCAAAGCAAGACTCTCCACCTCTGTGCTATCTCTATAGCCCAAGAAAAGTATAAAGGATAGTAAATTATAGTATTTTCCCAACAAATTTTTTAACTTTGATACCATAATTAATTTATAAATTTAGCACTTCTTTTGTTCCTTAAGAGAGAAGCAAAGCAAAGACTTGAAGTTCCAAGAGCACTGAATTCCAGGAGAAATATTCCTCAAATCATTGGGCCTGAGGAAGTCGGCCACATCTGAAGTTCCTCACTGGCATTCTCAGGAGGAAATGCCAGGAAATTGGGCTTCTTTTAAAATCTGGCTGTGGGCCTGAGCAATAGGACAGCAGGGAGGATGCTTGCTTTGCACACAGCCAACTCAGGTTCCATCCTTGGCATCCCATAAGGTCCCATGAGTCCTCTAGGAGTTATCCCTCAGTGCCAAGAGTCAGTTTTAAGCATTTCTGAGTGTATCCTGTTCCCACTCCTCTCAAAAATCATTTTGTTCTGCAAACAAAAAAAACCTGTTTGTATGTACCCTGAGCATGCCACTGGCTATGCTTGTCTTCCTCTAGCAGAGTTTAGTCTTTCCCCACCCTCTCAGCATGCCTGTGGCCATGCTTACTGATTGACTCTTTCACTGTGCTGGTCTCTCTTATGGCTCAGTGCTTTCATTGTCTCCCCCCCCTTATAAATAATATCTTATTTGGGGCCAGAGCATTGGCGAAGCAAGGTGGCACAGAAGTAGGACATTTTCTTTGCACGAGGCTGACCCAGTATGGATCTCAGTTCAATCCCCTGGTGTCCCATATGGTCCTCTGAGCAAGAAACAATTTCTGAGTACACGGCCAGCAGTAACTCCTGAGTGTCACCAGGTGTGGCCCCAAACCCAAAAACAAACAAACAAAACAATAACAACAACAAAACTTTATTTAAGCAGCATGATTACAAACATGTTTGTAGTTGGGTTTCAGTCATAAAAAGAACACCTCCCTTCACCAGTGCAAAATTCCCACCACCATTGCCTCCCATTTCCCTCCTTCACCACCCCTTGCCTGTATTCAAGACAGGCATTCTTCTCTCACTCATTTACATTGTCATGATAATTGTTAGTGTAGTTATTTCTCTAATTGCACTCACCATTCTTTGTGAGCTTCCTATCTTCAGCCGGTCCTTCTAGCCTTCATTTCTATTGTCTCTGAGTATTATTACCAAACTGTCTTTTATTTTTCTTAAAACCTTTAGATGAGTGAGACTATTCTGTGCCTCTCTTCCTCTGACTTATTTCACACAACATAATAGTTTCCATGTCCATCCATGTATAGGAAATTTTCATGACTTCATCTCCTGACAACTGCATAATATTCCATTGTGTATATGTACCACAGTTTCTTTAGCCATTCACCTGTTGAAGGGCATCTTGGTTGTTTCCAGAATCTGGCTATTGTAAACAGAGCAGAAATGAATACAGGTGCTAGAAAGGCATTTTTGTATTGTGTTTTTGTGTTCCTAGGGTATATTCCTAGGAGTGGTATAGCTGGATCATTGTAGCAGGTCAGCCCCTGAAGAGGTTGACTGATGGAGGGATGGAGAATGAGGCCCTTTTCTTCCAGCTCGGAGCACGCGTCTGCCACCCTGTCTAGCCCACGGTTCTGAGGTGAAACGGCAGGTAAACAGCTCGCAGACAATCAGGCTCATGGAAATATTTGCTTTATTCGGATGGACAAAACTGAAGTCCAAAGACTCAGATTCAGTTCCAGCCAGCAAAAAGCCCTCGCCTTCCACAGACCCTTGCTCTTATAGTCCAGAGTCAGGTCCCACCCAATGGTGGGATCAGATACCAACCAATGGTGGAAGCAGAATCAGGTCCTACCCTAGGGTGGGGGCATAATGCCAGGTCACACCCTAGGGTAGGGCACAGATTAGGGTGAGCAACATAGTAATCCCCCAAAATATTTACATACACAACAATTCCCCCTTTTGTTTTTAGTAAACAAACAATATTGTCTACAATTATTAAAAGAAAAATTAGTCACTAATAAAAGAGCGGCTGTTTGCATAAGCGCATCACAGGAAAATGTAAAGAAAAACTTCTAACCTAAGCACAGGGTGTCTAAAACCAGAAACATGTATCAAGGAATCAACTACAAGCTCCTGACAAGATAAATCTAAGACGTACATAGATCTTTCGAAGAGACACCAGAAAGGTTGTGTAGCAGGCAAGGAGAAGCACCTTTTCTTTATTTGTTGTTGTTGTTGGTGGTGGTTTTTGGGTCACACCTGGCAGTGCTCAGGAGTTACTCCTGACTCCACGTTCAGAAATCGCTCCTGGCAGATAGCGGCATTTGAACCAATGACCTTCTGCATGAAAGGCCAACGCCTCACCTCCATGCTATATCTCCAGCTCCATTTTCATTCAAGTTCAGGTAGACCAGAAAGCCCATCTTTGAGGGCATTGAACTAGGCCTTTATTTCGGAAGAAGAGGCACATACACCCTCTGCACAGTGGGGAGCCACTGCAATGATGATCAATAGGTATCTGAACTTAGTCCAAGTTCTTAATCCAGTCTGAAGTCCATAAGATGTCTGAAATTGATGTCGACTATTTATAGATGGGAGCTTAAGTCACAAACCAAAACAAAATGTTTAAGGCAGAGACCCTCCCTGTGTAAATAAACAACTTGAGGGCCCATCCAAAATGGATGGAACCTTCTATAAACCTAGTATTTTGCCTATGATGCGCCCACGCAAAAAACCCTGAGAACAGACAAAAATATCATTTAGGAAATTATAGACAATAATATCTAACTCACAAACCTAAAGTCAAGAAAGCAAAACATTAATGTAATACAACATCGATTCCTAATATTAAAAACTAAAATAGAAAATCATTAATTACGATAGTCAAAAGAAGTGTAGTACCAAACATAACTTCAAAGGATTACAGTTATAGGAAAAACAACAGATGTAATTTCTACAGAGTTCAATACCAATCTGTAAATATGAGGGGTCTGGAACTCCAAAAAGACCGGCAGAAGACACTTGATGGGTCTGGAAAAGCGGGTTGAAGCCTTGTACAGGAGATAACATCAAGCTGAATGAAGAAGGAAGGCCAGTACAGTCATCCATGTGTTGGGGCATCCCCAAGCGTTACATCATTACATCATAAGTTGGTTGGGCTTCTGTATTTCCTTTGGGATCGGTACAATCTTGGGGTAGCCATTGTAGAAACGGTCAACAATAGCATTTTGTATGTGGATGGAAAGCCAGAAATTCAGATAGCACAGTTTAACTGGGATCCAGAGACTGTGGGTCTTGTCCATGGATCTTTTCTCTGGTGTTACATTGTGACACAAATCCCAGGTGGCTTCATTTCCAACAAGTTTGCAGCATATATGGTGTAAAACTCCAACAGTCATGGATTTCTTCTTCCCGCCGAGATCAGGAAGCTTGTAGTTGTGGGTGAAGGAGATGGGTTGCACATGTGAAATCCTGAAAATTAAAATATTAAGGACTAGGAAGAGAGAAGGAAGGATAAGGAAGACTAATTTGGGGAAGATAAAGTTAGGAAAAAGGAAACTATATACAAAATATGCAGAACAGACAGACACTAAACAAGATATACATACACAGACTTCACAAAAAATATGGCCATAACACTCACTCATACTAAAAAATATTTGTTGGAAAGGATCCAAAATAGAGCAAAAGAAAAGAGAATTCAGCTGAATCAATTAAAAGCTCCTTAAAATGTAATAGCCGGCAATTGTTTAGATAAATCATTTCAAATTCACTAAAAATATTTTTTTTTTGCCTAGCAGATCTGAAAGAGAATTTCATGCGTAATACAAACATGGACAACTCTACTATACGTGTATATCAGTATATATACAAAGTTATTGTATAACAGTAACTTTATGATAATCAATCATAGGCAAGAAGCACTGTGAAGAAAGTCCACCTAAAATTATCATTATGTAAGCGTCTTAAAACCTAAATTGAGGGAAATAAAGCAATGATGTTAAAATAAAAAGAGTGAAAGTCGTTAAATGAGTATACCTAGAAAGAAAAACAACATTAATATGATGAGAAATTTCTCTTTCAGGTGAACCTTGACTAAATTAATTTGTAAAATTTCATGATTAACTGAGACCTAGAGCAATAATGAAATTAAGACATAAATCCATCCTACAAGGAAACACATTGGGGATTCATGATTTTCAATCTATATTCATTGATCATGCCTGTGGAAAGAATCCTAGAGCATTAATAGCAACTGATAGGGAAGTAAAATGATTATCTGGTGTTCATTGTAGATCTCTAAGAAGTATAAAACAGGATGTATGCTGCTGTGGATTTCACCAATGTATTAGGGACTTTTTTGATCTTCTTGTCATCAAAATTGATCCAGTGTTGTTTTGTAGCAATTTTACAGTATGAAGTACAGTGTCCATAGTGAACTTTACCATAATGGTTTGACACCGATGATAAGTTGTATTTCTTAATCTTGCTTTTATTCTCTGAAGTGAATTCCTCTAAATTGAGGTCTTCTAAAGGAAAATCTACATAAGTATGCAATTTTTTTATTTGTTTGCCATCAAAAGCAAAACGTTTCAAGTGTATTATAAGTACTGGTGGCAGTTTCCATAAATACGTTTTCTTTGAAAAATCCCTTCTATTTTTGCAACTGTTGCACAGAACTTTGTTGTCATTTCTTAATTCTTCTTCTTTAAAAAATTCAGAGAGGCATTCCTGTAATGTACATTTATCTGTAGATGTAACAGCCAAAGACAAATGAACAAATGTCTCATAAACCTCAGACTTTTGGTGGCAAGTGAGACACTGGAGTATAGATTTGAATTGTCCTTGAAAGAGATCATAAATAATAGATTTATGAGCCTTTTGGTGTTCTGGACTAAATTGTTCATAATTTTCATTTCCCATGAGATGTGTAGTTTTGTCTGTCATTAGATTTACAGTAAGCAAGTCCTGATGTAATCCCTCTATTAGGAACATCAGTAGTTCGTGAGGATCCTGCTGATTGTGTCCAGCAAACTGGTCATTAAGTAAACCAATTGTTACTTTGAAGCTTTCAGGGTTAATATATCTATGAAATCCATTTCCCATGGTTTTGATGAGCCGACCAAATTCTTCGGCTAATTTACCTTCATGCCCCATCGGATTTTTCTTGTTAATATCCTTTTTATAATGATCTTTATAAAAATACTGAGTTAAGTCTGAAATATTATACAAGCATTGCAATATTGAGTTCATGTAGCAAGAGTTTCCTATATTTTGGAGCCCAGTTAAGACAGGTTCCTGTCTTTCCTTTTGCATCTCGGAGTGTAAGGGTTTATCACTACCATCAGTCTCACTCATTGTATGGTGTGTGACAGCTAAATCGTTCCCTGCCCCCAGAGACCTTAGTAATATTACTGCTGTTAGTGTCTGAAGTATTCTGTTTTTTCTCTGAAGGGGAGTTTGTAGTCTGAACCTGATCATTTGTGCTAGCCCGATTTCTAACAAGACGTAATGGAACCCAAAATTTCTTGGGAGGGTCATCATTTATAGAAACATAGGCATAACCCCTTCCTCTTAGGAGAAGATAGCCAGCTATCCATTTTTCATCCTCCTTGATCCAAATAGGTTTATGGGTTGTTTCTTGTCTCTGAATATCTTCTTTAAAATGTCTTTCCGCTGCAGTGTAGCTTTCCCCTTGGGGTAAGTTAAAGTAATTTAGTGTGATAAGAGTCAAAGATAGCAAATCCGTTGGTGGTAAACCTCTTTTTCTATTTTTTTGCAATTGAGTTTTTAAGGTTCTGTGAGTCCTTTCTACAATGGCCTGTCCCCTACAATTGTAAGGAATTCCTCTGAGATGTCTTATCTGCCATTCCTTACAAAAAAATTCAAAAGTTTTGCTAACATAGGCTGGCCCATTATCAGTTTTTATAGAATATGGAATACCCATCACAGAGAAACATTGTAAAAGAAAACTACAAGCAGCCTTAGATTTTTGAGAAGACATGGGAATTGCCCACATAAACTGAGAATAAGTGTCCACCACAACATGAAGATAAGGTTTCCTTGGAAATAAATCTGTTTGAGTTATATCCATTTGCCAAAGTTCGTTAGACTGTAAGCCTCTTGGGTTTGCTCCTGCTATGTGAGTCTTTTTTGTTAACGGTGCACATACGTTGCAGTTTTCTACGATTTCTCTAGCTTGCCTCCATGGAATTTGGTAATTCACATGTAAACGGCGAGCATTTGTGTGTTGGGCTGAATGTTCCTCTATAGGTGATTTAAATATAGGCATTGCTAGCAAGTCAGCAGTTTTATTTCCTTGAGCCATAGGTCCTGGAAGACCTGAGTGGGCTCTAATATGTGTGATGAAGATGGGCTCAGTTCGTTTTTGAAGAAGCTGCTGTAATTGTTTAAGTAAGTCCTGTATGATCGGGTTATTAGCATTAAGGGATGCAGTGGCTATCACATGACATAAATTTACCACATACAAAGAATCAGAAACTATATTCATGGCTTCAGATACATTTTCTAATAGGTAAATTAACGTTGCTAATTCAACTTTCTGTGCAGATTTATATTTGGTATCTATGGTCATATTAATGTTGTCTCCAGTTATTCCTCCTTTTCCATTTTGGGATCCATCAATGTAAAAAACCTTGGCATTGGGAATAGGGGAATCCGAACAATTGAAGAAATAACAAACTGAGTTTTCTTTAAAAAGTCCCAAATTTTTCCTGCTGGATACTGGGAGGATATTTCTCCTGTGAAATCTGAGAGGGCCCTTTGTAGAGATTCATTAATTGGCAATATTGACTCAATTTCCTTTTTTGGTACTGGCAAAACTATTATATCTGGGTCAAAACCTAGTAAAGATATAGATCTGAGTCTTGCCTTGATAATAATCTCTGAAATCAGTTGCAAGTAGGGGACTACTGAGCGAGGTTGTTTGTTATGTAAATACACCCATTCCAAAGGTCCTGACTGTTGCATCAAGGCCCCTGTGGGGGTTTCTATAGTAGGGAAGATTAACAGTAATACCTTTTCTCCTGGGATGAATCTTGAGAGAAACGATTTTTGTAATCTGCTCAAGAAGATGTCCAATTCATTTTTGGCAGCTGTTGTTAAATTTCTCGGGCTATCTAAAGCAGGATCACCCTCCAACGTTTTAAACAGATTAGATAACTCTGCATTTGGGATTCCTAGTGCAGGGCGGAGCCAATTTACGTCACCTAAAAGTCTCTGAAAATCATTAAGCGTTCTGAGGTTTTCTTTTTTGATAGAAAATTTTTGTGGACGTATAGACGTCCGGTCCAAAATAAAACCCAAATATTGATACGGTGGCATTATCTGTATTTTTTCTAAAGCTATTTTCAGTCCTGATGTTTGTAAACAGTCAGTAACATAAGAGTATAATTCCTGTAAATCTGTTTCGTTGTTCATTGTGAGCAAGATATCATCTGTATAATGAAATATCATGGCTTGAGGAAATTTTTCACGAGCAGGGCTCAAAACCTTATCTACAAAAAACTGACACATGGTTGGGGAATTCAGCATGCCTTGGGGGAGAACAGTCCATTGGAAACGTCTGCAGGGATGGGTATTATTGAGAGAAGGAACTGAGAATGCAAAACGTTTTTTATCATCTGGGTGGATAGGAATATGGTAGAAGCAGTCTTTCAGATCAATTATAATTAGTGGCCATTCCTTTGGAATAACTACAGGTGATGGTAAACCAGTCTGCAATTTGCCCATAGGTATCATGGATAAATTTATAGCTCTAAGATCCATCAAAAGTCTCCATTTACCGGATTTCTTTTTTATAGTGAATATAGGTGAATTCCATTGAGAAAAAGATGGTTCAATATGTCCTAAACTTAGCTGTTCCTCCACTAATTCTGTCAGCACCTTTAATTTATCAGTTTTAAGGGGCCACTGACCTGTCCAAATTGGTTCATCAGATTTCCATTTTATTTTTATTGGTGCTGGTGTTTTTACGGCAGTGGCCCCCACTAAAAATTTTTGGTTTTTAAATCAAAAGAAGGTTCGGGCTCTTCTGGAGCTAATGGGATGTGGAATTCTGCTTTCCACTGTTTGTGTAGGTCACGGCCCCACAGGGATGGTGAAAATGGGCCCAAGTGAGGTCTGATTATTGCTTTTTGATTTTCTGGGCCGTAAAATAGTATAGTCCTCGTACTCAACAGACAGGAACTCAGGCCTCCTATTCCTTCTAGGGAATACGGGATTTCCTGAAGAGGCCAATTTTCTGGCCATTCTTTATCAGAAATTACGGTAACCTGAGCACCCGTATCTATCATTCCATCAAAGGGTTTGCCTTCCAAGTGAAGTTTGATCATTGGGTGTTCATCTTTACATTTAGTAACCAGAGCCACGATTGTGTTTTGAGCAGCACCCAGATCTGTGCTTCCAAAACCTCCAATTCTAGTCTTATCTGAAGTCCCAAATTTGACATAAGGCACTATTACTATCTGGGCAATCGCTTCTCCTTTTTTAAAGGTCCATGTAACTGGTACAGTAATAACTACAATGATTTCTCCCATGGAATCTGAGTCAATGACACCAGTGATTACTGATATACCCTTTATGTTGAGGGAACTTCTGCCAAGAATCAAACCCATGGTATCTGGGGGTGGCGGGCCTACAATGCCAGTTTCTAACATGTAAGGGCATGCTCCTGGGTAAATTGTAATGTCCTCTTGGCATAATATGTCTAATCCGGCACTCCCTGAAGTAGAGTGGATTAATTCCCTTATCGTGATGAATTTTCTTGGGCGGGCTTGGAAGGATTATTGTCTGTGAACTTTGCCCCTGATTTGGAAGGGCCTGGGGGGAGGCCCTGTGGGTGTTTCCCTGCATCTTGTATGTGTGTTCTTGGGGAGCTGAATTTATAAGGAGACGACAATTTCTTTTGATATGTCCCTGTTTTCCACAATGGTAGCAGGCGATTTGCCTCCTGGGGACTGTGTTGAAACCTCTACTTAGGTTATTATTAATGAGGTTTCTGGATCTGCAATCTTTCGCCCAGTGGCGACCCCTTTTGCATTTTGGGCAAAGACCTGGTTTCCGGAAAGTGTTCTGTCCCCGAGGGGAGTAAGGCATTGTTCCCTTGGTAACTGGGAAGGTTTGTACTGAGTCTGAGTGGGGTGGGGGTTGGGTTCCACATAGACATTCCGGCAGGCATAAAGGTAATCATTCAGATCTGACTTTTCATTTAATGTATTCAATACTAATCTACAGGCTGAATTTGCATTATGATAGGCCAAAGATTTTACTAGGAAGTTTCTAATCTCCTCATCTTCCACCTGTAACTTCAGAGCATCTTTAATCTTACCTACAAACTCTGCAAATGACTCATAAGGCCCTTGGGTAATTTTTAAAAAGTTTCCTCTACCAATGCTGTTAGAATCAATTTTTTCCCATGCTGACAATGCAATCTCCCTGATTAAATTTAAGATTTCCTTAGGTAAAGCTGCTTGTGTCTGAATATTTTCAAATTGATTTTCTGCCATCAATAATTCATACGATAGAGTAACACCTGCCACTTGCTTTTTCATACCATCCGGACTATATAATTTAGCTTTTACGCCTTCTGAATAGTACATTTCCCATTCAGTTCGCTGTTTAGACGACAGGCATATTTCAGCGATTCTTTTAAAATCATACAAAGTCCAAGATGAGTTATGACTCCAAAGTCTTAATAACTCAACACTGTATGGCGATTTTGGCCCATTTTCTTTACATGATCTTTTAAACCGATCTAATTCTTCCATCTGATAGGATACATAGTTAGAAACATTTACCCCGTCTATAGGGGATAAGGCCTGATTAGCAAAATTACTCTGAATAGAGCTCTGAGACCGAGCATGTGGTTCATCGTTTGAATCTGCTCTGCTCTGCGATTCAATTTTGTGACTAGAAGGAGGCATCCCTCGTGGAGTTAGCACTGGAGGTAGATCATTATCTGAGTCACTACTGTCAAGCAATTCACTAGAATCAGGCTTAACATTCTGAGTTGTTTTTCTTCCAGCAAAAATTTCTATATTGTTGATGGTGGGGCTGGATTCGTCAGCCTGCACCTTGGTCTGAGTTTTCGTCAGATAAATTTCCTTATTATCTATACTGGTTTTAGCCTCACCATTTCTACACTTTCTATTCCCTAAATAGAAATAACAGCAAATAACTATGCTCATAATAATAACGTTAGTCAACACAGAAATTCCACAAACTATGATGGCTAGAGACACTACACTTTTCATTTGAAATATAGACCACAACCATCCAACTGCAGTGATTGTCCTTAGATCAAAACCAATTAGTTTTAAACAAAATGGAATGATCCACTTGTATACTAGAGCACCAATGTGTAAGACTAAGGGTGGTAAAATCCACATGACTAACCACAGAAACCATTTGATGGTCAGCATAGGAAATTTCCAATGAAATATTTCACTTACAGTTCTGAGGGTCCAGGGTTCAGGTCCCTGTCCGGGCGCCATTATGTAGCAGGTCAGCCCCTGAAGAGGTTGACTGATGGAAGGATGGAGAATGAGGCCCTTTTCTTCCAGCTCGGAGCACGCGTCTGCCATCCTGTCTAGCCCACGGTTCTGAGGTGAAACGGCGGGTAAACAGCTCGCAGACAATCAGGCTCGTGGAAATATTTGCTTTATTCGGATGGACAAAACTGAAGTCCAAAGACTCAGATTCAGTTCCAGCCAGCAAAAAGCCCTCGCCTTCCACAGACCCTTGCTCTTATAGTCCAGAGTCAGGTCCCACCCAATGGTGGGATCAGATACCAACCAATGGTGGAAGCAGAATCAGGTCCTACCCTAGGGTGGGGCAGAATGCCAGGTCACACCCTAGGGTAGGGCACAATCACCTAATCAGATTAGGGTGAGCAACATAGTAATCCCCCAAAATATTTACATACACAACAGATCATATGGTAACACTTCTTCCCTTGATACTTCTGCCTTGCAGCCATTGTGGAAAAAAGAGATCAGTAAGGAACAGATAAGGATGTGGGCATTTGTGCTAAGTTTTCCTAAATTCTTCTAGGGAACACTGGCATCTCCAGATAGCAGGCTGCCTGTGAAGGTTGTCTCTTGGTAGAAAATCTAAGCACAGCAAGAACTCTCTTTCCCCTTTATTCTCTGATGGGCCATCCTATGCATACAAATGGGTGGTCCATAGAGCACTTTGCTTAGAGTCATGATACATTTGTCTGTGCTTTCCCCCTCCTTCCTCCCCTTCCTCTTCCTTTACCTCCTCCTTTTCTTGCTACTGGGATTTCTTTCTCTTCACCTTTGTTTTCCCACCCTTCCCCTTTTTCTTAACATTTCATTATGAAGACATTGACCTTTTTGGGTTCGGTTTGCAGCCATATCTGGTGGTGTTCATGGGGTTATTCCAGGAGTGATCCCTGGCAGCGCTCCAGGAATTGTATGCATACCAGAGATTCGAACCTGGTTTGCCACAGCCATATGCAAGGCCAGTAGGTTATTCCTGTCTGTACTAGAGATTTTTCACAGAAGTGAATCCCTTGATTGCAGGAAGCCACTGTTATTCTTTGAGAGTTGCCTGGGTTTTCTGTTTGGTGAGCTGTGCCGGAATTCGAACCCAAGGCCTTCTACATGCAAGGCAGGCACTCCCCTGGCAGGGTGGCCTTCTGATTCCCCATCCCCCTGCTCATAACTCGGTGCTCCTGCTCTTATTCATGTTGTCTGTTTTTTTTTTCTTTCTCCAGGAGCCTTATTCATCGTATTGTGACTTCCAGATGGACAGAAAAATGCTTGACAGCCATGTCTTAGCCATTTATTTGTACAACTGTTGCAAGTCTTCTGGCTCTTTGCATAATGCAGGATCTAACAAGTTCTTAAATATTTAGGATTAAAACATGGCATTGCCTCTGGAGACTGGCTCAAAGAGGGCACTGGCAGTACCCATTGGGCTCTACAAAAGAATGCTGCTCTCCCAGTCAATGGGAAACCATAGTTTTCTTACTCTGCTACCCGTGGCCCCTGTGGCTTTCCTCTCCGGTATCCTGGAACTACACAGCATGAGGACTGTGTAGACATGTACCAGGATGCATGGAGAATCCCTCTCCTGCAATCACTATGGCTAAGAGTAAGTATTGCCTCTCCAGACCCCCAATATACCCCTATATCCCATCACTACTGCCACAATAGCATAAGACAGAGCCAAAGGGAAAGGAAGAGGAAAGTAAAAACGTTGCTTTGATGGTTCAGAAATTCCAGGCCCTTGGATGGGAAAGATAAGATAGTAAGGCTGGTCAACTGTGGTTTGATCCCAGGCACCACATACGGTACCCTGAGTCCTGTCAGAAGGGATCCCTGAGCATGCAGCCGGGGTAAACCCTGAGCACAGACGATATATACATATGTTTGCTTGTTTCAGGGCCACACCTGGAGATGCTGAAGAGTTACTCCTGGCTCTGTGCTCAGGAATCACTCTTGACCGGCTCGGAGGACCCTATATAGTGATGTTTGGAATTGAACCTGGACCAGATGTGTGCAAGGTAAAAGCCCTTCCTGCTCTCCCTGCTGTGCTATCACTCTGGCCTGTAGGGGGCAATATTTTTTAGAAGAACACACACACACACACACACACACACACACCACGCAGAACACACACACAGAATAACACACGCAGAACACACACACCCCACACGCAGAACACACACACGCAGAACACACACACACACACACACACACACACACACACACACACACACACACACACACACACACACACGAAAACCCCAACCCTATCAGCTCCCTAAAATGGAAAGAGTACTGCCAGGGAGGCCCAAGAGGTCCTTCCACGTCCCCGAAGAGAAACGCAAGTAGAGCCTATATACTTCAGGGCTCTGCAGCCGGGAGTCAGCTACAATCTTCTCCTAATGAATTCCTTGCGATTATCCCAGGAATAATGGGATAATGATGGGAAAGGGAGGAGGCTGAGCGGGTCGAGTCAGACCTAAGCGAGCTCACAGCTCTGCATCCCGCTCTGCTGGCTGCATGGGTGTTCGGGTCCCGAGCACACGGCCGCAGCAAAGAGCCATCAGTGTGGTTGGTGCCCAGGCCTTCCCGCATCCTTCCCTGCATCCCCGGACCTCCCTCCGCGCCTGCGCTCTCTGAGCATCCCGGCGCTGGGCGGTGCCGAAAGCCGTTCGGCCCCGCCCCCTACACCAGCTCCCCGTCTGTGATTGGAGAAGACCGCGTCCGGCCGGCCAATGGGGAGGCGGCGGTAGGTTCCCGGAAGTGGCAATGTGCATCTGGGTTCCCGGGAGTTTCTGTCTGTCTGTCTGTCTGCGGCAGGTTTCGGGGAGCCGGCGCGGGCGCGATGAGCTCTTTCGGCGGCCAGATGGTCGAGTACCCCAACATCTCCATCGACCGCTTCGACAGGGAGAACCTGAGGGCCCGCGCCTACTTCCTGTCGCACTGCCACAAGGGTGAGCCGCGCGGGGTCCGGGGGCCGCAGGACCGAGGGGCACCCACTCCCAGGCGTAGCAGGTGCCGCGCGCGCCTCGGGGGAGCGGGACTGGGGGTGCCGGGGTGCGGGAAGCCGCGTGCGTGCCTGGTCAGGTCGGTGGGGTTGGGAGTCCAGCAGTTTTTGACAGCTTCTTTTTAGCGGGGGGGGGGCGTCACACCCGGCGGCACTCAGGGGTTACTTCTGGCACTGCGCTCAGAAATCGCCCCTGACAGTCTCAGGGGACCATATGGGATGCCGGGATTCGAACCACCATCTTTCTTGGGTTGGCCACTTGCAAGGCAAACGCCCTACCTCCATGCTATCTCTCTGCCCCCACCCCTTTTTTTGGTTTTTGGGCCACACCCGGTGAAGTTCAGGGGTTAATCTTGGCTCTGCTGCTCAGAAATCGACCATGGTTTGGGGCACCATATGGGACGCCGGGGATCGAACCCAGGTCAGCGCGTGCAAGGCAAACGCCCTACCGTTGTGTTATTGCCCCGGCCCCCAGGATGCGGAATCTTAAGCTCCAGCTTTGGTACCCTGATGTCCAGCCCTTTTCCCAGCCCTTATCTCACTTGGTTTTGCTGGGCGTGGGAAGGAGTCAAGTCTTGTGAGGTGTCACTTGGGGCTGGAGCAGTAGTGGTACAGTTGTTAAGGCACCTAGTGTGCAAATTGGGTTCAGTCTACAACATTCCATAGGGTCCCTCGAGCACTGTCAGGAGTGATTCCTGAGTGCAGAGCTCATTTGATTTGGACAGGGGTCTTCCTTGCATGGGATGCAATGAGCACTTGCATTTTAAGCTACCTCCTGGGCCCTGCCAATTTATTTATTTTGGTTTTTGGGCCACACTGGAGGCGCTCAGGGATTACTCTTGGCTCTGCGTTTAGAAATCACCCCTGGCTTGGGGGACTGGGACGCCAAGGGATCGAAGCCAGACGTCCATCCTGAGTCAAGGTGTGCAAGGCATTACTCTTGGCTCTGCGTTTAGAAATCACCCCTGGCTTGGGGGACTGGGACGCCAAGGGATCGAAGCCAGACGTCCATCCTGAGTCAAGGTGTGCAAGGCAGAAGCCTTACCCCTTGCGCCATCGCTCCAGCCCCTTTTCACCAGCTTTAAATCGCTGATGTTGGAGGGAAAATACCTGTGCCCTCTTGCTTAGAACTCCCAGTCCTCATTCGAGGCCCATCTGGACCTACCTTGTCTCTGTGTTTGTTCACTGACACTGGAAAGTCCTGGAGCATCTTGATTTTTTCGGTCCAGCTCTGCTGGCAGCCACCTTCAGGCGTGCTCAGGAACTTCTCCCAGCTGAGCTCATGTAGAGTTTTTCTAACTGCCTTTTCTGCTACAAAGCGTCCCTCTTAAGAGATGGGGCCCCGAGCTATAGACTATCAGTAGAGCGCTTACTTGCATTCAGTCAATGCAGCTTGAATTTCCTGCAGCCCATATGGTCCCCCAAACACTGTCGGGAGTAATGCCTGAGCACAGAGCCAGGAGTAACCGCTGTGCACCACCAGGTATGAACTAAAAACTTAAAAAAAAAAAAAAAAAGAGGCAGTATAAACATATGACATGCACAGGACACCCCAGTTTTATCTCTGGTACCACTTCTAGTCCCCTCAGCAATGGTAGGAGTGGTCCCTGAGTGATCCACACCAAGTGAGGCCCAACACCACTTAGAATTCACCCTTTGCGCTATCTCCCTAGCATCTATCTCCCCAGCAGGGGCCAAGGATTCCCTTACCCACATCCATGCCAACTCTGGTTATTTAGTTCTTTTTGCTGTGTGCCAGTCTCCCTGATGAGAGGTGGAAAAAAATCTGTTTTCATTTTCATTTCCCTGAGAGTTAGTTCTGCAGAGCATTTTTTCTCGTTCTTACTGACCATCTGTATGTTCCCTTGAGGAAGTTTCTGTTCATCTCGTCTCTGCATTTTTTTGGGGTGGGGTTGATTGTTTTAGTTTCTTGTTCCGGTTTGGTAAGCATTGCCAGTTGATGTTTCTTTTCATGGGTCTCAAGCCCAGAATTCAAGCTTCTTCTTCAGGGCTCAGGGTTCCTGCCCTGGTTGCTCTATTGTAGAAACCTTGACTGACCTCAGCAATTGCTCACTGATACTGGTAGGGGTTCAACTGGTTTTCTCCTCCTGTTCTTTACACGTCACTTCTTCCAAATGTACCAGTGAAAAAAGTGTGACCCTGTTCGGTCCCCATTCTTCATCTCAGCAAAAGAACTCCAGTACTCAAGCGGGCTTTTTCTGCTGCCTCCAACACCCCATTTCCTGTGCAGCCCCAGATGCATATAGGAGCATTCAGGTGCTTAAGTGGGGCATCTGGCTGTCTTGACCCCAAGAGTAGGACTAACCGCTACTTGGAGATTACCATCACCCAAACAGGAAAAGAATCCTGTGGTCAGGGACCTGGTGAAGCCATCTGTTGGTGCCTGTGGTAATTAGGATTAGAAGCCCTGCTATGATCAGAGGGCAGTGCTTTCCTCCATTCACTCTTGCCTCCAGTTACACTTGTGTCCACTCACACTTGCCTCAATCCTCTTCCCTCCAATCATAAG
The DNA here is from genome assembly GCF_024139225.1 of Suncus etruscus. Classification (NCBI taxonomy): domain Eukaryota; kingdom Metazoa; phylum Chordata; class Mammalia; order Eulipotyphla; family Soricidae; genus Suncus; species Suncus etruscus. The sequence goes on along the minus strand of NC_064854.1, from coordinate 21,437,123 downwards.
ACCCTCCAATCACACTCTCTACAGCTTCGTCTTTGGGTGATTTTCTTGTAGCGCTCTCTGATTTCTTTAAATCTTTGGTTGTGCATGGCCTTAATGACAGCATGACCCACTAGGGCCTAAAGGTCTGGAATTTGAGAAGGTGGTGAAGGAAATTGTTTTGTGCATTTCTGGATGAGAGCCTGACAGTTATTCTGTAGTAACTCTGCCTAAGAGGCTAGGGATGCTTCTCCAAGTTGTTGTTGTTGTGGTGTGTGTTGGGGTCAGACCTGCAGTGCTTGGGAGACCATCTGTTTCTGGGACCCTGTGCATGATCGGTACATACTCTGCCATCTGGGACACCTCTCTGGCTCTTGTGGCTTCTCTTTGTGAGGGACAATCACTTTTCCACTGTGCCTGCCTTCTCTTCTTCAGCCAAATGTAGTGCCACAGTCCAGGTTAATGGTTCTACTTATCAAAGTAAAGTGACTTCCTAAAGTTTCTTTCCAAAAACACAAGAAGAACAGATTTTCCAGTTTCATTGTGCTAAGGAATTCTAAAAAAATAACATTTATGTTATTGATGTACTGTTTTTAGATCATATGAAAGGATTAAGAGCGCCTGCCTTGAAGAGAAGGTTGGAGTGCAGGTATGTTATTCTGGGCTTTGCTGCTGGTGTTGTGTGCAGTGGGGTGGGGGTTGGAAGCTGGAGGGCAGAGACAGCAGTGGTATTGGAGAACACCCTGCCAATAGTTTTCTATCCTGTGTGATTTTTTTTTTGGTTTTGTTTTGTTTTTGGGCCACATCCAGCGGCATTCAATGATTACTCCCAGCTCTGCACTTAGAAATAACTCCTGGCAGGCTTGGTGGAACATATGGGATGCTAGGGATCAAACTTGAACTCATTGGCCACGTGCACGGCAAATGCCCTTCCCACTGTGCTAGCACTCTGCCTCTCCCTTTTTAAATAACCCTGTCAATGAATGAAAACCTTTTATAGAAAGTAGCTGGAGGGCCAGAGAGAGAGAGAGATAGAGTGCAGTCGGAATGGCACTTGCCTTGTATGTGGCTAACCCAGGTTCCATCCTTGGTATCCCATATGGTACCATTAGTGCAGAGTCAGAAGTAAGCTGGGAAAAGAAAAAGTAAGCCAGGAGCACTTCTGGGTGACCTCAAGCCTGCCCCAATCCTAAATATTCCACCCTCTAAAATAAAACACCTCTAAACTGCACTACCCCTAAAACCGAAAAACCAGAAAAGAGGTGGTATTGCAGGGACCACAGCTGTGAAACTCTGAGCCATCCAGATCAGAAGAGGCCAGTATGGGCTTGTGATTCCTTGCATTTAACATTATACTTGAGTCATCTGTGCTGATAACTGCAAGATTAATTTTGTTTTGCTGTGTGTGTGTGTGTGTGTGTGTGTGTGTGTGTGTGTGTGTGTGTAGATGGATGTTCTATTAAAACGAATCACATTGCACTGTCACGTTTTTCTGACAGCCGAGCTAGAATGTTCCTACCCATTAGCCATTGCTTAGAACTATTTGCCACTTCTCTTTGTGCGAAGGTTCCACTGATTTGATTTGACTTTGGATTCAGAGGGTGTCAGGCTTCTTGCTACACGAGCCCAGCAGTGCCAATGGGATGGTGGAGTACTGATTAGTACTGATTGAGAGCGCAAATTCTGCCACTGCCTGCGACCCCTGGGGACCCCGGCCCGAAGGGTGGACGAGGGTCACGAAGTTATTCGTGAGTCACGAAGAGAATTCTGACCTGGAAAATAAAAGAGGGCTGGGAAAATTGATGGACTCAAGACGAAAATCCGATCAAGAGTCCAAGTTTATTGAAAAGGGAGCTAGTTTTTATAGCAAGCATGAGAACGTTTTCAGACAAAAGAGGGGAAGGGGTGGTTCAGTACTTTTCCATCATAACATTCCCATACATCACATATTTTCAGGGAGGTTATTAGTGAGTTATACATTTACTAGCAGTGATCAGACTTTTACTATGCCTCTACTATAAGTGAACCTGTTATACATTAACTATAAGTGATCCTGGGATGCTCTGTTCTGTTAACAATGCTACAGATCTAATCTCAACTTGTAGCCTTTACATAGCATGTTTGTTCTTTATCCAATTACCTCTGGTAAAAGCTTTTTTTATGGTCAGCTTTTTCTTTTTAGGTTCATGGGGGAAGCACCACCAGTAACCTGTCACATACACAGACTTTTTGTCTTCTCAGGCATCAGAGACTCCATATTGCTCTCTAGTTAAAGGGCCTCCAACAACTGCCTATACCTCAGTCCAGCTGTTTCTTTGAGTGCCCATAGAGTTGGGCCTTGACTGGGAGTGCATTGTATTAAGTAGCTCAGATGAAAGCCCCTTTGTGCTCAGCCCCCCCACCTCCTCTCAGCATCTGAGAATTTTTGGCATAGATTGTAGTAATGGTTTCTCATTTGCTTGCATACTGAGATGCCAAAAAGGTTAGATTAGTTGGCCAAGGTCATGCAGCCTGTCAGGGGAGGACTAAGGAATCTCAGTAGATTTGCCTGATTTTAGAGCCTATGTATCAGTTACTTTGCTGTGTAACAAGTGGTCCCAACTCATAGTGCATAATGCCTTAAGTGCCACTAGTCTGGTGTTCTCAAAGTGTTTGTGCTTGTGGTGAAGGCGCTGTACCATCTCAACTGCCTGAGAACACTCCAGCTCTTAGGCATAGGGGCACATGGGTCTCTGGGAAGACTCTTCAGTTTGGTAGTTTCAGGAATCACCACGTGTATGTCCTAGGACCTAGGTCACTCGTGCTCTGGGACATGGTCCTCGCTGAGAAGAGGCCATATTGCCCAGAGATGCAGCCCTGTTCCACCCACTCAGGTTGCTGGGGAAGGAGTTTCTGAGGGTTTGCCCAGGTTCACCAGGAGGTTAAAGTAGACCCCACCTACCCATGGGAGAACTCCCACATCCAGTTTGTAGAAAGAGTCTATGTGGGGCAGTGTGGAGGGCCTTGGTCAGTGGATCTTCCCAGGCACCCACTCTTCCCCACCACGAAATGGTGAGTTTTAAATGTCTCAGGAAAACTATTTCTGCTCCCTGAAAAATGAAGGAAGCAGATGGTACATGATGGGAAATGGGAGCCTGCCCCCCGACTTCATTCTTCAGAGATAGAGGAGGGTATAGCACTGTATTTCCAGGTGAACTGGCCATATTCAGCCCCCAACAGAACAACACTGAGGGATACAAGGGTAGAGGACTCCCCTTGGCCTGCTTTGTCCCTTCTTCCCACTCCAGAACGTCCGAGCTCACAGGATGTACATGGGCCCCTCTGTGCCCTCTTTGTCTCTGTGCCACTGACTGTTGCTAGGAGATCCAGTTCCTGGATCCAATGGCTCATGGGGGCTGTGTGTTTTAGCTCTTACCCTGTATTTTCCTTTCTAGTTTGAAGGTTTACTTATACTGCTCACCGGTTACTAAGGAGTTGTTGCTAACTAGCCCGAAGTACAGATTTTGGGAGAAGCGAATTGTAAGTTTTATTTTGTGAACAACACTCATTCTCTTTTGGAGTGGGATCTATGTTTGGAGGGAGATGGAAAGTAACCTTGGCATCATGCAAAGCCCAGTTGCTTATGTTAGTTTCTCCTAACCCAGACCCACGCTGGCCTTTAGGTATAGATATGCTGCCTTTTCAGTGTTGCTAATTCAGGTTTCTTGTCCTTTCGAGATCTTGACCCGGGTTCTGTTTGTTTAAGCTCATTGACTCTATTGCTATTAAAATTTTTTGATTTGGGGGCCACACCTAGAATTATTCCTGGCTCTGCTCTCAGGAATTACTCCTGTTGGTGCTTGAAGGACCACAGGGGATGCTGGAGTTCGAACTCGGGTTGGCTACATGCTAGGCAAACAGTCTCCCTACTGTGCTGTCTCTCTGGCCCCTAATTATACTCTTTAAATAGTTATAATATCACCAATAGATCCATCTATATTTGGGGGAAATGAATTGAACTGATGGACTGTCATAAGACAAGAGGAATGCCCAGAATTCTAATTCTAAAATTCTAAAATAACTCATTTATTTTAGAATTCTAAAAGAATCTAATGGAGTAGGGGTTGGAGAGTTGCTCCAAAGGGCCTTGGGCACAGTGTGTCCTCCAAGCACTAAGCTGGTGATGACTTCACAGCATTGACTCAAAAGATACCCCCCTAAAGAAAGGGTAATTCTTTTTTATTGGAGAGTGGGAGCAGGGCACACCAGTGGTGCTCAAGCGTTTACTCCTGTCTCTGTGCTCAGGGATCATTCCTGGCAGTGTTTGGTTGACCCCAAGTGGTGCCAGGAATCAAAGTTGTGTCTAACATGTGCAAGACAAACCCCTACCCACTCACTATCTCTTTGGCCCCAGAATGGATCATTTTGAATGTGACAGAATAAAATAGATCTGTTCATTGGCAGCATTTTTTGTGTGGTGCTGAGTTTCACACAAGCAAGCCAAATGCTCTACAGCTGAGCCATAATTGGAAAGTAGATCGTAAAGGAAGAGCAATGCAGGGATGGTTCAGAGAAGACACTAAGGTGGCCCAGGAAAGGCTGTTGGAACTTTGCCATCTTTCCAAGCTGTTGGCACAGTGGTTAGCACTTAGTGAATGGCAGCTAGAACTCAGTTCCTCTCTTTATTTCAGGAAAGTCATGAAGAAGTGATGATTCAGGAGTATCTTTTATTTTATTTTAACAGATATCAATTGAAATTGAAACTCCTACTCAGATATCTTTAATTGATGAAGCATCCGGTGAGGTAACCAAGTATTAAATGCTGTATTTTCCAAAAATATTTACTTAGTACAAAAATGATGATCTTTCTCCTGGACTCTGAGTATTTGTTTTCCTTTGTTCTATTAATTTTCCACTTGAATTTTATTTTCAAAAATATAAATTGATTTTTAACTTAACTTTTATTTGTTGTTGTTGTTTTTTGGTCACATCTGGTTCTGCTCTCAGGAACCACTCCTGGTGGTGCTCGGGGGCCATACAGGATGATGGGGATTGAACCCCAGATGGCCACATGCAAGAATCCTCTCTACTGTACTCTTGCTTTGGCCCCATTTAGTTTATATTTTATTCAAATACATTAATTTTAATTGTACTATTTTACGACATTTTAATTTATGTAACTTTATTTGCTGTCATATTTTACATACTTAGGTTTTACATAATTTTATTATATTAATTCATATATTTAAATTTTATTTATCAAAAATTTTAATTTAGTTATTGAAACTCATTTATTTTATTTTTGGTTTTGGAGGCACATCTGGCAGTGCTCAGAGTTTACTACTGTCAGTGCTCAGGAAACCATATAGGATGCCAGGGATTGAACCCTGGTCAGCCATCTTCAAGGCAAGAGCCCTATTTACTATACTGTCTATTCTGGCCCCTAAAATAAAATAATCCTTAAAATTTAATTTGATCTCTGTATTTCATATAAAATATATTTTCTTTAAAAAGTTATACTTCATTAATTTTATAATTTTATTGGATTTTATTATTGATTTGTTAAGGGCTTTTTTTGTTTGTTTGTTTGTTTGTTTTTGGGTCATGCCAGGTGTCGCTCAGGGGTTACTCTGGGCTCAGAAATCACTCCTGATAGGCTTGGGGGACCATATGGGATGCTGGGATTCGATCTACCTTCTGTCCTGGATCAGCTGTGTGCAAAGCAAATGCCCTACCGCTCTGCTATCTCTCCGGCCAAGTTATTATTATTTTTTTTTGGTTTTTGGGCCACACCTCGCGGTGCTCAGGGGTTACTCCTGAATGTCTGCTCAGAAATAGCTCCTGGCAGGCACGGGGGACCAAATGGGACACCGGGATTCGAACCAACCACCTTTGGTCCTGAATCGGCTGCTTGCAAGGCAAACGCCGCTGTGCTATCTCTCCGGGTCCTCCGGCCAAGATTTTAATTTTAAAATTAAATTTGATCTTGTATTTTAACTTAATTTTTGTCATTTTTTATTTATTTAATTATATTGAATTATTTAGTTGAATTTATTATTGTACTTTATCATATTGAAATGAGTTAAATTAGTTTGTAATGTTTACTTCATTCCATTCTATATTATTTTCTTTATCATAATTTGTTTAAGTGATCTTTTAATGTATAGGTTTGTTCCTTTTATGTATTTTATTCATTTTACTTTTTTTTTTTTGTTGTTTTTTGTTTTTTGGGCCACACCCGTTTGATGCTCAGGGGTTACTCCTGGCTATGTGCTCAGAAATCGCCCCTGGCTTGGGGGGACCATATGGGACGCCGGGGGATCGAACCGCGGTCCTTCCTTGGCTAGCGCTTGCAAGGCAGACACCTTACCTCCAGCGCCACCTACCCGGCCCCTCATTTTACTTTTGAAGTTTATAGCTTCATTTGATTGTGTTTTATATTTAACTTGATTTAATCCACTTTAATCCCATTAATTTGACATCCTATTTAGTTTATAGAATTCATTAATTTTATTTCATTTCTCTTTCTCTTTATTCCCCTGATTCATTTTTACCTGATTCATTTTCTGACCCTGTTCTACTGGCACTCAGGGCCTCCCCAGTTCTTCCTGGCAATGCTGGAGACTGAGTTGGGGTGCCCAGTCCTGGGTCTCCTGCATGCCAAGTTTTCACCCAGGCTCCTGCACTGTCTGTTCATTTTGTTTCATTTTATTTAGCTTAATCTTATGGCTTTTAACTTAATTTGCTTCCTTATTAATTTCTATTTAAAATTCATTTTGTTTAATTATCTCAAAGATTTTAATTTAATTTTACCATTGTGTTTTTTTACCTTAATTTTGTTCATTTTATTTTGATTTTTTTTTCCTGGTGCAGGGCCGTAATGGACTGTGGTTGGAACTTGCTAGGGTGTCTGACCTCAGCTCCCATCTAGTACATTTCCCGGTCAGTCAGTTGCCGAGCTTCACACAGCGCCCCCCAGTGGTCCTCAGTGCCTCCTACTTGGAATGTTTTCACCTTCCCCAAGAAATCCCACAGCTTTGAGCATTGGTAGTGCCCTGCCGTCGTCAGACCAAGTTAGCTTCTGTCTTAATGGATTTGCTTCCTTTTTTTTTTCTTTTTTTTGGTTTTTGGGTCACACCTGGCAGCACTCAGGGGTTACTCCTGGCTCTACGCTCAGAAATCGCTCCTGGCAGGTTCAGGGGATCATATGGGATGCTGGGTTTCGAACCACTGTCCTTCAGCATGCAAGGCAAACACCCTACCTCCATGCTATCTCTCCTACCCCTGTTCTGGAAATTTCTGTCAGGGGAACATTCAGGCTTTGGGCAGGGTCAACCCTTTCCTGGTCTGCCCAGTGCCATGTCTGTGACCCGTCTTCTCCAGTGGCTCATAACGATCCTGTCACTCTTGTTTAGGCTCTTTCTGGTATTTGGCCAGAGCTGTGGAGAACAGTGCCACCAATACTCACCAGATCAGCCCTGCAGATAGATATATTGCCTTGCCTGTCTTTTCCCCAATGCCATTGGAGTTTGATGGCACAAAGTCCTCCCTTTTGCAGGTTAGAGGGAGGCTAAAAGGGAGGAAGACACATCCTACTCATATTACAATTGTATTTGGTGATACAAATACAATATGAGGCAATAATTCCATGGATAAGGCACTTGCCTTGTATGCAGCCTACCCTGGTTTAATCCCCAGCAGCGCATACAGGTTCCTAAAGATCAGGAGTGATCCCTGAACACAGAGTCAGGAGTAAGTTCTGCACACCTCTGGGTATGGCCCTTAAACCAAAACTAAACAACAACAAAAGCATTTTATTTGCTGAGTCCTTGATTACATCTTGTTTTCTTTTCTTTCCAGAAGGAAGAGGTGGTCGTGACCCTTTTACCAGCTGGTCACTGCCCGGGATCAGTGATGTAAGAGGCTATTTTACCACATTATTATCTCTAAAAGGGTATGAAGGACCTTATTTGTGGAGGAGTCCCTTTTCAGGGGTTAGAAAATATCTAAGGAAGGGCCAGAGCCATAATAGAGTAGAGAGGGCACTTTCCTGGCATGAAGCCAACCTGGAATCCATCCCCAGCTCAAAATGGTCCCCCAAGCAACACTAGGAGTGATCTCTGAGCACCATTTGAAGTGACCCCGAAAACTGAAAAAGAAAATGTCTACGGACACTTGATTATTTTTCTGGCAATTTCTTTAATCTGTCTCCAAATCATATTTGGGAAATTGAGGCAAGATCATTTGAAATGTGACCTTATTTGGGGGATGGGGGATATGGTGCTGAGGACAAACCTAGCTGTATCTTTTGAGCCCCAGAAAGACTTTTGTCCCCAAAGTCTGTCACAGTGGCTGTCCTGGGCTTTGGCATCTTCCTGTTACCTGGGCTCTCTCTGTCCAGTGTAGTGGGGACTGGTCTCTCCCAGGGCAGCACCCTAGGGGGCACGGGGTACAGCCATTATCCAGGAACCTGTCGACTGGCCGCATGAACGGAAGCATCTAGTGAGGTCCCAGTTCACTTTGAGCCCAGCATGATCACCAAGACACAGTTCCTTTGCAGGTTTCTGTTCCAGGGCAGTCATGGGACCGTCCTGTACACAGGTGACTTCCGACTGGCCAAAGGAGAAGCAGCACGCATGGAGCTTCTGCACTCGGGGGGCAGGTAGGAGGGGTTATACGTGTCAGGCCCAAGTTCAATCCCCAGAGCCATTTGTGGTCCCTGAGCACCACCCATGCTTCCCTGAAGAGGCCCCCTCTCCCACAACTTTCTGGGTGAGCCGGGTAACCAGCGAGTAGAGAACAGCTGCTGCCAGTGAGCAAATTGCCAGGTGTGGGGGAATCCCTTCATAGTCATTCCCCAGATCACCATCTAAAACTGGAAATCAAATTGAGGTGTCATTCAAAACACTCGAAAATGGACATTTTCTTCTTAGAGCCTCTTAGCTGTCTACTACCTAAGGGAGGGATTTATAGGGCTTGGCTGACCTTCATGGAACCATCTTTTGTAATGTTTTACTTTGATTCACTTTTTAGTTTTTGGGCCACACCCAGAGATGTTCAGGGATCATTTCTGGTGGGCTCAGAGGACCATATGGGATGTCAGGGATTGAACTCAGACACATACGAGGCAAGCAAATGCTCAATCCACTGCATTATCTCTTAGTAGTCCTCCCAATTTTGATTTTGGTTTTTATTTTTGGTGCCTGGAACCAACCCGACTTTACCACTCAGCTACATCCCTGCCTATAGTTTCCATAGCTTATGAAGCAGAAATCATATCTCGGCAGAGTGGACAGAAACGAAACCTTAGGGAAAATGGAATGCCCCCCAAAAGATCTGACATAGGACACTCCGGATGGCATTTATTAATGCTTGTTTCCTCTTGTTTGCAGAGTGAAAGACATCCAGAGTATATATCTGGATACGACATTCTGTGACCCGAGATTTTATCAGATTCCAAGTCGGGTAGGTGTGTGAGGAGATGGCATGCAGGGCCTGGGCTTGAGTCTATGGAGGTGGCCTTTGGGTCCTCCTGACCCTGCTGGCATTGGTGGCTGAGTCGGAGGAGGGCTTGCAGGGTGCTCTGGGAAGGATGCTTAGGGCCTGGGACTTGCCCTGTACAGGGGGAGTGCCTGAGCGGCATCGTCAAGCTGGTGGGGAGCTGGATCACGCGGAGCCCCTCGCACGTCGTGTGGCTCAACTGCAAGGCCGCCTACGGCTACGAGTATCTGTTCACCAACCTCAGCGAGGAGTTTGGCATGCAGGTACTGCTGGACCACTAACATCTCTGCATTCCCCTTCCAGGACCTGTACGGGCCTTGCTTCCTGTCTCTCTCTCTTTCTATCCATCTCCTCTTCCAGGACCAGTGCGGACCTCTCTTTCCTTCTCTTTCAATTCTCCCCTCCCTGCTGCTGTGTACCCAGCTCCAGAAGCATAAAATGCTGTTTTTTCCAACCAAGGGGCAGGAATTAAGTGTCAGGGGTGAGTCTGAACTAGGAAACACGGATTATGGGTCAGCTCCCACAAAGGGCATCAGACATCCTCGTCCACACATGTGTCCTGGGTGTTGTGTCACCCACAGTCCCTGCTGGGATTTCTGGTCCAAAATGTGTCAAGATTAATATCTCCGCCAAGGCTTCTGTGGGTCTGCGTGGGCCTGGCTTGGGAAAGCGCTTTCTGCTGCTGATTCCAGATGGTTCCATCCAGGCTGCCTAGAGCTGGCTTTTTGGGCCTGAAGTAGCATTCCAGAGTGTGTGTGAGGAGGGCTGTCTTGGTGCCCCTTTCCAGAGGGCTCTGTCAATTGGATTTTCTACAAGGTGCTGCTGGGACTGGCTGGCCATTGCAGTTCTCCCTTTTTGGGGGTGTTTTTGGGTTATATCCAGTGGTGCTCAGGAATTATGGCTCTGCACTAAGAAATCACTCCTACATTCAGAAATCACTCCTGGTGGGCTTGGGGGACCATATGGATGCTGGGGATCGAACCCAGGTTGGCTTTGTGCAAGGCCACTGTGCTATCCCATTGTGCTATCGCTCCGGCCCCATTTTGTACTTTTTATCATAGATTACCCCTCCCCTCCATGTCCCCACTAACAGACTTGTGTCAAGAACTTCAGTTATCTACAACCTCATTTAGTAAATAAAAAGATTTTTTTTTTGTATCTGATCTGGGACAAATTCCTTCCCCCTCCTTCCCCTCCCTGCTTCCTTTCTTCTGTCTTAATTTTTTGCTTCCTAACCCCTTTCTTTACTCTCTGCCTCCTTTATATTCTTAAGTTCAAAAATATTGTATTGTTTGGAGTAAAGCTGCCACTTTACTATTTGGTTATGTCACAGCCTCTTGGCAAGATCAAAAGTTACAATCTCTTACTTATTAAACTCTTAATAAAGCTTCATTTATTTTGGGGGTTAGGGGGTGGTTTTTTACCTTACCTGGTAGAATGAAGGGCTCCTGCCTGCCAGGCCTGTACTCCAGCCCCATAGGCTCTCTCCCTGATCCAAACAGTGTTTTGTTTCGTTTTGTGGCTACACCAGTGATGCTCAGGGGTTCCTTCTGGCTCTGAGCTCAGGAATCACTCCTGGTAGTGCTGAGGGACCTTATAAGATACTGGGGTTCAAACACAGGTTAGCCCCTAACAGAGTGAGAACCCTCCCATTGTACTATCTCTCCAGTCCAGAAGAGAAGTTTTGAGTAAAACTGATGCTCTGGGACAGGGAACTCACAGTAAGCCTGCCTAGCAGGGATTTGGGATTCCATCCCTGGCCCTACAGGATACAGCCCTGCTGTCCTGACACTGCGAAGGCTCTTTGCTTAACCACCCTGTTTTGATACATTAAAATGTCTGAACCTTGAAATTGCAGAACAGGCCAGGACTAGAAATTTCTTCCAGGATCCAGATGTTGGGGCTGGAGAGATAGCACAGTGGTTAGGCATTTGCCTTGCATGCCAACCCAGGACGAACGGTGATTCAAATCCTGGCATCCCATATGATTCCCCGAGCCTGCCAGGAGTGGTTTCTGAGTGCAGAGCCAGGAGTAACACCTGAGCCTCTGGGTGTGACTCAAAAACCAAAAAGAAACAAAAAACCAAAAACAAAATGGGATCCAGATGTTGTCTTCTGAGGCAGCAGGACAAGGAAAGGCCTCACTCACCCTGAACCATTACACTGGACTGTTTGTTCCTGGATCCTCATCTCTTGGTTGCGCCTTCTGCAGGTACACGTGGACAAACTCGATATGTTCCGGAACATGCCTGACATCCTACACCACCTCACCACGGATCCTGGCACCCAGATCCATGCCTGCCGGCACCCGAAGGTACCCGACAGCCAAGATACAAGTGCCAGGCCCACTCTCTGGTGCCCCCAGGATGCCGGGATCCCAGGTAGTGAGGCCTAAGACACAGCCAGCTGCAGATACTAGGCACATTCTCCTCTTAGTAAAATGCATCAGATGCATGAGGTGCAGAATTTTGTTTCTTTCTCTGAGGTATAAGAGTATTTTATTTGTTTGCAGTGCTGGAGTATCAATCCTAGCTCTCATGCATGCATGTGCTCGACCACTGAACCACATTTCCACCCAGTGACAGTCTTTTAAACAATTAAGGCAAGAGTCTGGTTTGGGGTCACAATGGCTCAGGGCTGACTTCTGGCTCTGTGCTTTGGGGACCAAACATATTCTGTGCTGGGAATTGAGCCTGAGTCAATTGCATTCAAGGCAAGTATTTCATGCTATGCCTTTGCCTCCTCAGGATGTTGTTTTGTTTTGTTTTGTTTTTTTAAATTTTGATGTGGGTGGGTGAAGTGGGGGTTCCAACAGGGTCAGCAAGTGATTCGAAGCAGGCTTGAGAGTCTCCTAAGCTGTTCATGCAGTACTCAAGGGAGAGCGTAGGGCCAGGTATAGAGCCAGGATCAATACCAAATACCAGTATTCTCTCTCCCTGGTTCCCAGAGAGGAATTCTTGGTCACGGCACAGAATGTTTGGCTTGATGTCGCTGTGAAAGAAAGGTTATCAAGGGAAGGAACTGTTTTTGGTGGTTGGTCAAGTGTAGATTATAACTTGCACCTAGGAATTTATTCACCCCTTATCATGTGGACACACACCTGTTCACTTGAGGAATGTCTGATAGTGTTCAAGTTGACATCCATGTTGGCCCTGAGAGTCAAAGACCACCTCTGATAATGTAAGGTACAAAAGGGAGTTTATTTGGTTAACCAACGTCCGAGCCTCATTCCACTAGGGGAGTCTTGGTAAGGACCCCGAATCAAATTTTCAAGCAGTTTATGTAGAAATTACAAGCATTAACAGAACATTAATAGTATAATTGTTTCATTGTGTTGATGTCTTAATTAATCACTGATTTTTATGGCTTATCCTTGGTTGTCTAGGGATACTCTTGACTCATATCTTGGTCGTCAAGGGATAACCTAATACAGAACCTGGTTGGTTGTCGGGGGATATTCTGATATAGAACGTGGTTGTCGGGGTGAGGGGATACTCTGATTCAGACCCTGGTTGGCAAGGGTTATTCTGATTCAAACTTTTTTTTTTTTTTTTTTATCAAGGGATTCTTTTTCCAAGCTCACCCAACCCCTACGTCCTTACTTTTGGAGGACACCAACTTTGGTTTTATTTCTGAATTAACTCTTGCTCTGCCTTCAGCCAGGAGTGGAAAAGTACTCTTTACTAGGGTTTGGGCTTGTCTTAGTCTAGAGTTCCTTAGGGGGAGAATCTTGGTTCTTACATGGGCTGGTCACAGTTTTGTACTATTAGGAAGTCTTTGGTCCTATTTTCTCTGGGGTTTGTAATCTCTCAAGTACTGCAGCCCCTGCCTTGTATTTTAGTGCTGATCAGCCTTAGGCCTCATTTCTTTTTGTTTTGTTTTGGGGCCACACCCAGTGGTGCTCAGGGGTGATTCCTAGTAGGAAGGGGAGGGAAGGAAGGAGAAAGAGAGACTTGATGGAGGGAGGGGGAGAGGGAGGAAAGGGGAGAGAGCTAGAGAAAGTGAGAGAGAAGGGGCTCAAGAACCCAGTCCCATCCCAGCATTCCCAAGTGCAGGCTGGAGGTCCCCAAAACACAGAGCATGTTGGGGATACAGCCCTGAGACCCACACAGCCAGACCTTTTGGGTAATGCTGCTTCCTAGGATCTTAGCTCAACCTCCTGAGGACTGCCTGGGAGACCCTCCTCACCAGAAACATCTTTAAAGAGCCGGCAGTGCCTTGCCCCGGATTCACCAACTGTTCACCAGAGCCACACCTAGGTGTTTTTGTCCGGGGCCTGCATACAGACAGATGGGAGCACTGATCTGGGCTCCTTGCATCCTTTTTCAGGCGGAGGAGTATTTCCAGTGGAATAAACTCCCCTGCAGCATGACACCCAGAAATAAGACCCTCCTCCATACCATCAGCATTAAGCCGTCCACCATGTGGTTTGGAGAAAGAACAAGAAAAACAAATGTAATTGTGAGGTGAGGAGCCCTTGGGGTGAACCCTGCTTTCAGGTAGATTTATCTGAAGTCGCACTTTGTGGTCTCATTTTATTTAAATGTCCTTTAGCTAAGTTTGAGGATACTGGACTCTTTTTTTTTTTGGTTTTTGGCCACACCCGGCGTTGCTCAGGGGTTACTCCTGGCTGTCTGCTCAGAAATAGCTCCTGGCAGGCACGGGGACCATGTGGGACACTGGGATTCGAACCAACCACCTTTGGTCCTGGATCGGCTGCTTGCAAGGCAAACACCGCTGTGCTATCTCTCCGGGCCCTGGCTTTTTTTTTTTTTGGCTTTTGATTTTGTGGGTCACACCCGGCAGCCATTCAGGGGTTCCTCCTGACTCTGCGCTCAGAAATCACTCCTGGAAGGCAGGGGGGACCATATGGGATGCCGGGATTCGAACCATCATTCGTCCTGGATCGACTACGTGCAAGGCAAATGCTCTACCACTGTGCTGTCTCTCTGGCCCCAGCTTTTGGCTTGATTTTAGTTAAGGGTTACATTGACCATGATCGGGGGTTTCCAGGCTCTCCGCTCAGGACTCACTCCTGGCCATGCTCAGGGACTATAGGGAACGCCTGTCGAGCAGCCAGGTGCATTTAAACGCTCTCCCAGCTCGTGCCCGAGGAAATACTGTTTAAATGCTGCTTAAAGATGCAGCTTCTGGGCCCAGAGAGATAGCACAGCGGTGTTTGCCTTGCAAGCAGCCGATCCAGGACCAAAGGTGGTTGGTTCGAATCCCGGTGTTCCATATGGTCCCCGTGCCTGCCAGGAGCTATTTCTGAGCAGACAACCAGGAGTAACCCCTGAGCAACGCTGGGTGTCACCCAAAAACCAAACCAAACCAAAACAAACAAACAAACAAAAAGATGCAGCTTCTGACCTGCTGACTGGTTTCTCCTATGTGGATGGCTAACTGTGAAAGTCTGTCTGCCTTAAGGTCATCACACCCCAGCAACATTCCTTTCAAGAATGTTTGGCACCTGTGAGAATTCTGCTAAGAAATCCTTTCTGTCCCAAGAAGAATTTTTTGTTGTTGTTTTGTGCCACACCTGGTGATTCTTAGGGGTGACTCCTGGCTCTGCACTCAGAAATCACTCCAGGTGGTACTCAGGGAAGCAAATGGGATGTTGAGGATCAAGACAAGGGCCCTCCCCACTGAACCACTATTATCTCCCCCCTCTGCATCCCCAAATGTGTGGCAGTTTCCTATGGGAAATGAGAAAGCTGGAAAGAGAGAACTTGGTTCTCTGGAGCGGCCTCTTGAACATGTTATCCTTTCCCTCTAGGACTGGCGAGAGTTCCTACAGGGCCTGCTTTTCCTTCCACTCTTCCTACAGTGAGGTAAGAAGATGCTTCCATTACCCAGCTAGTCCAGATCCATCATCTCCCAGGCTGCAGGTTGGTGGTTGGTCCCATTCTGCGGCCTCCAGCGTCTCTTTCCCTGCTGCCATCAGGGAAACATCCCACAGATAACGATGGCCACAAGGCCACAGGAAACTGCTTTTCCTTCATAGACTTCTCTGGTTCTAGTCGCTTTGTATGGAAGAATCCCAACTCTGGGCTGGAGAGAGCTCAGTCGTGGGGTGCTTGGATCACATTTGGAGACCCAGACCCCAGTTTCTGGTCCCCACAGTTGACTGCCTGCTGCACAGAGCGGAGCACCGAAGGGGGCCCCCCAGCAGGAAGTACCCCAGGTATACCCCAGGTATAGTCAGTCCATTAGGGCTTGTCTGAAGACGCTCTTCAAATTTGGATCTTTCCCCAAATTTATATTATAGCAGTGTTGGAGAACTAGTCTAGAGTGCTGGTTCTGCATGCAGGAACTGAGGGGTTTGATCCCTGGCCCCAGGTCAGGGAGTAGCATCAAGGATACTTTTTTTTTTTTTTTTTTAATATCTTGACTTTCCCCCCAAAGGGGTAGGGGGCAGAGACCTCGCACAACCATTAAGGTTCCTTTTTGTTTGTTTGTTTATGTTTTGGGGTCATTCAGTGATGCTCAGGGGTTACTCCTAGCTTTGCACTCAGAAATCGGTTCTGGCTTGGGGGACAATATGGAAGGCAAGGCCCTTCCGCTGAGCTATTGCTCCAGCCCCAAGGTTCTTATTTTTGAGAGCCAGGAGTAGGCCCCGAGCACTCCTCAAACCTCTCCCAGTCCCTTGGGGTTGCTCACTTGGTAGGTCACAAGTACTGCCAGCCTTAGCCTTTCACTTCCTGTAATTGGCTACACTCAGTTGAACTCAAATTAAACAGGATGACCTGTTAAACAGGGGATTAAAGGTCAGACACTCTTTGAGTCCTGATTACCAGCACCCCATCTCTCCAGGCACCTGAAGAATGTTTCAGCATCCTGGTCCCCAGGTCTTAAGCACAGGTCGCCCCTGTTCTCAGTGGCTCCCGGGGATTCTGTGTAAACCCCCCTCCTGCTTTTGCTTATTTCCTTTTAACAAATTTATACCTAGATTTTCTTGTTTTCTTTTTCTTTTTCTTTTTTTTTTTTGTGGTTTTTGGGTCACACCTGGCAGTGCTCAGGGGTTGCTCCTGGCAGACACGGGGGACCATATGGAACGCTGGGATTCGAACCAATGACCTCCTGCATGAAAGGCAAACGCCTTACCTCCATGCTATCTCTCCAGCCCTGATTTTCTTGTTTTCTAACCACAGTCAATTCTGCTTTTTCCTCTAGATTAAAGATTTCTTGAGCTACATCTGTCCTGTGAATGTGTTTCCAAATGTCATTCCTTTAGGCAGAACTCTGGATAATGTGAGAGAAATGTGAGTGGTTCCTGTAGCAGGCCAGATGTGTGTGTGTATGGGGAGGGGCAGAACTCTGGATAATGTGAAAGAAAAGTGAGAGGTTCTTGCAGAAGGCCAGAGGGGTGTGTGTGTGTGTGTGTGTTGGGGGGGCTGACAGTGAGAGGAAAGGCTCTGGGTGTGTGTGTGTGTGTGTGTGTGTGTGTGTGTGTGTGTGTTGGGGGGGCTGACAGTGAGAGGAAAGGCTCTGGGTGTGTGTGTGTGTGTGTTGGGGGGGCTGACAGTGTGTGTGTGTGTGTTGGGGGTGGCTGACAGTGTGTGTGTGTGTGTGTGTGTGTGTGTGTGTGTGTGTGTGTGTGTGTGTTGGGGAGGCTAACAGTGAGAGGAAAGGCCAGGATAATGCGAGAGAAAAAGTGAGAGGTTCTTGCAGCAGGCCAGAGGGTGTGTGTGTGTGTGTGTGTGTTGGGGGGGCTGACAGTGAGAGGAAAGACCTTCAGATGTGTGTGTGTGTGTGTGTGTCTGTGTGTGTTGGAGGGGCTGACAGTGAGAGGAAAGACCTTCAGATCTTCATGGAACTCAACTTGCAGTTGCTAGAAAGACACCAATTTGGTAAGATTCTTGCAAGAGACAGAGCCAAGTGATAGCACAGTGGGGTAAGCATTTGAGCTTACCTGGGTTCAATCCCCAGCATCCCACAGGGTCCCCAGAGCCTGTCAAGAGTGATTTCTGAGTGCAGAGCCAGGAGTAACCTGAGTGCCACTGGGTGTAGCTCCAAACCAAAAAATTAAAAATTAAAATATGGAGGTAAGGTGTCTGCCTTACAAGCGCTAGCCAAGGAACGGACCGCAGTTCGATCCCCAGCATCCCATATGGTCCCCCCAAGCCAGGGGCGATTTCTGAGCACATAGCCAGGAGTAACCCCTGAGCGTCAAACGGGTGTGGCCCAAAAACCAAAAAAAAAAAAAATTGAAATAAAATGGGACAAGCTAGTTCCAATGGATGGAGAAGGGGAAGCAACCATGATGTGGCCCCTGAAGGCCAGGCCTTGGCACTGTGGCTTTGCCTTTTCTCCATCCTTAGGTAGCACCTACCCCAGACTATTTTGGTGCTTTTGTTTAGGGCCATTCTAATGAAATAAGCAAAACATTGCTTTCCTGGTTTGAAATGCCATTGTAGAATCTCTTTGGGATAGTTTGTATTTCTAGAAGAGAGCCACCCCATTTTCACCCCATGGAGAAACAAAGTTATCTTATGTCATTTCAGCTTGAAGCCATTATGCCGATCTCCACAAAGTATCACGCCCAAGTACAGGCCACTTGGGAAGCTGAAGAGAGCCAGAACCACCTGCCCAGACTCAGGTGAGCACACCATGGTTTCCAGGGCCAGGCGTCCCTACAGGCCTGCCCTGCTGTGAGCAGTTACTGGTGAGCCTGTCCCCACTCTTGCTCAGGCTTGTTACTGTCAACGGAAAGTGCCAGCTGGTACTAGATAAAACATGGTGGGAAGAACTTTCTGAAAACGAGGCAATTTCAGCTAACCTGCAGATTAAGTCAATTGCCTTAAGGTTCATTATTCCTGTTCAGAATCTTGAGGAATGGGTCCTCAGGCTCTCTAGTTGGATATCTACAACTTTGGTACTCTTTTTTGGTGGTGGTGGTGGGGGGCACACCTGGCTGTGCTTAGGGCTTACTTCTGACTGCACTTAGGGACCACTCCTGTCAGGCTTGGGGGATCATATGGGATGCCAAGGATTGCACCTGAGCTAGCTGTGTGCAAGGAAAAGACTCCCTGCTGTGCTATCATTGGCCCACAACAGTGACCCCAGTGTACTCTTCTCGGGCAGGACAAGGATTTAAGGCCAGGCTTTCTCCTGGGATAGTGTTTTAGAGATGAGACTGCACAGGTATTTATAGGCAGGAAAGCAGCTGGTATCTTTGTACATATAAGCTCCCAAATATACACAGTAC
Source organism: Suncus etruscus (assembly GCF_024139225.1). Lineage (NCBI taxonomy): Eukaryota > Metazoa > Chordata > Mammalia > Eulipotyphla > Soricidae > Suncus > Suncus etruscus. Next base: position 21,418,459 of record NC_064854.1, on the reverse strand, counting down.
TGAACAATAATAAATTTGCATCTCATAATTGAGGTTATTTAGAACTTGTAATTTTTACAAATAAAACGACATGCTTTGTAATGTTTCTCATTATTGTTGGGTGAACTTCAACAGTGGAAGGCAAAATTAGATATTTCTTCCTTTTAGGAAGTTTAGGCCCAATTTACACAGACAGTGTGTAAATGCTATTAAGGATATCACTGTGTATTTTCTCAGGGTTAAATGACTTTTCATCTTCATAAAGATTTTATACTTTTAGGTTCTAACAAGGTATAAATATACTCAGGATAAATCTAATTATAGAATTTTTTTGTGTGGCACACATGTATGTTTATAGCAAAAAAGCTTTTGACAAATTGAAGTATTCTACAGTTGAAACATAACACTGGTATATTTATTGATCACAGGATATGAAAACAGAGATAATGAGAATTTTGGGATTCTAATGAACAAAAAAATATCAGTAATCCATAAGTTAGAAACATATTGTAGACATTCATCTTACTGTAGGGGCTGGAGTGGTGGAGCAGTGGTAGGGTATTTGCCTTGCACACAGCTGACCTTGTATGGACCATGGTTCGTTCCTCCGGTGTCCCTTATGGTCCCTCAAGCCAGGAGCGATTTCTGAGCACATAGCCTGGAGTAACCCCTGAGCATCACCGGATGTGGCCCCAAAACAAAAACAAAACTCGCAAAAAAAATCTTACTGTAACACCTCTTGTAGAAAAAGTTATGACTACTTAAACAATTTTAAATTGGGCTGGAGCAATAGCACAGTGGGAGGGCATATACCTTGCACACAGCTGACCCAGGTTTGATACCTGGCATCCCAAAATGGTCCCTGAGCCTGCCAGGAGTAATTTCTGAGCACAGAGCCAGAAGTAACCCAAGTGCTGTCGGGTATGGCCCCAAAATCAAAACCAAACCAATCATAAATCATTTAACATGTGACAAGGCAGTTAGCATTTTTGGGTTGGTGTGGGGAGGCCTACATCCAGCAGTGCTCAGGGCTCATCTGACAGGGCTCAGGGTACTCTGTGGGGTGTGGGGGATCAATAACATATTGGCCATGTTCAAGGCTATACTATCACTCTGGCCCCTTCATGCTTTTTCATAACAGTATTTAATAAGCTCCTGAATCAAGAGAAAAAGGAATCTTAGTAGCATTTCACTTTTTCAGGCTATGACAGGAGAGCATGTTTGTGTTCCCCACCTCTGATTCACCATTTTAAAAATGCAAGTGGCCTAGTACAGTCTCTTTCCAGATGCTGAGGACTGTGAAAAGGGTTCTGCTTACTTTGTTCCTGCCATGGGTGACTGGGTCAGTATTTTGGATCCAGTTGATTTGACAGGTCTCTGTTCTCCAAAGTATGTGACAGAGAGCAGAGAGGGGAACTTGGGCATTCGCAGCTCACAGTTTGGGAAGCCAGGACTATACCTAGCAGATGGACTGTGGGCTGGCTCTCTCGTGTATAGGGGCTACTTTCTACTCACATGTTCCTATGAGGGTATAACCCACCTCAACTCTTAGACTCACCATCTCCCCAAGGTCCACCAGCAGGTGCTAAAGGGACTTGGGCTTCTCTTAGATTTGAGTAAGGGGGGCAGTCTATACTGCGACAAGCAGGTATCAAAAGTGCCCAAAGGAAAGGGAATCTCTTTTCTTTAGTAATTGAACTCCCTCCTTTAGCTCCAGTAGAGAAGTGGGAAATTTCTTCTAATCAGTGGGTTTCCAAACCTGCCTGACTTTAGAACTTAAAAAGTAAAGCCCAGATTGGAGGGTCTGGAGAAACAGAGCTGTGAGGTTAAGGCACTCTGTGGTGCTGAACTCAGGGAACATCTATCTACCTTCTCACTTTAGCTGCATACTTCTAGAAGTTTGAAGTACACCTGATGATTGTTCAGAATATTTCAGGCTTTTCTGGTTGAAGAAAAGAGCTGTCCCTCTCTTTAATCAGAAATGGATGGGGTAAAGCACCTGATTCTGCACTGCAAACCAGAACTCCAAGCCCATCTTGGAATCTCTTTGCAATTCTTGCTGCTCACATACCTGCTTGCTTGTCCTGCAGAGGAGGAAGATGAGCTCTTTGACGATCTCCTGCCAGTTCCTCTGAGGCACAAGGCTCCGGACCAGCCAGCGCTGCAGCTCGCCGACTTCCCGTTGGCTGCAGCAGCTCCTAAGCAACCCAGGAAGCCGGCTGGCAGGAAGCTGGAAGGACGACCGGAAAGCACAGACAACACGCTGGCCTGTCTCGAGGCGAACTTTGTTGACTGTGAGGAATCCAACAGTGAGAGTGAGGAAGAAATACAAGCGTCCCCCTCACTGCAAGGTGTCCCGTGTCACCCACCAACAGCCGAGCTAGACACACCACAATGGGACACCTTCTTTAAGAGAAGTAACGAGACCACAGAGGATGGGCTGGACCACTGCCCGGCATCCCCCAAGCCTTTCAGTGACTCGGATGGGGACTCCACACACATCTCCTCGCAGAATTCCTCTCAGTCCACCCACATCTCCGAGCAGGGAAGCCAAGGTTGGGACAGCCAGTCCGACACCGTCTTGTTGTCCTCCCAAGAGAGAAACAACACAGATGCGACGTCCTGGAACAAAGGTGGCCACAGAACCAGAATCAAAGAGAGTTTTCCTGCCTCTTCCAAGGACGCTATGTTGGATGCAAAAACCAGAGAGGAGGATGTAAACAGAGCAGCGAGGGCTGAAGAACTGACAGGTAGTGATGGGAAAAACCGACCTGAGGAGACACCGGCACGACCGCTCAGTGCTGTTGCTGCAGATTCACCGAGCTCCTCAGATTTCGAAATACCCTCCACCCCAGAGGCCGAGATTCCCACTCAGGAGCACTTACAGCTCCTCTATGAGAAGCTGGCCACAGGCCAGAGTGTAGTAGTCGAGAAAAGAAAAAGGTCCCTTGCAGATACGTGAAAAAACATTTTTAGCACAATGAAACCCATAATAAATGAAATGAAATGGGCATATTGAAATGTTTTTGGTACCTAAAAGGCAGCGGAAGGGCCAACAGAGCTACAAGAGGGAGAAGTTAGGGGCGGGTGGAACAGTTCCAGCTGCAGGCTCTATCCAAACACAGTAAGACACTAGGAAGAGCCAACAGTGTCCATCTAGAAGCAATGTCCTTCAGGTGATTTCAGGTAGGTTCAGAGAAAAAGATCCACCATAAATGTTCTAAGAAACCTGTCTCTGTTAAATGTTCTAAGAACCTGTCTCTATACATTTTCTCTAAGCCACAGAGACATAATCCAGATATATTGGCACTGAATCCATCCAAATGTGCACAGCGAAACAAGAGAAAGGAGAAAGAGGAGTCATGGGACTCCCATCTTGGGGACAGTTTGGGTCCAGCAGTTACTGGATGAATTGAACCCAGCTCCCTACCAGCAGCACCCATGGGACTGGCCGCTGGGGAAGTCAGTGGCTGCGCCACTCCCCCAGATTATGTGACTAGAGCCTATTTACACGTTTGTCACAGCACTCAAAGGGGGCTGGTTATATGGTGGAGAAATGAAAATTGAAACTAGAAAAATCAAAGCCATAGAGAACACGCTTTGACAATGACAGTAGAGGAATGTATTCAGCCGTCAGATGTCGCTAAAGTCCTTAGATGCCAGCTTAAGAGGTCTTATTAACATTGATATGCTGGGGCCGGTGAGGTGGCAGTAGAGGTAAGGTGTCTGCCTTTCATACATTATCCAAAGAAGGACCACGGTTTGATCCCCTCGTGTCCCATGTGGTCCCCACAAGCCAGGGGCGATTTCTGAGTGCTTAGCCAGGAGTAACCCCTGAGCATCAAATGGGTGTGGCAAAAAAAAAAATCGATATGCCGAGAGTGAAAAGCTTTAGGAAGCAAAGGCAGGCACATCTCCATCTGCAAGGGAGAAATCGAGAGAGTTGGCAGGTCATTTAAACTAAACTAACAATCACCGAGGCTCACAGTAAGGACAACAACAACAAAAAATCTTAGAGCCATAGAAGTAATTCAAATCTGAATGTGGAGATTAAACTGGATGCTCAGAGCAGCCAATAGCAAAAGGACCCAAGGGTCCACCCTTCCGTAATTCCTGAGCTTCAACCCCAGTGCCCTTGTATTTTCTGCTTAGACTGTAGCTGTTCACATGTATGTATTCATGGACACTTTAAAGTTTATTACAGTATAGCTTATACTGTACTCAAGCTTTTGTTTTGGGGCCACACCTGGCAGCCATCATGCATTATTCCTGGCAGGCTCTGGGGATGGGACCATATGGGATGCTAGCAATCAAACCTAAGTTGAACGTGTGCTGTGTAAGGCAAACGCCCGCCCTCCCTGCTGTACTATCACTTTGGCCCCTATGATCAATGCACGTCTATAAACGTTCTTCTAAATGTATAAGCATTTGATAATCACAGAGTACACACAACCACATTTTCATACATGCTGGTTTAATGAAAGATTTTAAAGAACGGGTTTACAGCATAGATAATAGCTAATATTTGGATATGGTGCGTAACCTGACTTTTAATTCCTTCACTTTGAGGTAGATACATTCATTATCGTTGCTCATGGATACAGCCTAAGGCACAGGGAATTTAGAATTTCCAGGGTTCCCAGGGCCAAAGTTGGGCCTCAGATGCAGGCAGTGTGGCCTCAGAGCTTGAGCCTCACTCACCCCTGCCTGTAATGTGCCTCACACAGTGTAAAAGCCAGCGGGGTGAATTAATACTGGCTACTTGGCTTTTACAAGAATATTTTATTCGAAAAAGTAGAACATTATATATAATTTTCCCCCAAATACCAAGTTATAAAAGAACCAGATCCCTAGAGATTCCAGTTCATCGAATGGTACAGATGCATTATTTTAAAGTTTGCCTGTGGTTAGCCCTTCGCACTTACCCTTGCCATGCCTTTTGGGAGTGAGCACCGGGGTTAAGGACACCAATCTTGAAGCACACGTGCACTTAGGAAGGCCTGACACTTGCTCCAAGAATAGTAGCTCAAATCCTAAAATTCTTCTGCAGTCCAACTGAGTCCTGCACACTATTAATAAGCTTAAGTAATGAGTAGTACCCCAGATGCTCCCATTTCACAATTATTAAGTATGAATTTTACTTTAATAAATGGGTGAATCATGGGGCCCGAGCTATAGATCAGCATGTAGGGCATTTGTCTTGCATGCAGCTGACCCAGGACGGATGGTGGTTTGAATCCTGGCATCCCATATGGTTCCCAGAGCCTGCCAGGAGTGATTCTGATCACAGAGCCAGGAGTAAACCCTGAGCGCTGCTGGGTGTGACCCAAAAACAAAACTAACAACGAAAAAAGCAAAATAAATGGGTGAACCAGGATTATGCTCACTTTTTCATGTAGTCTGGATCGGCTAGAGGCCCTGGTTTGAGCCCAAACACTGCCATAATGGCCTCAAAGCCAAAAGGAAAAGTAAAGAAGCAGTCAAAGGAATGGTATATTAATGTTTAGATTATCTCAAACTAATTTATCAGTAATTTTCTGTCATTTTTAGCCTCACTGGAAATGACAGTAAAACTGCAGAAACCAACAGTTATTATGCCACCATCAGCAGAAAGTCAAAATCAGAAACTGTTGAGGGGAAAGGAAATGGCTCAAATGGCAGAGAATATGTAGAGTGGGGGATGGGGGCGGTTCTGATTTCTGCTCCCTCATCTCCAACTACTGCAGTACTACCAGGTGCAGCTCAGATGACCACAAAAATGCTTGGACCTGAATAGGTGAACTGCATTGCGCTCTTCCACACAGACCCTAAAAAAAGAGGTCAGAGACCAGGTGTGGAACTCAGTCCCACAGCACCCGGCTTGGCTGGGATGCAAGAGGAATAGGGAGGGGAACCCCCACACACACCGAATCCTAAACCAAAACCCCAAATCCTGGCACTGACCATTTGCACAGTGGATCCATTTTCAGTTTAAAAGATCGAAATAGCATCCTTGAGTATTTGCATTCATTAATTCTGACAGTTTAGGAAACTAAAAAGTGATTGATGTGACTAGCCTGGGTTTGATACCCAGCACCCTAGGAGTGGTTCCTGAAGACCCTGTGAATGGCACAAAAACATCAACAAAAGGCAAACTGTTGACTTCAAGTTGCTAGACTTTCATGGAAATGATATCTATTTGCTGTTTTGATTCCATTTTTCGCACAAAGGAAACATTTCAAAATTTCAGTGGCCCATTAAATTTCTATGGATAAACACCCATTTTTCGGCTGCCTTCCAGTTTTACAAAGGTTTTTCATAAAAAGATAAGACAAAGAACAAGTCGTTTGAAAGAGACATCTTGAAGCTCACTCATTTGGCAGTAGGCTGGGGATGACCTGTGAGACATCCACTGCTGGCCCCGGGTGGCTTAAGTTTTCCGAAAGGCAACCTAAGAAGTAGCACTTGTACTGTCATGTCTCCAAATTTGGGTTAGCACACACACCCTCCAAACATGTACAAAGGTCACCCATGTAGCATATACAAAGAACAAAGTCCTGCTGGGGAAATAAGGAAAAGCAACCTCTCCCTGACATAGGTTGGGGAAGTTTTTCTTAGTAGTACTTCATTTGGGAAGTAGGTTCATTCCACCGAAGCTTGCTTTATATAGGTCATTACACCAAGGGCAGCGAACTTAGGTAACATTCCCTTGGAATACAAAATCAGTTGCAATAACCTTCATGTTGGGCATTATGATTATAAATCCCAGAAAGAGATGAAAACATAGGAAACAGTATTTCCTGATTGAAAGTTTACTGAGGGGGTGGGGCCCCCCAAAAAGGGCAATGAATATATTCAATTTCAGTCTTGAGTTCAAGTATTAAAGGGCCTCCAGAGCCAGGCAAAAAAATTGCCCAAGTTTAGCATTTAAAAGATTCACATATGGGGCCCGGAAGGTGGCGCCAGAGGTAAGGTGTCTGCCTTGCAAGCACTAGCATAGCAGTTCGATCCCCAGGCATCCCATATGGTCCCCTCCAAGCCAGGAGCGATTTCTGAGTGCATAGCCAGGAGTAACCCCTGAGCATCAAACGGGTGTGGCCCAAAAACCAAAAAAAAAAAAAAAAAAGATTCGCATATGATTTATCAGCTCAGAACTGATTTTTTTTTTTTTTTGAAAAATGGCTCTCAAGGTAATAGAATCAAATCTGGTGAAAAAATGATAAAATTGCTTGAAATGTTAATGTTGAGCAAAGGCTGCAAGTGAATGTTCTATGTGAAAAGCTTGAGTCAGAGCTGAAAGACCACCACCATTCTCATATACCTGAAATCTCCCATGCAGACCTGATTCCTGGCAGCCCCTGCAAGTTGTCTCACCCTCAAGGCTGGCCAAGAACCACCTCGGACCCATCGTTCCAGTATTACTCCCATCCACGGTTCCTGAAGACTTTCCTTCTTTCAGAATTAAGGGCCCGGACATACACACACCCCTTAGTAGTCTGCACTGTTTTAAGCCTGAAATCAAGTTGTGATTTCGTTATTTTTTTTCAAACTGCATTTAATTTCTGTCTAAGGAAACCAATGTTTTCATGAAAGTAAAAATAAGGGTATAAATCAGTAGTGTCTATTTGTCTCAAATATATGCATTGTGAGTAGTAAATGAACAGAAGAACAATAATGACTGTATCAGCCAAAATTAAACTTGGTTGTTTGCACCAACAAAATGAATTCTGGTTGCTTCAAAGTCATAGTACACCTGAGCACCTGGCATGTCGGAGCAGAGCAACAGCTCAAACACTAATGGAAACTTAGTTCTCTTCACAGACCTCTTGTATGTATTTTTATCTAGAAAATGCTTTCCTTCCAGATTGGAGCACACAAAATACTTCAATTTTAAACTAGACTGGAACCTCATGGGTTGCCCCCACCACCACCACTCCAGAAGCATCAGAAATGTATTTGGCATCAGAAATGTATGGAACGGACATGGAGTATCAATTAACATTGTGTATGATCGTGATTATAGGAAGAGTTCCAAATATTCCTTATAAAAAAAAAAACAAGTTAACATTAGCAAAAATCCCAAACTACAATTCTCTCAATTATATCTCCCGAGAGTTCAGTTGAGGTACCCCCTGCAAGTCACAGCACCACATCGGCACACCGTTCTCATTCTCTTCATGGCTGGGCTTTGGTCGATAGAATCAGAAGATATATCTCCAGACCCTAAACAGAAAAGTAACACAGAAGAAAGGGTTAAGCCAGTTCCGAACGAGTCTCTTAAAGTCCATCAGTTTGACATTTGCAAAGAGGTGCACATACCCAGGAGATGTTTCTAGATTTCAGATCTCAGGCCAGGACAGCCAGTTAGCTCAAGCCATGAAATGCCTTTCACAGGTGTAAAGAAACGGACTAGCACCCCCGCCCCAGGAAACTCGAGTCGGAAGCCCTACCTTTCATCTGATAATCAAAAGTTAGCTCCTCTTCGGCATTTATGGTTCTCGTGGAAAACAAGGCTATTCTTGGGAGACAAGTATCGAGGTTCTCAATAAATACATTGAAGACCTGGAGATTTGGGTCACACTGAAAAGAAACATTGAAGCTAAGTTAGTCAAACTGACAAACATACACACACACACATTCTATGTGTGCCATGACTTTAAAAATGACCTCTCTCTCTCTCTCTCTCTCTCTCTCTCTCTCTCTCTCTCTCTCTCTCTCTTTCTTTCTCTCTCTCTCTCTCTCTCTCTCTCTCTCTCTCTCTCTCTCTCTCTCTCTCTCTCTCTCTCTCTCTCTCTCTCTCTCTTTCTCACACACACACACACACACACACACCTCTCACATCTCACATATGCCATGACTTTAAAAATGACCAGAAGATTAGATTTTGGGGCAGTTAAGTTGCTTATGGTGTTACTATACCATAAGCAACAATAGGTTTTCCTTGGGGCTGGAGTGATGGCACAGAAGTAGGGCATTTGCCTTGCAGTGCCAAACCTGGAACGGAACTGGATTCAGTCCCTCGAATCCCATGTGGTCAGTCCCCTGAGCCTGCCAGGAGTAACCAGCGCTGCTGGGTGTGGCAAAACCCCGAACTCCTGCAAAAAAAGATTACTTTTCCTTCCCATACCACACGAAAGAACCTCTGTAAAATAAACCCAAGTATCTGGTTGGTAACTTTAACAGTTATATTTTTGTCTGCCTTGCTCATCTAATATAACTTCTTTTAGGGAGGTGTGGGGACCATACCCAGCTGTGCTCAGGGGTTACTCACAATGGTGTCAGGGATCAAACCTAGACTGACTATAAGGAAGGCAAGCGCCTGACCCACAGTACTATGCCTCTGGCCCTAACTGTAACTTTAACATTTTCTAGAAAAAAAATATAATTTTCTGAAGAACCTTAATACAAATCTCAGATATTACCTACCTGTAAATGATTTTGTAAGTCATTCAACAGAACCAAAATAACAATACTGGCAAAAATTTAGTCAGCACTACAAAACCCAACACTTCATACTGAATAGGACTTTGCTGTTTAACATTGTTTTGAATATCTTGCTATTTTAAGAACTCGTTGCTAAACTGAAAGACAAAAACTGACTTCTCATACTAAATAATCAAAAATACTTAATTGCTCCTAAAAAGGTCTATTTTGAAGAACATATCTGATCTGTTACTAAGGAGAAAAATGTAGAAATGTGTTGAAAAAAAGACACCTCGGGCCCGGAGAGATAGCACAGCGGCGTTTGCCTTGCAAGCAGCCGATCCAGAACCAAAGGTGGTTGGTTCGAATCCCGGTGTCCCATATGGTCCCCCATGCCTGCCAGGAGCTATTTCTGAGCAGACAGCCAGGAGTAACCCCTGAGCACCGCCGGGTGTGGACTAAAAACCAAAAAAAAAAAAAAAAAAAAAACAAAAAAAAAAAAAAAAGAAAAAGAAAAAGACACCTCTAAAAATATGATACTTTACTAATCAAACTATTTTTTTGTATAAAATTCATCCAATTTAACACAGCCCACTTCTTCACACAGTCAACTATGTAATGTACATTCCCCCTTGTACTTTTTGAAATGGAGACAACATCAAAAATCTAGGCGTTTGCCTTACAAGCAGCTGATCGAGGACCAAAGGTGGTTGGTTTGAATCCCGGTGTCCCATATGGTCCCCAGGAGCTATTTCTGAGCAGACAGCCAGGAGTAACCCCTGAGCATCGCCGGGTGTGGCCCAAAAACCAAAAAAAAAAAAAAAAATCTAGTGTTGTATTCCCACCTGTTAAGTACTAAGCTCCCAGGGGCCAGTACCCTTCCTCATCTTGAACTGGGTGCAGGCACTCTACCAGACATGCAATCCTGGCTCATTTTTGAAATAGGGAAGGTAAAATTCTAAACATTCTAAGTTCTTTCCAAACACGAACACAACCAAGTAAGAGTGCTAATTTGTAGTTTAGAAAAACAAACAAAACCCTGTGTACTTCAACTTTCTACAGTTAAATTTTATGAAAACATATTTAAATTTTGAAACTATACATCCTAAAACCTAGCTATTCTCTAATAGGTCATTATATCTATTATCTCTGATATAGTTGTCATTGGGGGATCAGTGTCTGTTTTGGGGCATGGTGCGTGGGTGACCATTTGGGATGCCAGATCGAACCTGGGTTGGCTACATGCAAGGAAAGTGCCCTTTCTCTGCTGTACTAGCTCTCCAGTTCCATCATTTTTTTTTGTGGGGGGAAGGAGACATATTTGGGGTACTCAGGGCTTCCTTCTGGCTCTGCATACAGGGATTACTCCTGATTGGATTCAGAGCAAAATTTGTGAGATTTGTGATGCAGGGGATGGAACCCGAACTGGCCCCCTTCAAGGCAAGCACCTTACCCTCTCTTTGTACTAGGGCCATGGTTGTGATTCTCAAACTTAACTTTTTTGTTCATTAATTTCTCCTCTCTGTAAGGATAAATACTTATCTTGTAAAGTTGCTTGCAAATTTAAATATGGCTTAATCCATATGATTCTTTCAGAATATACTTGGTAGACATCTCAAAAAAGTTTCCTAGGGGCTGGAGCAATAGCTCCGTAGTAGGACATTTGTCTTGCATGTGGCTGGCCCAGGACAGACCTCGGTTCAACCCCTGGCGACCCATATGGTCTCTCAAGCCAGGATCGATTGCTGAGCATAGCCAGGAGTAACACCTGAGCATTACCAGTGTGGTCCAAAAACCAAAAAAAAAGTTTCCTAATACTGCAATAATTTCTTTTTTTTTTTTTTTTTTTGGTTTTTTGGGCCACACCCGTTTGACGCTCAGGGGTTACTCCTGGCTATGTGCTCAGAAATTGCCCCCTGGCTTGGGGGGACCATATGGGACGCCGGGGGATCGAACCTCGGTCCTTCCTTGGCTAGCGCTTGCAAGGCAGACACCTTACCTCCAGCGCCACCTACCCGGCCCCAATACTGCAATAATTTCAATAACTACAATAAAAAAAGATTCTCAGCTGAAAATACTTCGGAAATGTAAAAAAAAAATAAAAATAAAAAAGGTAAGACATCTGAAGACCTTGATTCTGCAACTACAAAAGCCACTATCCATAGCAGTGAATTCAACGATTGTTTCTATTAGTATTTTCTTACACTGTGATTCACAAAATGAGACACATTTCCATATCGAGCTGCGTCTACCGTGAATTCATCAGATTCATAGTCCAGGTCAAAGAGGTAAGTAATTCCACTGTTGTCATACAACTGCCCCCGCCTCTCAGCTTCTTCGCTTGTGATCACCTAGAAAGAAACAACTGGAGTATAGTACAGAGCTACTACTAAACTGAGATAGGAGCTCACCCACGGATCTAGGACATTAACATGCACACACTCAGATTCCCACAACTTTCACACAAACGAGAACAGGACAGAGGTGGGGAAGCAAGAGGCAGAAGAATGGTCCGGAAATACTAAGCCAAGGCCCCATCAGGTTCAGACAGTCACTACTTTCATCACCATTCAGAGATCTCCAAAGCAGTGCTGCCAGAGCACACTCTCTGTTGGATGGAACTGGATATAAAGCACTGAAGTGACAAGAGTAAAAGCTCACTTCTAGTGGCAAAGGGACTGGAAAGACCTGGGAGGGTGGGGGAACGACAATTAGGAAGTACCTTGTTCCCCCCAAAAGAGGGTGTTAGCCCAGGTAAGTTTGGGAACCTCTGCTCAAGCATATTTTACCTTGACATTGTAGGCATAAGCTCATCACAAACAGGAAAAAAGGTATGTTCAATTTGCAGGTGATAGGGAGGTTTGGTTGTGGAGAACAGGTATTAGTGAAATTCTGTAATTCAGATCCATCACCTATATGTCCTGCCCAAAAGCACACAACTTGACCAAGTGCTCAACTTCGGAAATCCAAAATTAATGGCTAGAGACATAGTACAGGAGTTAAGGTGCTTACCATAAACCTTAGCTGATTGTGGTTTGCTCCCTGGCACCACATGTGGTCCCTTAGATACTTCCAATAGTAACCCCTGAGCACCAATGGGCATGGCCCACAAACCAAACAAGAAATAAAATATTAATGTTTCTCATGGTGTCAATCAAACTTAGCTACTGTTTTATACCCAAAAGGGGGAAATCTCCTTTACTAATACTCAAGAAGGTTCGTTCGATTATATAGGATCTAGAGTCCTGAACAGTGTTTTATATCTTGTCATCTAAAAAATATAAAACTCTTAACAGACCCTGTTTTATCTTAGAATTCTAGAATACTTAGAACCATTCAATTCCCAACACTGTTTATAACCAGTGAGATTGGACAGCCCAGGCGTGCAGCCTTCCTTCCTTGTTCCTATTCACAGGCTGCGCCATCTATTATTTTGTACCAGATTGATTGGGAAGGGCTGATGTGCAGTGATTCTGGAGCCTTGGGTTTGAATTCAGGCTCTTCCATATTCCTGTTACATCCTGGGCAACCTGCTCAATCACTGTGCCTTAGATTCCCTTAGAAATTCCCTTAGAAATAACTCCTGGCAGACACGGGGGACCATATGGGACACCGGGATTCGAACCAACCACCTTTGGTCCTGGATCGGCTGCTTGCAAGGCAAACGCCACTGTGCTATCTCTCCGGGCCCTCATGCTGCCATTTGTAACATGAGTGGCCTGTGAAGGAATTAGGCAAAGATAAATAAATCCACCCAAGAAAGACAAACGTTCATCATATCCCTTATCTATGGAATAAAATATTGTTTTGAGGGGCCATAGAGATGATAGTACAGCAGACGGGGTTCTTACTTTGCATGCAGCTGACCTGAGTTCCAGCCTCAGCATCCCATAATGGTCCATTGAGTACCACTAAGAGTGATTCCTGAGTATAGAACCAGGAGTAAGCACTGAGCATCACCCAGTCTGGCTCCCACCAAAATTATTATTTTTTTTATTTATTATTATTATTATTTTTTGGTTTTTGGGCCACACCTGGCGGTGCTCAGGGGCTACTCCTGGCTGTCTGCTCAGAAATAGCTCCTGGCAGGCACGGGGGACCATATGGGACACCGGGATTCGAACCAACCACCTTTGGTCCTGGATCGGCTGTTTGCAAGGCAAATGCCACTGTGCTATCTCTCCGGGCCCCACCAAAATTATTTTAAGGCAAAACTTACAGGGCTCCAAGAGATAGCACAGCATGTAAGCTTGCTTTGCAGATGGTCAATGGGAATTTGGTTTTAGCACCCCATATGGTTCCTGGAACCCTGCCAGGAGTGATCTCGGAGCACAGAGCTGGGAGTAAGCCTGGAGCACAGTCAAGTTGTAGCTCAAAATAAACAAACTAAAAACCCAAACATACAGAAGCAGAGAAAGAAAAGAGGTTCCAGAGGCTTTGAGGATGTGCTGATAAAAGGTACAAACTTGGAACAAAGCCTGAGGAGCTCTGGCCAACTGTAACTAGGAGGAGAAAACCCTAATGTTTCCTTGGCTTCAGCTCCAAAAAGTACTATGGTTCTCTCTGATGCTCATGAAACTAACTGTGTCCACTCTCTCATGAATGAGGAATCCTTCCATCAGCCTTTAAACTTCCTCCTTGAAGACATTAACAATGAGATGCCATCAGACATGGAGTACCAGAGCCTCCTGGTTTCAGGAATTCTGGTCACCAAGACTTTGATCCTCTCACATGAAAACTTTGAATGGGACTAGAAACATTCCTGAGTGTGACTCAATCCATTTCCCCATTACAATCACAGACTGATTCTAGGAATTTGAGATTCCCAAATGCCTGGGTGGGTGACTAAGTCACCACCTTCTCAGGGCTCTTAGTCACAGCGAATATCCACCATTATCATTTTTTCTGATGAACTAATTTACCACAGACTGTTTCAAGGTGCCCATCTGCTGGAGAAACCCCAGAGCTCCATTCTGAAAAAGCAGCAGAGTGATAACCACATCCAGCTTTTTCCTCCAGAGTCACAAACTCTCCCCCACAAAAATCAGTTCAAGCTGTGTATTGTTATTGGTTTTCTTTTTGTTTTGTTTGGGGATGTTCCACCCAGTGGTGCTCAGTAGTTACTCTTGGTTCTGTGCTCAGGGCTCACTCCTAGAAAAGATTGGGGGACCATTTATGGTGATGGGAATTGAACCTGAGTTGAACGCATGCACGGCAATCTCCCTGTGTACTACTCTATAACTCCAGTCCCAAAGTGGTAATCTTTTTGCTTGTTTATTTCTTTTTTTAGGGCCACATCGGGCATTACTCAGGGGTTACTTCTGGCTCTGCACTCAGAAATCACTCCTGGTGAGCTCAGAGGACCATATGGGATGCCAGGGATCAAACTTGGGTCAGCCACATGCAAGGCAAATGTCCTACCCACTGGCTATTGCTCCAGCCCACAAAATGATGATCTTAAATTACATAAAAATTAACGACTGAAGCCAGAGTGATAGGACAGTGACTAGGATACTTGCCTTGCACACAATCCCTGGCATTCTATATGGACCCCAAAGTATCACCAAAAGGGATTCCTAAATGCAGAATCAAGAGTAAATCCCTGTACATTGCCAGGTATTATCCATAAACCAAAAATAAAACCTGACTTCTCTTAATTTAATAGCATTAAAATAATGTACCAGGCCAGAGTGATAGCACAGTGGTAAGGTGTTTGCCTTGCATTGAGGCAAGGATGGACTCGGTTTGAATTTAGCATCCCATGTGGGGACAAACCTGCCAGGATCAACTTCTGAGCACAGAGCCAGGAGTAACTCCTGAGCGCCACTGAGTGTGACCCCAAAACAAAAACAAACAAAAAGAATGCACAGGAAAGAAAGAGGAGGGGCTGTTGTGAGCTTTCTGAAAAGCCTCTAGACAGTCCAGTTTCCTGGCTTCCTTAAATGTGTATTAAAGATATGAAATGTCTTAACCATGATTTCCAAATGTCACTGCGTCCAGGGCCGAACCTGAGTCCTGACTCTGATTGATAAGGGAAGATGGGAGAGAAAGGCCTTCAAGCTTCATATCTCTTAACATTTAGACACACTCCATTTTACCACACTCTGGATATTTCCCTCAAAGCTGATGTGATTTTCAATAGTTTTGCTAAAAAGTTGCACATCGTTGAACATGCTATGCTGGCTTGCAGGTTATCTTGTTTTGAAAATATATACTATTTTTTGGAATTTCATCCCAAAGTAGAGAAACACCTGAAACTATTGAAATCGGGCTTGATTTCTGGAAGATGCCTTTATGAACTCACTTGTCCCAAACATTGTCTACATGGAAAAGAATTGGTGCTAACAGTACTGGTGAGGGAACCTTTTCAAGAATTATCCAAAGAAAAAATTATCCAAGGTCCCCATGACCCTTATATAGAATTTGTGGCTAAGCTCAAAGATACTTTGAAAATACAAATTAAAAATGATGAGGTGAGGAAATTTTTAGAAAAATGTTTGGCTTATCATAATGCAAATTCGGCTTGCAAATTGGTATTGGCTCTGTTGCAGGAAAAAGCTGATTTAAATGAATTTTTATATCCATGTAGGAATGTTTATGATATGCTGCATTCATTAGCAAACTTGGATCCAGTACAAACCTTTGCAATTACTAAAGGAACAATACCTCTTTACCTCCGGGGACAAAAAGTTTCCCGAAAGCCAGGTCTATGCCCAAAATGTAAAAAAGGTCATCATTGGGCGAAAGACTATAGATCTGAAATCTCCCTAATAATAATATAGGGAGAGCTTTTAACACAAACTCTAGGAGACAATTTGCCTGTTACCATTGTGGAAAACAGGGGCATATTAAAAGAAAATGCCGTCTTTTGTTAAATTCAGCTCCTCCAGGACCTACATTTACAAAACAGGGAAATGCCTACAGGGCCAATCCCCAGGCCCTTTCAAATCAGGGGCAAAGTCATCAAACCGTAATTCTTCCCGGCCCAGCTCAAGAAGATTAATTTCAATTAATTAATTAACACATGCCACAGCGGGCAGTGCTGGGCTTGATAAAACTTACCCGGAGGACACTACAACTTACCCAGGAGAATGCCCTTATAAGTTACACACAGGCATAGTGGGACCACCACCCCCAGATACAATGGGTTTGATTCTGGGCAGAAGTTCCCTCAACATAAAAGGTATATCAGTAATCACAGATATCATTGATTCAGATTCAAAGGGAGAAATTATTGTAGTCATTAACGTGCTGGCTACTTGGACTTTCAAAAAGGGGGAAACGATTGCCCAGATAGTAATAATACCTTATGTTAAATTTGGGACTTCAGACAAGACAAGAATTGGAGGTTTTGGAAGCACAGATCTGGGACTGCCAAAAACCCACTAGTAGCTCTGATTACTAAATGTAAAGATGAAATCCAATGATTAAACTTAATTTAGAAGGGCAATCCTTCAATGGCATGATTGACACAGGTGCTCAAGTTACTGTAATTTCTGATAGAGAATGGCCAGAAAATTGACATCTTCAAGAAATTCCATATTCGCTAAAAGGAGTGGGAGCCCTGAATTCTTGTTTAGTAAGCACAAGAATCATGGTATTTTATGACCCAGAAAACCAAAAGCTATAATCAGACCTCACATGGGCCCATTTTCACCATCTCTGTGGGGCTGTGACCTGCATAAACAATGGAAGGCAGAATTTCATATTCCATTAGCTCAAGATGAGCCTGAACCTTCTGCTGAATTAAAAACCCAAAATTTTTGGTAGGGGCCACTGCCAGAAAAAACCCAGCATCGATAAAAATAAAATGGAAATCTAGGCCCGGAGAGATAGCACAGCGGTGTTTGCCTTGCAAGCAGCCGATCAAGGACCAAAGGTGGTTGGTTCGAATCCCGGTGTCCCACATGGTCCCCCGTGCCTGCCAGGAGCTGTTTCTGAGCAGACAGCCAGGAGTAACCCCTGAGCACTGCTGGGTGTGGCCCAAAAACAAAAAATAAAAATAAAAAATTAAATAAAATGAAAATCTGACGAACCAATTTGGATAGGCCAGTGGACCCTTAAAACTGATAAATTAAAGGTGCTGACAGAATTAGTGGAAGAACAGCTAAAATTAGGACATATTGAGCCTTCATTTTCTCAATGGAATTCGCCTATATTTACTATAAAAAAGAAATCTGGTAAATGGAGACTGTTGATGGATCTGAGAGCTGTAAATTTATCTATGATTTCTATGGGAAAATTACAGACAGGTTTACCATCACCTGTAGTTATTCCAAAGGAATGACCATTAATTATAATTGATTTGAAAGACTGCTTCTACCATATTCCTATTCACCCAGATGATAAACACTGTTTTGCATTCTCTGTTCCTTCTATCAATAATACCCACCCTTGCAGGCATTTTCAATGGACTGTTCTCCCCCAGGGCATGTTAAATTCACCAACTATGTGTCGATTTTTTGTTGACAAAATTTTGAGCCCTGCTCGTGAAAGATTTCCCCAAGCCATAATTTATCATTACACTGATGATATTTTAATTACAATGAATAATGAAACAGATTTACAGAAATTATACGCTTATGTGATTAATTGTTTGCAAACGGCAGGACTGAAAATAGCTTTAGAAAAAATACAGACCATGCCACCATATCAATACTTGGGTTTTATTTTGAACCGAACATCAATACATCCACTAAAAATTTCCATCAAAAAAGAAAACCTTAAAACACTTAATGACTTTCAGAAACTTTTAGGTGACATAAATTGACTCTGCCCAGCACTAGGAATCTCAAAAGCAGAGTTGTTTAATCTGTTTAAAACTTTGGATGGTAATCCTGCATTAGATAGCCCAAGAAATTTAACACAGCTGCCAAAAATGAATTGGACATTTTATTGAACAGACTGCAAAAATCATTTCTCTTAAGATTCATCCCGGGAGAGAAGGTATTTTTATTAATCTTCCTTACAAAAGAAACACCTACAGCTGCTTTGATGCAACAGGCTGGTCCTTTGGAATGGGTGTATTTACATAACAAACAGCCTGAGTCTGTGATACCTTACCTGCAACTAATCTCAGAATTGATTATCAAAGCAAGACTCAGATCAAATCTTTATTCGGTTTTGATCCAGATATAATAGTACTGCCAATACCAAAAAAGGAAATTGAGTTAATATTGCCTCTTATTGAATCTCTACAAAGGGCCCTCTTAGATTTCACAGGAGAGATTTCTTCTCATTATCCAAAAGGAAAAACCTGGGACTTTTTGAAAAAGACTCAGTTTGTTATTTCTTTGATTGTACAGGATTCTTCTATTCCCATTGCAAAAGTTTTTTATGTAGATGAATCCAGCAGAGGAAGGGGAGGAATAACCGGAGAAAATATAAATATAACAATAGATAGGAAGTATAAGTCTGAACAGAATGTTGAATTAGCAACGTTAATTTACCTATTAGAAAATGTATCTGAAGCCATGAATGTCGTTTCTGATTCTTTATGTGTTGTAAATTTATGCCTGGTGATAGCCACTGCCTCCCTCAATTCTCATAGTCCTATTATACAGAACTTACTGGAAAAAATTACAACAACTTATTCAATAATGAACTGAACCCATCTTCATCACACATATCAGAGCCCACTCAGGTCTTCCAGGGCCAATGGCTCAAGGAAATAAAACTGCTGACTTTTTGGCAATGCCTATATTTAAATCACCTGTAGAGGAACATTCAGCCTTACACACAAATGCTCATCGCTTACATGTAAATTACCAAATTCCATGGAGGCAAGCCAGAGAAATTATAGAAAGATGCAACACTTGTGCCCCATTAGCACAAAAGACTCATATAGCAGGAGCAAACCCAAGAGGCTTACAGTTTAACAAATTGTGGCAAATGGATGTAACTCAGACAGACTTATTTCCAAAAAAACTTTATCTTCATGTGGTGGTTGATACCTATTCCTGATTTATTTGGGCAATCCCTTTGTCTTCCCAAAAATCTAAGGTTGTTTGCAGTTTTCTTTTACAATGGTTTTCTATTATGGGTATTCCATATTCCATTAAAACTGATAATGGGCCTGCCTATATAAGCAAAACTTTTGAATTTTTTTTGTAAAGAATGGTAGATAAAAACATCTTAAAGGAATTCCTCACAATTGTCAAGGACAGGCCATTGTGGAAAGAGCCCACAGAACTCTAAACCCCAATTGCAAAAGAATAGAAAAAGAGGTTTAACGCCAACTGAGCTGTTATCTTTGACTCTTATCACACTAAATTAGCTAAGTTTACCCCAAGGGGAGAACTATACAGCAGGGGAAAGACATTTTAAGGAAGATATTCAGAGACAAGAAACAACAAATATTCCAATTTGGATAAGAGGATAAAAAATGGATTGCTGGTTATCTCCTCTTGAGAGGAAGGGGTTATGCTTATGTTTCTACAAATGACAACCCTCCCAAAATATTTTGGGTCCCTTTATGCCTCATTAGAAATCAGACTAGCACAAGTGATAAAAATCAGGTTGCTGGGACTATAAACTCTCCCCCACATCAAATACAAAATGCTCAAAACACTGACAATTGTAATACTGTTGAGGTGACTGGGAAAGTAAATAAGGGATTAACTTTCATACCCCATATCCTCAGTGAGTTTGACAACAGTGAAAAACTCTTACAGTCCAGAACACAAATAGAAAAACAGAAACCTATTTTCACTGGATTACAAAATTTAGGTAACTCATGTTACATGAACTCAATATTACAATGCCTGTATAATATTACAGACTTGACTCAATATTTTTATCAAGATCATTATCAAAAAGATATTAACAGAGAAAATCCAAGGGGACATAAAGGTAAATCAGCAGATGAATTTGGTCATCTCATCAAAATCATGGGAAGTGGATGCAATAGGCATATTAATCCTGAAAATTTCAAAACGACAATTGGGTTACTCAATGACCAATTTGCTGGACACAACCAACAGGATCCTCACGAATTATTAATGTTTCTATTAGAAGGACTACATCAGAATTTGCTTAAAAATTCAATAACAGATGAAACTATACACCTTATAGACAATGAAAAATATGAACAATTTAGGGCTCACGAATCTATTATCTATGATCTCTTTCAAGGACAGTTTAAATCCATACTACAGTGCCTTACATGTTACCAAAAGTGGGGAAGTAGGTGGGCCCTTGAGTATGGGGTATGCAGCTGGGTTATGGGCATGACAACACTGGGTGCTGGATGGGCCTATGTCTATAGAGGGGTGTCTAGGCAAGAAGTAGGTGAGGTTCCATCTGGAGATGAGCGGGTCTGGACCTGCAGGGGTGGGCTGTCCTTTGCCAGCAGGTTGGCTGCAGACTGCAGAGCCTGGAGCTGGATGATATCGACATGTGCAGCATAGGTGGGGACCATGAGGACAGCATGGAGCACTGTAGGCAGGCTCGAGGGCCATGGGGACAGAGGGAAACACCCCCACATCCCCCAAACTTGGGATGCACGCAACTCCCAGGCCTTGGCGAGGTCTGGGGTGTGAGTGAAGGTGAGGCCTGGACCAGCAGGGAGCCTAGATGCTGGCGCTGTCACCTGCCAAGAAGCCCAAAGGTGGGCACCTTGGGGGGCACCTGGGGAGGTTCCACACCCTCCCCTTTGTGCCAGGGTGCCAGGTCCCTCTCTGTGTTGGGGCCACCAAAGGGCACTCGAGCTGCGGTTGGGCACTGCTTGGCCGTTGGCAAGCCGCACCCTGTTGGGGATGCACCAAATTGCCCACCGCCCAGTGTCCCTTGCAGCTGTTCCCACCCAAAGCCTAGGGGACCATGGCTGGGCATCCCAGGGACACGAGGTTTTGCACTAGGCTAGGCCCAAGCCGCTCACCCCAGAGGCACAGATCACCCCAGTCCTGCAAACCAGCCTGCTGAGGCCTGAGCTCCGGGGGCAAAGGCGTCCATGGAGCACAGGTGTGTCCCTCACTCCTGGTCTCTACTTTTCTCTTTCTCCTTCTCTCTGTCTGGTGCTCACCCGCTGGAGAAAAGATTGCTTCTGCCTAAGAAAGTGTGAAATTTTTATTTTAGAAGTGGGGGCCCTAGAAATGACAACCGGTACCCCCAATGCATCTGACTCAGAGCTGGCACAGAGCATTTAGTGTAGGATCTGAATGAGATTAGACCTTGAGGGATTTTTGTTTGTTTTTGGGTTTTGGGGCTCACCCAGTAATGCTCAGGGATTACTCCTGACTATGCACAAAGATATCACTCCTGACTTGGGGGACCATAGGGGATGCCGGGGGATTGAACCCAGGTCCATCCTAGGTTAGCCATGCAAGGCAGATGCCGTACAGCTTGCACCACCGCTCTGGCCCCAGACCTTGAGGTTTCGCAAAGGCTTGTTGACTGATGAAATGGGGCATGCCTCACAGATGGCTTTTTATTTTCTTCAGTTTACGGAGAGAATTCCTTTAATGTTCAAGGATAGAGAACATGTGCTGCAAGCTTTAAGAAAGGAACTTTGGGGGCCGGGAAGGTGGCGCTAGAAGTAAGGTGTCTGCCTTACAAGCGCTAGTCAAGGAACGGACCGCGGTTCGATCCCCCGGCGTCCCATATGGTCCCCCCAAGCCAGGGGCAATTTCTGAGTGCATAGCCAGGAGTAACCCCTGAGCGTCAAACGGGTGTGGCCCAAAAACCAAAAACCAAAAAAAAAAAAAGGAACTTTGAATTTTTGTTTGTTTGTTTGTTTATTTGGTGCCACACCTGGAGGCACACAGAAATGGCTGAGCTCAGAAATCACTTCTGGGGGGGGCAATATGGGATGCCAAGGATCAAACCAGGCACCCCATAGAAAAAGCCTTCCCCACTTTGCTATGCACTAACCCCTTCTTCACTGTGATTTTGTTTGTTTTAGGGTTTTGTTTTGTTTGGGGCCCATATCCAGTGGCACTTCAGGTAACCATGGGGTGCTGGGGATTCAACACGAATCTCGGAGCCAGAGTGATAGCAGGGCGGTAGGGCATTTGCCTTGCATGCAGCCGACCCGAGATGGACCCAGGTTCAATTCAGGCATCCCATATGGTCCCCCGAGCCTGCCAGGAGTGATTTCTGAATGCAGAGCCTGGAGGAACCCCTGAGCGCTGCTGGATGTGCCCCACCACCACCAAAAAAATAACCACCATGAGTCTCAGCAGCAAAGTCTGCATTCTGGGCCCTTCCTCCAGAAATTTAGTGACAAAGAGCCTTTGAATAAATATATAAACTTCCCTTTAAAAGTGACTTACTACGTACAAAGCGTAAGTGACATCGTTCCTCTGAATCCTGAAAGAACCCCAAAGAGGAGGGAGAAATGCGTCCCTAATGTGCTTTAGATTTATTAATTTGAAGCCAGAGCCTGGTATACAAGGAAAATATAATATTAGATTCTTTGGCATCAACATATAAATATCACAAAAGCTTTTTTTGTACTTGTAGAGACTTTTTCTTTGGGGGGGGGGTCTCACCCGGCAGCGCTCAGGGATTACTCCTGGCTCTATGCTCAGAAATTGCTCCTGGCAGGCTTGAGGGACCATATGGGATGCCGGGATTCGAACCACCGTCTATCAGTGTCTTCACTATCCCTCCGGCTGAGACTTTTTCTTATGAACTCAAAAAATTGTTTCCTCTTCCCCACTGTGTGGAAAAGTGGAGTCCATTAGTGAAATATATTTTATGTCCAATTAATTAAAAGCACAGTTTTTTAATAAAAAAATCTGTAACTAAGGTAATGCCTTATATATGGAATATAATGACTATATATGAAATATAAAAGGAACTTTGTGGGGGGCTGGAGCAAGAGCACAGTGGAGAAGACATTTGTCTTGCAGGCAGCCAACCTGGGCTTGATTTCTAGCTTTCCATAGGGTCCCCTGAGCCTGCCAGGAGTAACCCTTGGACTACTGCCAGATGGGACTAGGCAAAATACAAAACAACAAAAACAAACAAACAAAAGAAAACACTTGTACTCTCTGCTGAGTTCTGAAAAAAAATAATGTAGGATAGTTCTAATATTAGCACTAGAATCAGTCCCAGGTGCCAGGTACAATTCTGACTTCTTAGTTATATTAACTCTTCATCTCCTCCTAAGTTTTAGAATGCCAATTTAAAACACAACAACAAAAAACACAGGGGGCAGAGAGATAGTACAGTGGGTAAAGTGTTTGCCTTGTATGTGGCTGACCTGGGTTCAACCCCATATGGTCCTCTGTGAGCACTGCCAGGAGTTATTCCTGAGTGCAGAACCAAGAGTAACTCTGATCACTATGTGGTGTGGCCCAAAACAAACAAAAAAATCCAAAAAGCCTTTCTGTGCAACACTCCTGCCAAAATGCCTGCATAAAGTGCAGAATCAGGAAGTAGCTCTCTACTCTGCGGTTCACTTCAGGAAGGAAGGCCTCAAATCAGAGTACTTGGAAAGCCACTTTTACCGACATCTCAATTCTTTGCCCAGACTCTGGCTGGCCAGACTCAAGCCCAGTTGCTAGTCAGATACAAGTCAAAAGGCTTGGTAAAAAGAAACAGGAAGTTGGGAAATGCCTTTGCCCTGGGCAAAAGCACAGTACAAACTAACAGATATTTACAGAAGTCCTTAGCCATCAGGTGATTTTAAATAAAAACATCCTCATGACCCAGACTTCAGTTTGCTGATGAAAATAAACTGCCATGTGGAAAGAGAAGGCATCACTAGTTTTAGGCTAGGACCGCTGGTGGAGTCCTAAGGTAGCTCTTAAAAAAATGAGCCCCATTTTCTTTGTTGAAGAAAGGACCTAGGGAATAAGTGTATCTCCAGGGCATGCTCCTTCAACAGTTGTTCTGACTATTAGGGTCCTGAGTCGAAAAACGAATGAGACCACACAACTGAAGTAAAGCTGAACAAAACTTTGATCCATCTGCCAACAGCCCTGCCCAAGGACATGAAGAAGAATATATAGGAAAGGGATATAGGGAGGTTCTAGCTTTTTGATGATCTTTAAAATGACTGGCTATTGTCTAGGGGTACCTTCCTACTGCTCTCTGTGTCCTTCCCTGATAGGTTATCTATTATGGCCAGGTAGCCTGGGGTGGCATTAATGGAAAAAGGCTTGTGGAAATAGGCATGTGGCTTATACCATGTGGTTCTTACAAAATGGTGTCCCTGCTTGTTCAGAACAGAAGCCTGCCTGCCATGTAGCTTTACAAAATGGCATTCCTCCTCACTCACTATGAAGCTTGACCCAATAGTTTGACTTTCTAGAGGAAGAACTCTATTTTCATGTGAAATGGTTATGATTTGAATACATAAAATATATAAATATATATATTGATGTGGACAGAAGCACTTTATGACCTAGATATTGGTTGACAGGAAATCACTTTGCATCAGTTTGGACGTTCAAAGTTACAACATGATTAAAAAGGAACAACAAAGAACCCCTTAATTGGGTAATCCCACCAGCATTCTGTGTTTGTGCAAGCAGGCAGGGTACAGAGTGATCCTCATGGCTGAGGCAGAAGGAGCCACATTATACCTCAATGACTTATCTGGACCAGGAAGTCAGTATCTAGAACAGTGTCTAGTCAGCAAAGGCCTCCACATGGAGGAGTATTGGTCCCATCCACTCACTGTCCAATGACACTGTCTGCCAGGCACAGTGGTGGCCTGTCACCAGGACTCATTTGAGGGCATGTTGAAAACGACCACAGTCCACCTACAGGCAGAGAGAATGTCCTTCCTTCCCCATGGGCCTCCCAACATTGCTCTTGTGTTTGAAATCTATTATCAGTCCCAGGTTTGCCATCCCAGAATGAGACTTTAAACCAAGTTGAGGTGTGGAAGAGGCCCCTGAATGGGAACAGAAGCCCTGTAGACAGAGAGGCTTTTGTCCCCAACCACTCATTGGGACACAGTGGGAACTCAGAGGAAAATTGATGTAAATTCTCTACTGCACTGGACTGGAAATAGATCCAGTTCTCTGTACTGACCTGGAAGGTGATCCAGCTCCCCGAAGGGTCACGCTCTTCCTTTTCCTGCCACAGTGCTCTCCACTGTTCTCTGTGCTCTGAGTTCTGGATTCTTTTCTCATGTCTTTTCATAAGACAACTGACTGCACTCAGGCAAGTGATATTGGACTGGACAATGGCTTCTTGCCATTTTTTTTTCAAGGTAATGTAGCTTTGGGGGGTTGTTAATGGGATTTTTGTAGTACAGGTGGGTGGAAGGGGCTGAAAAGTAGTATTTAGGGGACTTGGCGGGGGTCACTTCCTTAGGCACTTGATTGGCTTGAGAGACCATTCAATACTCGGGCCTTGAAGAACTTGGGGATTCCTACCCAGCTTGGTGTCTGCTCCAGGAAGTTCATATGTGACTGACCCTCCAGCCAGGGCTAATGCGGCCTAGTCCACACCTCTCATGGGCTCCAAGAGGAAGTGTTGTTCAGCGTTCGTTCAGCGTTAGGAAAGGAGTGTTCCTTATTTGCTGAAACTGGAAGCTGTCCCATATGCTCTGGAAAATTGGTACAATTTGTCTCTGCATGCCCATTGATCCAGGGTCTCCCCTTCAGACAGGTTGGTGTGGAAGCAGAGAGAAGTCTGGAGGTATCTGTTTGGCAGCAGCCTTTCACCTAGAGATTGGGTTGATTCACCTAGAATCCGAATTGGAGATTTTATACCTCGGGGCCTCCCTCTGCTCAGAAGCTCCACATTAAAGGTGGTTCTTTTGGAACTATGGACATTGTATGAATTATTTTGCCTAGGGGACTTCTGGTTGGGTTCCCCATTTCAGGCATGGGTACCAACCCATGGATATCTTCAGAGCTGAGCATGGTCCGAGTCACTGCTTACAGACCCCCAAGGCCACTGATGTCTTCCCTGTGCCCAGGTGTGCTGCTGCCCACTTAACTGGAAGACTTGTACGGTCCTTCCTACCACTTAAAACTCCAGGGAGGGAGTTGTGGGGTGCAGGCAGCATGTGAATTCCCCACATGGATCCATTACTTTGGGGATGAAACCTGTTGACTTCCATGTTCAACCCAACTTTTCCCTCCTATTCTAAGGAGAGTTTTGTGTTCCTTGTATTGTTATTTGAGAGATTTTTTCCAGTGAAGATAGTTGTTTTTTGTTTTGAGGCCACACCCTGATGTTTAGGGTTTAATCCTGGCTCTATTCTCAGGAATCACTCCTGGTGGGACTCAGGGAGACCATATGGAGTGCTGGGATTCAAACCCCAGTTGACCACATCCAAAGCAAGCACTCTACCCACGTACTATTGCTTTGGTCTCATGCAAGAGAGTTTTTATGGAATGAAACTTAATTTAGACATGCAGGGAGTGAAGGAGGAGGAGAGTTCATGAGAAAATATGGACTTCTCCAGGATGGTGAAAGCAGAGATATAGAGATAAGCAAGCGAGATACATGCTCAAGGCTTGAAGAGCAAGTTGGATTTTTTTTTAAAAAGTGGGTGAATTTTCAGAAATGGCAGGAAGATTGGCTTTGGTGAAGGAACTTGAGACTTGAAAAATATTGTCAGATTTAGAGGCTAAAGCTTCCATAAAAGGAAGTTCAGTCCCAATCCTTGTGCTGAGGGAGGAGCAGGCCAGGGTTACCCAAGGCATGATTGACCAAGGGAACTTGGAGAAGTTTCTCTGTAGGGTCATGAGAGAAAGAGTGGGCTAGGGGTTGTCTGAGAGGCAGCCTCTCTTGAACTTTCCTTTCTTGCTCTGTGTCCTTACCATGTCAGCGCTAAATTCAATTTTCTTACTCTATTTTTTCTTTTCTTTTTTCTTTTTTTTGGTTTTAGGGCCACACCCGGTGGCAGCGCTCAGGGGTTACTACTGGCTCTGCGCTCAGAAATTGCTCCTGGCAGGCACAGGGGATGCTGGAATTTGAACCACTGTCAGTCCTGGGTTGGCTGCTTGCTCTCTCTCTGGTCCCTTCACTTTTTCTTTAAAAAAAAAAGGGGGGGGGCTACATAGGCTGGAGCAATTGCATGGTTTACCTTGCACGAGCCAGCCCAGGTTCGATTCTCAGCATCCCATATTGTACCCTGAGACTGCCATGAGTAATTTCTGAGCACAGAGCCAGGAGTAACCCCTGAGCACTGTTGGGTGTGGCCCAAACAAAACCAAAAAAATTGGGCCAGAGCAATAGCACAGTGGGTAGGTTTTTTGCCTTGCACGTGGCCAACCTGGGTTCAAGCCCCATTATCCCATTTGGTTCCCCAAGTACCACCAGGAGTAATTTCTGAGTGCAGAGCCAGTGTTGGGTTATACTTTATTTTTATCTAAAACAAAGTTTATCCCTGGTTTCTTTGTATGTTTGTTTATAACTTGGTTTTACCCAAAACAAAGGTTGTCTTACTTGTAAACCTGGGTGGGTTTACTACCCCACCCAGGAATAATCTCTGTACTCAATAAAAACGGTAGTTGTGGCAGGCAGTGAGCGCCATACTAGGTAGATTGCCAGATTTCACCCTCAGCCTGGTCTGGATTGTTTCTTGTGCAACTTTGATTCAGACTCATTTACCTGGGCAGGGAAATAAGGCATGTTGAGGTGATTTTACAAGCCAGTAGTAGCCATGAGAGCCACTGGGTTTTGCAACACAAAAAACAAACAAACAAACAAACAATAAACTATAAAATTCCTGGTTTGCTTTGTTTCCATAATGGTTGATTCTGGTGTTTACCCCTGATAGACCACAGCACTAGTAGCTGTGTGTTATGATGCTGTCCTGCCTTCCTCATACTCTGGGCTTGGGGGCTTAAAAGGAAACGGAATCATCTGGTTTCAGCACTCTACCTCCAAGTCCCCACTGCCTTCTCACCACTCACATGAAACAGAAGCAAACTTGGGGTCTTGGGAAGATCATACTCTGCCTCCCCTGAGCCCCCCAACTCCACTTTCTTCTCTACCACAGCCAAGATACATGAGAAGTAAAAACTCTCCCAGCCAAGGGGATGAATGTCCAGTGAACCAAATGGCCATTGGGATGGTGGGAACTTGAATGTTTTTATGATGTAAAGTTTCACATTTTCCTTTATGCTGACTTTATGGTGAAAAATGTCCCGCTAATGGAAAATACTCTATTTGTAAATAAGTATGATTTTATTACTGAGTTTTGTTTCTGGGCCACCTCTGGTTGCGCTCAGTGATTACTCTGGCTCTGTGCTCAAAACACTCCTAGCAGACTTGGGGACCATATGGAATGCTGGGGATTGAACAGGGTTGGCCACATGCAAGGCAAACACCCTACCCACTGTGCTATAGCTCCAGCCCAACTACTGTTTTGACAAAGTATGGAAACCCCATGCACACACCCAGCTCATATTGCCCATGGCCTGGGGGAGTCAGAAGCCCCCAGGGGCCCAAACCCCAGTCACCCAGAGTAGAAACATCTCTTGCTTCTACTGGGCTCTTCAGTCCAGTAAAGTCCAGAAAATAATTCCAGAAAACCTAGTGACCTTTCCTTATTTTAGAAGCAGCCAAGTGAAGACAATCACTTACCAAGCATAAATAAACCAATAACCCAAAACCCAAATCCAGGCCATGAGCTAAGAATATGTGTGTGCCTGGATTTTTTTACGTGTGCCTGACAGTGGTTTTGGAGCCACAGAAAACATTTTGTGACACGTGATAAAACTACTCGCAGCTCAATTTCAGTATCAACAAAACAAACGTTTTATTGGAGCCTAACCACAACCATACATTTGAGTGCCTGTGGCAGCTCTGGACCAACACAGAAAGGAACCATTTGGCCATTGGGAGAGCAGCGGAGCACAACTCCACTACCGTGTGGGGCTGCCAGTAGGGGGAGCACAGTACTCGAGGACGGCTCAGTCTCATTTCCAGCCAACATAAGCAGATCCACCTTTAATGGACAAAGAAAGGCAGGATTTTATCCCAGTGTGGAGTCAAGGGTGTCTGGGAATTGGGTTCCACCTTTCTGAAAGCAGACTCTTCCAGTAGGTTCTACAAAAGCTGCCGTTTTCCTCATCCTTAGCCAGACCACCTGGGCAGGGAATCTCACGGTTCTTGTTATGAATTCCCTTCTAGAACTCCTATTCCTTTAAACACATTTTAAAATGTAACTAAAGCAGATCATAGACTGGAACAAAATCTGCAGCACAGGTTTAGGCCCCAGGTTCCAGCATGAGGGACAGTCGCCATCCCTACCCAGCTCCATTTTCTCAGCTCACTGGTAGTTTTTCCCCACAGCATTTTATCCTTATTAAGCTTCCCAGGAGACATGCATTATTTGAAGGAATGCATTCTAGTCAAGACTGTGGGCATGGACACCCCTCTATCCAACCCCCACCAGCAAGAAAGTGAGACCCATTGAGTGACCCCACCACAGATGTAGACAGCTAGCCAACAGACTCTCTGCTGGCAGGCTGCTTCCCCTCCTGCCCAGCGAAGCTGGTCCCAGCAGCCATTCCCAGTCTTCCCAGTTAGGTGCAGGAAGCTGCCAACATTCATGATTACAACACACCATGATTACAAGGTGTTTGTCAGCCTGGGAAATGATCGGCAGCAAATTTAGCTCCGACCAAGAAACAAGTTTGGCGGTGGAGGGCTGTTTCTGCACACAGTGGTTTGGCTGTAGCTTATGTACCTCGGTGCCCATGGCTAAGCCACAACTATATCATCAAGCAGGGTGTCCTACAAGATAGACTCTGGACATTCCTTTCATTTGCTGCAGGACTTCCTTCTGTGCAGTGCCACAGGATAGCTTCAGGAAAGGACAGGCTGGCCCCAACTCACTTCAGAGCTGCCTTTTTGCTTTTGGGGGGCTTCCTGATCTTGTTCAGGTTGGGAATGACCTTCTTGATTTGGAGGGGCTGCAACAATATGGCCTGTGGGCTCTCCGGGAGTTTCCTCTTCAGTGTTGAGGGGTCCTCCTGTATCCCGGCCTTGCCATCTTTATCTGTACTCTCCCCAGATGCTGCGTCCACGTTCTCCTGGGCGCCTTCCACCAGACCAGGAAGCCAGGGCACCGTTAAGGGGGGGGAGCCTGGGAATAATGGCCTTCACTTGCTCAGTGAAGTCAGTGCTGGGCCTCCGGAAGCCCAGGGCCAGGACACACTTGAGGCCAAATGCTGTGGCCAGCCTCTGGCTGAGCCGGAGGACCTGGGCAGCGGGGATGGCTCAGCTAACACTGAGCTGGATGAGATGTGCGGTGATGCGCTCGGGCTTTGCAGATCCGCACACCAGTGCCAACAGCAGCTCAGCCCGCTCCAGCACGCGGGTCACCTCATTGACGCCGATAGCCAGTTGCTGCCGGACATGGGGTGGTGTCCAGCCCGAAGACTGCCGGTCAGTGCCCTGTGGTTCACAGCTTGCCTGCTTCCTCTTCCGCCTCTTGTCCTCCACCTTGAGCAGGCCCAGGCCCTTAAGTCGGTCCTCCAGGGTCTGCAGGATAAAGAGAGTATCTTCCTGGTCCAGGGCTGCCCAGGACATGGCATAGGGGTTAGTCAACGATGTCTTCACTGTTAACGGCCGGGACTTTCGCACAGAGCCCCGGGCAGGGGCCTGAGGTGCTGCAGCCATGCTGAGGAGCCTGCTGAGGAGGAAAGAGATGGGGATCACAAATGTTGAACCCAGAAAGGAAGCAAGCCCAGATATTCCGTCCCCACATTTCTGGAGGGCCAGATCCAGATACCAAAGGGAGGTAGAGGCAGGGCAATTCTGTCCCTTTCACCCACTGGATGATGTCTGTCTCCTCTGCTTGTTGGGGCCTCTATGTCCTCTGCCAAATATGCTAACATGTTTTCCCTGGTTGTTGGGCTTCCACACATCCATCCCACATATCCCCACACCCCCGTAGGCAGAGTTCTGAGCTCCGGGTTTGGAAGGGACAGGTCCCACATCTGCCCAAGCAATCGGTGGGAGGCTTGGAAGTCTTGTCCAACAAAACTGTGAGCCCCACGCTTTGCAGGAAGGCAAGTGAGTACCAAGTCCCATGTCCACCCACATGGGATGCCAGGAGGAATGAATATGTCACTGTGATTCTGCTCCTTCCTGAACCCCCACAATTCTGTTGATCATCTCCCCAATTATTGCAGATCTGAGATATATTTCTGTGTATTCTCTAAGAAACATATGTGGCTGGCAAGGTGATGAACGGGGGTTGGACTGAAGTACACCTCAAAGAAATCAGTCTGTAAAGCACTGTGGGGGACAGTGCCAAGGCTGGGGTGCACTCTGCCTGCAGCACTTTCCTTACTCTGCTTTCTCACCTCTAACATAAGGGGGCTGGGCAGGGGCCTACACTTGCAGCAGCTCATGGGCTGGTGCTAGGAATCTTATTCTAGAGCTCACACTGGATTTCAGGTGATCACTCTTCTCTCTTTGGGTACACCATGATTCCAGCTCCTTTCTGCCCTCTGCGGAAAGCGCATCTGCTCCCACTCATTAATGGGACTGGCTCAGGGACCCCATGAGTGTGCCCCTCTGCATGGCCAACACTTGTCAGCATTCACAGTACAGAACCTCGTGTAAGATTGTGAAAAGATTTGGGTTCTACTGAGTCGTCTTCAGCCATCTACTCTTACTCTCAATCCCAGCTGCACTTCCAACACGACCCAGCAGGGCTCTTAAAAATCATCAGAGATGAGAAACCAGAGAGACAGCTCAGTGGGAATGCACTGGCCTTGCTTGTGCCCATCTGGGTTTGATCGCCAGAATACATTTGGTCCCTCCAACACAACCAGGAGTGATCCCTAAATAGAGTCAGGGAAAAGCTCTGAACACAGATGGAAGTGCAGGTTGGTCCCTGGAAAACTGCAAAAAGGGGCAACATTGGGGTCCAAGTAAGGAAAAATGCACCCGAGGGGACACACAGGAATACGGTGGGGTGGGGTGGCAACAGTGCCTGGAAGCTTAATAAAGAGAATTCTGGGGCTACCCAGGAGGACTGCAAGGGGAGGACCCCTAGATGGGGGAGGCTCTAGCTCACCCTAGGGGGCTGCACAGAGCATACCCTCTTCACTTTGAGTTGTTCTGGGGTGCGCATGTACTATGTTCTAGGCAGCTGAAATAGTTTTGGACTCAATTGGAGTCTTGTCTCCACTAGCAGGCACTGGCACACAGGGGCAGGGCTGGTGGGTTTTAGGATCCTTCAATGCAAAGGCCCAGACTCCGACCCCAGCTAGATCCCACTAGGAGGCCCAGCACCGACCCCACTGGGGTCTCAGTCCGGCCGTAGAGAGTCCCGATCGCAAGCACCGGCCCCACCGGGTCCCAATCCAGCCCCATCCTCAGGCTGCCCCCGACATCTCACCCCGGCGTTCACTCCCGCTCGCACCGCAGGGCCCTACATGCACCGCCCGCGTCCAGAAACGCCGCAGTGCGGACCCCAAAGGAAACCAAATCGTCAATTTCCGAGCCAGGATTCAAGTGCCGGAAGCGGCGGGCTGGCAGCGGTTGTGCGCAGGCGCAACTCTAGTCTCGCGAGACCTCGCGGTTGCTTAGGCGACATCACGCGGTTGCCTAGGCGACGCGTCCTGCTTTGTCAATTTCCGACTCCAGAAATCGATAACGATCCGCGCTGAGTCTCTCTGGCTGCTACTTGCCCGGCAGCTTCGCTCTCGCCTCCTTCTCCACGACGCCAGTCGCCGGCAAATCCAAATCTAGGCGATCTAGGGGCGTCGACACTCTTTCCCCTACTTCCCTCAAAAGCAGATTAGAATTAAGGCTGCTCTGAGTTTCACCACAGCGGTCAAGAAAGCCCCCAAGAGGTCTGCTGATGGGGTGGCTTCAATGAACAGGAATGGAGCCGCTGCAAGTGATGAAGAATCGCCCACCAATCAGATGGAGACAGTCGAGACAGAGAGCTGTCATCTGTGCTTTGCTTGGTTAGAAGACAGGACTCTAGGACTACTGAAAGACTACTGCCCTGACGCTCCTTGGAGAGATCTTTCTCTGCTCTGCTCAGGGAGATTGCTTAGCTCATGGCTACAGAGGATAACGTTAGCAAGCGCAAAAAAAAAAAAAAAAAAAAAAAAGAGTGTTCTGCACCATGGTCAACTGTCTCTTCACCCTAAACACACACACACACACACACACACACACACACACACAACCCTTTACCATGATGAAGGAGCCAGGGAGAAAGTACAAACACACTTGCACACACACACACACACAACCCTTTACCATAATGAAGGAGCCAGGGAGAAAGTACCAACACACTTGCACACACACACACACACACACACACACACACACACACACACACACACATCCTTTGACATGGTGAAGGAGCCAGGGAGAAAGTACAGAGCCTGTTTTTTGACGCTCAGGAGCACTCAGTACGATAGAAAGAACTTTAGCCCCACTTGGATGTTTTCAGCGCCCATAACTTCCACTAAGAGATTTTTTCCCCATGGAATTCTTCCTTTTTCCCCTCTAACTGTACATCTCCGTTTATCTCTGCTAGAACAAGGACTCTGCTGCATCGACCCTCACTCCACCCAAACTCCCCTGAGAACCCAAACTACACTGGGACAGCAAGACCAACCTGGGAAACCACATGCGGCCTCATTGCGCTTGAATCCTGGGTGTGAATCTCTTGAGGATTGCTGCACAGAAGGATGACTGCGGACAACAGGCTCTGTGCTCAGAAATCAACCGTGGCAGGCTCGGGGGGAGCATCTGGGATGCCAGAGATCCAACCTGGGTCAGCAGAATGCAAAGCAAACGTCCTACCCCTGTGCTATCACCTTCTTTTCCTCTTTTATCCTCCTTTTCTCAATCTCTTTTCTACTTTTTTTTTTTTTTTTGGTTTTGGGGCCCATACCTGGCTGTGCTCAGGGCATACTCCTGCCTCTGTGTTTAGGGACCACTCCTGGTAGTGCTGGCTATCGAACCAAGGTCTGCCAATTGCCAGACAAGTTTCTTATTGGCTGATCTTGCATTATTGTAAGACATGTTAAAATACTTTAACTAAAAGAAATATTTTACATAGAATGAAAATAACACTTTCACTTAAAAATGTGAACTGTCGGGCCCGAAGAGATAGCACAGCGTCGTTTGCCTTGCATGCAGCCGATCCAGGACCAAAGGTGGTTGGTTCAAATCCCGGTGTCCCATATGGTCCCCCGTGCCTGCCAGGAGGTATTTCTGAGCAGACAGCCAGGAGTAACCCCTGAGCACCGCTGGGTGTGGCCCAAAAACCAAAAAAAATTAATTGTGAACTATCTCCTCTCTAGATTGTGCTCAGCGATTTGTTTGTGGAAATATTTTCCTACCTCTCACCAGAATGTTCTGGACTCACCTGCAGTGACTGACTCATTAATTAAACAGTGATTGATTAATGTGGCACTGTCTGTGACTTTAGTTTGGAGCTGTCACAGAGGTGATTTCATCATATAATCTACAGGGAGCTAAAAAACCTGTTTTGATTGGCTCCCTAGAGACTTATTTGTAATGCCTAAAACATGTGTGTCTTGCCCTAACAAATTCTAACAAAACACATCCCAGTCTTTTCTGACAAGAATGATGAACTGTCCTCTGTCCTCACATCTTTATGAACATTCACCCTTTAGCAGTTAGACTAATAAATCATTGGGGCTTCATGGACTATTCCAGTTGTTTAGTGCAGTTATTAAAACTCTATGTACCAATTTTGGCTTAATGAGGTGGATCTACCATAGCCAATGTACAGTAAAACATAAAAATCATCTCAAAATAATAAAAAAAATCATTTCTCCAGTTACCGTTAATGGGAGGCTTCTGGGATTTAAATGAAGTTGGAAAAAAACTGTTTTAAATCTGTACAAGATAGAGAAATTTGTCAACAAAATAGCAAAGATCAAAATAATCCAGCCCTCTCTCTTCATTGTCCAGTTGAATGGACTCACAAAAGGCTTCAGAAAGCTGAATGTCTTAGTCTAATGGGAAAGATGATATGGCCTTGAAAGCAGATACCAGGGCTCAGGCAGCAGTGGGAGGGGGAGGGAACTCGAAGAAGAAAAGTGCTGTGAGAGGAGTTTCTAGAATTTTCTAGACTTATTAAATAACCAGAACAGGGAGCTTCCCTCTCACACACCCCACCCCATCTCTTCAAAAGACAATGGTTGCAAATGTTTCCCTTGCTCCTGGGAAGACTCTGGTTTCTGCTAAAAAGTGGATCCACTCTCCTAGCCAGAATGTTCTTACAGATCAGAGGCTATTTGATATCTGCTTTGAAGTGGTTAACTAATATAAAATATTAACTGCATTGAGTAATGAAAGAAAGTCTTTTCTCTGTCTCTGTCTGCTCAGCTCTGTAGATTCACCACCTCACCCTACTTTACTACCCAATTTTATTCCACAAAGTGCACATGGAAGTTTAAACAGAAAAGGTCCTTTCCAATATGTTTTTTCTAGCTTTGAGCCCTTGATGTGTCATAGATTACACCATGAGTGTTTTTCCTAAATTTTATGGAGGTGAACTGTCGTGGGTGCTCTCCTTCACCAGGAAATACTGTTTTGCAGATCAACTCTTGGGCTTTGTTGCCAATGAACAAAAATGTGAGAAGCAAGTTTCAGTGGATTTACAAGAAAAAAAAGTGGTGAAGATTTGTATCGAACATGTCTCTACCCTTTAGTCATTTGATGGCCTTCCATATTTTGAAAATTAGAGTTCTAATTAGTTTTACATTTTCTAGATACTTCTTTTTCTTCCTTTTTTTTTGAGGTTAGGGTTATAATTAGTTTTACATTTAGGGTTAAAATTTCAATTGGAATTAGAGTTTAGATTACAATTGGAAGTTAATTTAGAGTTCAGGTCAGTGTTAGGGTTTGATATAAGGTTAGGCATAGGGTTACATTCAGGGTTAGAATTCTTAGAGGCCAAAGAGATAGTACTGAAGGCGGGGGTGCTTGTTTTGTATACAGTCCACTAAGTTCTAGCATCCCATATGGTCCCCTGAGTTAGCCAGGAGTATCTCCTGAGTGCTGAGCTGTAACTTCCTTTGCTCCTGCCCTTTACTGGGAGAGATTTCCGGCCAGCAGCTTTCTCTCAACCAGGACAGAAGGCAGAAGGCAGATACAAATTATTCGCAAGTGTTAAGCTCTTTTGTGAACACCTAAAAAATTAAGCTGTAGAAATTAGTAGAATGCTCAAGGTGTGTTCCAGTCAAGAGGTTTATTTAGGGAGAGAGAAGGGCTTTTATGCCCTGCTTCAGTGGGAGGAGCAGCAACATAGGATTGAAACTTAAACCAATCAGATTTGTACAGGTACAACGATTTTAACCAATGGGAGCATAAACACATTTTGATGGCGGGAAGGATAAAGAGGAACCTGGCAGGATGGGGGGAGGGGAAGCAAATCCTTAAACAAATAGTTAATAGATCTTTCTTTTGTGCAAGCAATAAGGATTACAGTTTAAACCTTAGAAAAACCTATCTATAATTACGTTTTTGAGAGCAGTTACAAAAACAGGTTCCATGGAAAGGTTAAGGAATCTGGTTTAAGCCAGATTCTGTGTGCCGGGCTAAATTTATTTGCAGAGTTTCTTTTTGGCTCGGGGCTAAGCAAACTTATGGCTTGAATCAAGCAGCGGTGAAAAATTCATTCAGAGTTCCATTGAATATGTGGGTGTACGGTCGCCCACATCTCCCCCTGTTTAGTATACAATATGGAAGGGACAGACGTGCCTCGGTGGACTGGCCACACTGGGTGAAGAGGTGTGGGGCTTCCAGTCACCGCATCTGCTACCCTTGAGTCAGTCGTTTCCAAAGCTTGGCAAGGCGCGAGCGCACAGATTGAGGTCTATGCGCCAGTTCCTCAATTACTTCAAACTTAAGTGGTGGAGAGTTGGCAGGAGGGGAGATGTCAGGCGTCAGCTGGTCTTCTGAGGTGCATAGTTGTTGGTACAAAACTTTTGAGTCCTTTCTGGTTGCTTCATCCACTTGATTCTTTACGAAGGTGGTGAGTTTGCGAAAAGCCCAAGGACCAAAAGAAACTAGCAACATGAAGCCAATGAAGGGTCCCAAAAAAGCTGGGAGCACTGTTGTTATCCATGGAGTGGTAGAAAACCAATTTTTGTACCAGCTCTCACTCTGATCTATATTTTTTGTCTATCTACTAAATCATCCTCTATACGTTGAATGCTATCTCTAACTAAACCTGTTTCATCCTTAAAAACACAACATTCTTCTTTAAGGGCTACACAGACTCCCCCTTACTTCAAAAAAAAGGAAACCAAATTAAAACACGGTGGTTTTGCTGCACTATTTTTGCTAGGGATTTAACAGTGTGCTCTAAGTATTGTAAACTTAGTTTAAGTTTGTAAACATTTTTAACAACAGTTATACTTAAGGCATTAACAGATTTTAGAGTAGGAATTAATGAATAAATTATTGTGCCAGCACCAATAATACCCAGGCCCATTAATAAGGCAAGGGTAAGAGCAGTAACTGCTTTCTCCTGCGGCGGGAGAGAGACACAGAGTTATTTTTAAGGGGTAATAAATTAGTTTCAGGTTTAACAGTTAATTTAGGCATTAAAACAACCAAAACACAGTAGTTCTAGGACTAAAGAAACAAATGTAAAACAATGGGGGAGATAAACCAGTGAAACAGGCAAAAAACGTTAAATTGGGGGCAATTATGAACTGAAAGGAGAAATCAACGACATGAATTTGATTACAATTTTCAATAGGGGGAATAATATTGGGTACCAAGGGGCAAAGTTCAAGTTTCACCACTAGTTTTAAAGTTAAGCCATGTTGAAGCTTCATACCGCATTGCAGAAGTTTGTTGTCGTTGGTGAAGTGAGGCAGTTCAAGGCAGCAATTTAGGCCGGTGAGGTGGGTGAATAGCAGGTACCGAAGGCGTCTGGGCGGAGGCGTTGATCATGACAAGGATGAGCTGAGAAGAGGAGGGGG
Source organism: Suncus etruscus (assembly GCF_024139225.1). Taxonomy (NCBI): domain Eukaryota; kingdom Metazoa; phylum Chordata; class Mammalia; order Eulipotyphla; family Soricidae; genus Suncus; species Suncus etruscus. The sequence continues at coordinate 21,380,207 of NC_064854.1, read as the reverse complement.
GTCCGGAGGACAGCATGGGCTGGAAGGGTGGGGAAGCAGGCAGAGTTCTGAAGAGCTCAGGGCATGGGAGAGGTTGAGCTGACATCGCCAGGGGAGTTGGCTATGTCTCTGGCACCATAAAAGGGGAAGGGAAGGAACCAGAGGTGTTGTCATCGTTTTGCAAGGGAGAGTCAAGTGGAGCAAACAAATTAATGAAGCCTTGGTTCGAAAGGGGGTGGTTGGTGGCAGCCACGCAGTGTACCAAATTCAGCATTGTCAAAGGTGGAGTCAGTCAGAAACAGGTCCGCAGGAATGGCAGCTAGCAGGAGGGGTGGCAGGCTCTTTTGAAGTGAATGAGGGCAGGACTGCGGGAAGCTGCAGGAAGTATGTCTATAAGAAAACAGCTTGGCAGGAGGCAAAATGGTTACTTGGGGGCTTTTTTTTTTTTTTGGCAATAAAATTTTTATGAATTTAATTTTTTATATAAAAATGACATTACACAGGGGCCGGAGAGATAGCATGGAGGTAAGGCGTTTGCCTTTCATGCAGGAGGTCATCGGTTCGAATCCCGGCGTCCCATATGGTCCCCCGTGCCTGCCAGGAGCAATTTCTGAGCCTGGAGCCAGGAATAACCCCTGAGCACTGTGACCCAAAAACCACACACAAAAAAAAGATTTCTTTGGGGCCGGGCGGTGGCGCTGGAGGTAAGGTGCCTGCCTTACCTGCGCTAGCCTAGGAGACGGACCGCGGTTCGATCCCCCGGCGTCCCATATGGTCCCCCAAGCCAGGAGCGACTTCTGAGCGCATAGCCAGGAGTAACCCCTGCGCGTTACCGGGTGTGGCCCAAAAACCAAAAAAAAAAAAAAATGACATTACACAAATTATTTTAGAATACCATGGGAATGTTATTTGACCTCTGTTAGACTTCAGCATTCAAAAAAAAGTGTTATAATTAACAATAGCCAATTTTTTAAAAACTTTAATCTGAACCTAAATGATTTTTGTTAAACTTTTTAGTTATTATATTAAAGCTAGATGCTTCTTTTTCTAGCCACATTTGGCCTTATACTTTTGGCCTTAACTACACATAGCAGAAAGTTGGGTGATTGTAAAGTCCAGAAATTCTCCAGGGAAAAATTATTCCTGATGGCCATTTGAGAAATTTGGGGTTTACCATCCCCTACTCTTTCTGCCATGCTGATAGGACAAAGCTAGCTTAGCACAGGATTTTTTTAGCAGGATTTCACAGTTTGTTAGATGACCAGACTAAGCCAGGTTAAAAAAAATTAATTGAAATTTCAAAAATGGGTAAGGCTTTAAAAATTGTATTTATCATGAAATGCAAAAATAACAAACAGACAGAACAAACAACACGAAACACAACATTGTGGCCACTTTCATTCATAACACACACATGAACAGACAAAAGGATTTATTCAAAACTTGCATTAGAAAAATTGACAAGCGCTTTTAAATATTTAGCCGGCATGTTTGTAAAAAATTGTTAACGTAGCTGGAGTGGAACTGCTGAAAATAAATTTTAAGGTTTAGCTTTAACACAAAACATTTTTAAAACAATTTTAATTTGGGGCTGGAGAGATAGCATGGAGGTAAAGCGTTTGCCTTTCATGCAAGAGGTCAACGGTTCGAATCCCAGCGCCCCATATGGTCCCCTGTGCCTGCCAGGAGCAATTTCTGAGCATGGAGCCAGGAGTAACCCCTGAGCACTGCCGGGTGTGACCCAAAAACCACAAAAAAAAAAAATTTTAATTTGAAGTTTAAAACATGAAGTAAAATGTTAGCAGTTAAAAAAAAATTTTGTTGGGGCCGGGCGGTGGCGCTAAAGGTAAGGTGCCTGCCTTGCCTGCGCTATCCTTGGACGGACCGCGGTTCGATCCCCCGGTGTCCCATATGGTCCCCTGAGCCAGGAGCAACTTCTGAGCGCATAGCCAGGAGTAACCCCTGAGCGTTACCGGGTGTGGCCCAAAAACCAAAAAAAAAAAAAAAAATTTTGTTAAGTGAAATGGTTAGGGGAGCACTGTAGAAGGAGTTTCCACTCTGAAGTATGATATCATTTGCTGTAAAGGAACAGGTTTTCTTTAAATAGTGTAACAGGAAAACAGTGAGGCAGCTGTAATAAAGTGTCAAAATTTTTAACAACTGTTTTTACTTTGAAGACTTTAAGTGAATAATTTGTAAAAATTATATACCAAATTAGGAAGGTTAAGTACATCATTTTTACCTTATTTTTTAAATACCTTAAGAATTAAAATAAATTTTCTAATAGAAATATAGAAAGACTCAGATTTTAATACCTGTGTGTACGATTAAATTTTTAAAACACCAAAAAGTTTTTCTTTGAACCAACCACCTTTGGTTCTGGATCGGCTGCTTGCAAGGCAAATGCTGCTGTGCTATCTCTCCGGGCCCACTGTGCTATCTCTCCGGGCCCTTCCCTTATGTATAAATTTTTAAAACACCAAAAGTTTTCTCTTTCTTCTTTTTTTTTTAACCCTCGCAGACATGAATTTAGAAGGTTTTTTAATGTCAATGTTATACTAATTACTTCACAACACCCAATGCACAAAACTTAATTACACAAATGCTTTTAGAAAAGGCACACTTATGCCACTTAATTAAATTAACAAACTTTACATTTGTGGCATTTTATGAGACGCAACAAAATTGTACCCCCGCTACTTTTTGCTACAAACACTACGTTTGCATAGATTAAAGGGCTTAGTATAACATTTTTGAACACGTTTAAAACTTTTTAATTTTACCAACTGTGGCCTTTATGTTAGAAAAAAACATTTTAACTTAGGCATCCCAACTCAGGAGAAAGAAACATTTGTTACAACAGAGAGACAACCATAAAAACCTAAGGGAAGATAGGGCTGCATTTTTATCCTAAGGGATGGGGGGTTTATCGCATTGCTTGCTAAAATTGCTGAAGCGGCCGCATGGCCAGGAGGGTGGGGGGGGGGTAGCAAAAGTTTGTTGCCACGTGTGGAACCTGGGCTCAAGCTGGGACCTGGAAAATGTGCACTGCACCTTTAAGGCGAAGCCAGCCATAGGAGCTGAGAGATTAGAATGTGTGCCTGCTTGCCTGAAGGAATTTACAGCGGAGAAAACGTGATTTAGTGGGGGAGACAGCGTCGCCCCCCAATAGATTTCAAGCAGGAGAGCGTGTAAGGGGCTTGGGGTCATAGGAGGTTACGGCTTAAAACAGCTCTCTGAGGCTTTTTTCAATTAAAGGCTTTGTGCTGTTTGAGCCAGCAGAACCGTGGCTTGTGCACTTTTAGGCGTGCCTCTTTAAGCCTGGAGGCAACAGCGAAACAAGCAGGGGAAAGCTTTTGTGCTAAGGGAGGGAAAGGTTGTCGTGCAGGTAAGCTGTGTGAGGTGCGGTTAAAACAAAACAAGGGCAAACATCATGAGCGAGGGCAAAAAAAATTTTATAGAGATTTTGTTTGGAGATTTCTACGCGTCTGGCTTTTAACTCAGACTGAATATTAGCAATGAATTTGGCTTCTGTGCTTGAGGGGGTTGCCCATAGTAAAAAGGCACAGGTTCCCAAAGCCAATTGCGCGACTATGAGGTCGGCACAAATTGAAAGTGTGCACACAAGGAAGGCTGACTACTACGCATCGTCACCCCTGATGGGGGCTTGTTACCCCTGATGGGGGCTTACCCAACGTTTTATGCGTAAGCTCCTGGACTCGCCTGCTCCAGCCGACTGGATGATCACGTAGGATTCGAAACACTCACGTGGGGTGCCATTTTGTAACTTCCTTTGCTCCTGCCCTTTACTGGGAGAGATTTCCGGCCAGCAGCTTTCTCTCAACCAGGACAGAAGGCAGAAGGCAGATACAAATTATTCGCAAGTGTTAAGCTCTTTTGTGAACACCTAAAAAATTAAGCTGTAGAAATTAGTAGAATGCTCATGGTGTGTTCCAGTCAAGAGGTTTATTTAGGGAGAGAGAAGGGCTTTTATGCCCTGCTTCAGTGGGAGGAGCAGCAACATAGGATTGAAACTTAAACCAATCAGATTTGTACAGGTACAATGATTTTAACCAATGGGAGCATAAACACATTTTGATGGCGGGAAGGATAAAGAGGAACCTGGCAGGATGGGGGGAGGGGAAGCAAATCCTTAAACAAATAGTTAATAGATTTTTCTTTTGTGCAAGCAATAAGGATTACAGTTTAAACCTTAGAAAAACCTATCTATAATTACGTTTTTGAGAGCAGTTACAAAAACAGGTTCCATGGAAAGGTTAAGGAATCTGGTTTAAGCCAGATTCTGTGTGCCGGGCTAAATTTATTTGCAGAGTTTCTTTTTGGCTTGGGGCTAAGCAAACTTATGGCTTGAATCAGGCAGCGGTGAAAAATTCATTCAGAGTTCCATTGAATATGTGGGTGTACGGTCGCCCACACTGAGCCAAGAGTAAGTCCTGAACACAGGGTGTAATTCCAGAATCAAACAAGGTAGAAGTTGGGGAGATGGTTTAAAGGGATGAATGCGAAGTTGGCAGGCATAAAGCAACTCTCTGGTTTGTCACCTTCTTTTTGAATGAAGAGACAGAAATCAACTCCTCCAATAACCAGAAAATGTGCTGCCAGTTCTGAGAATCTGTGAGGCCCATTCAGAGCTTGGTGCGCCCAGTCTTGGGTTCAAATCCGTTTTGTTCCTCTGCAAAAGTGGTCTAATGGAATCGCCGGGTACCCTAGCAGATTGCAGCCAGGCTGCAGAGCGTGTCTTCTAAAGAGAAGACAAAGGGCAAACATGTCCCACACTTTTATTTTTTTGACAATCCTGCAGAAAAGAATTCGACCTGAATAATTCCAGGATTCTAGGAATTAGGAAGAAGAAAGTGATTTATATTTTAAAACCCGAGTGAATTTCGTGCCATGAGGAAACCTCAGTTCTGCAACTCTCCCGAAAGAAAGTATTGAGGGGTGAGCCCAGCGCGGGGAAGAGTATTTTTAAATTCGTTCCCATCACCTGAGAGTGCAGCGCACTATTCCTGGACCATTTGACATCGGATGGGAGGGACGGATGCCAATCATCTCTAAGCCCCGCTCCTCTGGCGCTGACGTCCAATAAGAGCGGGATCCATCCGGACACGCATCCAATGAGAATCCAGAGGGGGCGGAGCAACGTAGCCCTTTAAATAACGGTGAAGTCCAGGGGCTGCAGAACCGCGTGGGAGGTCGGAACCCTGGCTAGTAGCCGAGATGTCCCTGCAGGTGAGTTCTAGGGTGGTGTCGGAGGGGACTGGAGTTTGAGGGCAGCATTGTCCATCCAGAGGGACACCGACCCTTGAAAAGCCTTTGCAAAGGCGAAGCCCAGATTTTGTTCTTGGGGAAGCCGCTGCTCAGTGACCCTCGGTGGCCTGGATGACACCCCGACTCTGGAGTCCCCCCAACGCCTTTTTATTGCAGTGCCCGCTGTTGTCTGCAAATCGGGCTCCCTATGGCAACTCTTGTGTCCCTCGGGGATTGCAGACACGCAGGTGGATGCTCTTTCCACCTGCCTGCCTTGTACAGGGTCTTGGTACTGTACATTCAAGGTAGAAAGTTCAGGCAGAATAAAACAAGAACGATGCAAACCCAGGAAGACTTCCTGCATGGATTAGCATCTGCTAACCTAAACGTGTGTGTGACGCGTGTACAGTTATTGCATGCAAGTGGGCATATATACATGCACCGTTCAGTTTTATTCCTGGGTCTCAACTTAAGCATTTTCTCCCTAAATGTGATTCTGCAATGTATAATGAAATGTCTGCATAGAACTTCATGGATAGTATCTGGCTCACTTGAACTGTTCTTCAGGCAACATGTTATGGGGTTTAGGGTTTCACAGTTTGCCCAGAGCCAATCCAAGGTGTCCTCTGGCTCTGCACATACTCCAGAGCACTAAGCTGGAAGCAGGTCCTGAGTAACCACTGGATGTGACCCCAATTCTCCCCCTCTCCTTTCTATGCCTGGAAAGGAGGAAGGGGAAGTAAAGAAAGAGGAGGAGGAAGCGGAGGAGGAGGAGGAAGAAGAGGAGGAAAGGAATCAGTGGGCCAGGTTCAAACAGTGTCTGGCATGAGGTAAATGCTCTGTAAAGATCATTTTCTGGATGACCAAAGCAGGCACAGGAGGCTAAATAACTTGCCCAGTATCACACAGTAGATGAAGCCTAGATTCATGGCAGAACAGCCATGCTCAGGCGCCTGATGATTAGTCACATGATGTATAAAACCACTGGCTGTGCCCTAGAAGGGGTGCTCAAAAAGGCCATCAAGGGTACATGTACCAATTGTTCCGCGCACCTCTCATGCCCTTACAGGTTCAGTTAGGCGGTGAGGCTGCAGTTGAGGTGCTTTATGTTGGAGATATTGGTCTCTGATTATCTGGCGTAGCTTCTGGAGGGAGGGAAATGTTACCCAGACACTAAGCACTCACTAGACTTCCAGGCTCTGGGTTACAGCCAGCTTATGCCTCCTACTTTCTCTCCAGACATCCAGACATCTTTGGATGTTGGTTCATTTTCTGGATCTGCACTCAGAATTTACTCCTAGCAGGCTCTGAGGACGCTAGTGATCAAACCCAGGTCTCATGAGTGCAAAGGAACACCCTTCTAGCTGTTCTATCACTCTGGCTCCAGAGGTCTTTGGATGTTTGGATGAAATGGGGACATCTGATGTTGGAAAAGGAAACTTGGGTTGGTGGGTGGGGTGGAGAGAAGGCCTAGAATCTCTCTGGGCTGTCCTCCAAGCTGTTGACAATTACTGCTTTAAAACACCACAAACAAGGTAAAAGGCAGCTTTAAAAGCAGGGGAAATTGAGGCCTGAGTCATAGCAGATTGGGTGGGGCATTTGCCTTGTGGACCTAAGTTTGATCCTCAGCATCCCATATGGTCCCCAAAACCTGCCAGAAATAATTCCTGAGCAGAGAGCCAGGAGTTACACCTGTGCACAGCCAGGTGTGGCCAAAAAAAAAAAAAAAAAAGGAAAATTATATTCGGGAAAATGTTTCTATATGAAAACTAAGGGTTAATAGCAGAAGAGAAGAGTAACATAGGTGCTAGGAAAGTGGAGTGGCTGGATGGAGTGGGAGGGATAAATGGATGGGGATGGGATACATACATTCAGCTCCCCTGCTGCTGAGCCTTGCCTAGCAACTTTGGTTTGTGTTTTCATTTTATCCATTCATCATTTTGGGGTTTTTGTTGGGGGGGGGAACACCTGGTGATGCTTAGGGGTTACTCCTGGCTATGCACATAGAAATCTCCACTGGCTTGGGGGACCATATGGGATGCTGTGGGATCGAACTGTGGTCCATCCTAGGCTAGTGCCAGTAAGGCAGATGCCTTACCGCTCCACACCACCACTCTGGCCCCCATTCATCATTTTGTAAACCCCCTGCTTCATGCACATAGTGAAAACATCCAATGCTTGTATTTTTTCTTTTGACCTTAAATAAGAATGATCCTAGGACCAGAGCGAGAGTACAGCAGGCAGGGTTCAGTCCCTGACATCCCACATAGTCCCTGAGCACTGGCAGGATTAGTTCCTGAGGGCAAAGCCAAGTGTGACCCCAAAACTTAAAAATTTTTCATCCCCCAGTTTATATTTGGTTTCTAATAAGCTGGAATCTCAGAGGCTCAGCTTCATCTCAGCACCCAGAGTCCCAGAGCCACCCGGCCACCGTCAAGTGGCTACAGCCTGCTACTGCAACTACCAAGTCCAAAGGGAGTTTTGGGGTGATTTCTTTTGGGGGAGAACAAGTTCATTTGTTTTAATATTCTCTCTCATATGGGGTTTAGGCAGAGAATGTGCTTCTAGTGGTTACCAAGGAAAAAAGTTCATAGATATTATATGTATGTGGGTTTGTTTTTTTGGGGTCTGTTTTTATTTGAAGTCATGCCATACTCAGAGTCTATTCCTGGTTCTGTGCTCAAGGATCATTCCTGGCAAATCTTAAGGGATCATAAAGGGTGCTGGGGGTTGAACTGTGTCAGGATGTATGCAAAGCCAGTGCACTATCTGCTGTGCTATCACTTGGTCTACTCTATGGTGTATGTATGAGCTTTTTTTTTTGGTTTTTGGGCCACACCCGTTTGACGCTCAGGGGTTACTCCTGGCTATGCGCTCAGAAATAGCCCCTGGCTTGGGGGAACCATATAGGACGCTGGGGGATCAAACCGCGGTCCGTCCTACGCTAGCGCTTGCAAGGCAGACACCTTACCTCTAGCGCTACCTTCCCGGGCCCCCCCCCCTTTTTTATCACACTCAGCAGCACTCAGAGGTTACTCCTGGCTCTATGCTTAGAAATCACTCCTGACCTACTCGGGGGACCATATGAAATGCCAGGATTTGAACCACCGTCCTGCATGCAAGGCAAATGCCCTACCTCCATGCTCTCTCTCCGGCCCCACTTTTTTGCTTTTTTATTTATTTTGGGGGGGCACAAACGGTGGCATTCAGCAGTAACTCCTTGCTCTGCACTCAGGAATCACTCCTAGTAGACTCGGTGACCATATGAAATGGCAGGTATCAAACCCAGTTGGACACATGCAAGGCAAACACCCTCCTCTCTCGGCTATCACTCTGACCCCTGAACTTTTCATTTATAAGAATAAAACACATTTCTGTTTCTTTGCTTTGATTTTTTTTCTCAGTGTTGTCTTTGTTGTTTGGGGGTCACACCCAGCGCTGCTCAGGGCTTCTTCCTGGTTCTGTGCTCAGGGATAATTTCTGGTTCAGGTAACCAGAAGGGGTAGTAGGAATTGAATCCAAGTCAGCTGTGTTGAATAATAATAGTCCTGGATGGGGTTGGATGGTGATGGAATGGAGGGGCCTTTCTCTGCCTGCCCAGACCAGGCTTCTGCAGCCCTCTCCAGCTGAAGGGTCTGAGGGTTCAGGATAGCAGTGGAGAGAAAACACACAGGCAGTCAGGTTTCAGGAGACATCAGCTTTATTCAAGACCCTAGCCAAGCCATCTCCATTATTAGCCCTGCATTCTACCCCTTTCAGCCATCTCCTCTCCTGCCCTTCTTCTTCCATCTCTCTTGTTCAATCTCTCTCAATCCCCCAATCCCACTCCTCACAATCCCCTTCCTGCCCCTCAGGAAAACCTCTTGATACCTCCCAAAGACCCCACCCAGAAATGGGCAGGTCTTACTAGCAGGTAAGGTTACAAAGGAAGAATGGGGGATGGGGGTAACAAGTTGCATGCAAGGCAAGTGCCCTCTCCACAGGGATTAAATTTGATCCCAGCATCCCAGCCCCCCCATGCACCTCAGCTATAGCCCCAGTACCAGGAAAGAAACCAGAACCAAAAACCAAAACTGCAGCAGAATTAGGGTCCTTGCAGAGAAAGTGGAAGACCTGCTTGATTTCTGTCTAAACTTTCCATCCTGGTTGAGATTCCAGAGCCTTCCATGCATCTCCCACCAAAAACCACCTCAAAGTCAGTGGATAACATAATACCTTTTCCCCTCTTGTTTTATTTAGGCTGATTTCGATCGGGTTTCAGCTGATGTGAGGAAGCTAAAAACAAGACCAAATGATGAGGAACTAAAGGAATTGTATGGGCTCTATAAGCAGTCGATCATTGGAGACATTAATATCGGTATTTGAGCTGGATTTCTTCTTTTTTATTTTTTTCCCTATCTGATGCTGCTCCAGGATGACTTCTGACTTTGTGCTCATGAATCATTCCTGGTGAGGGCTCAGGAACTATATGGAATTCCAGAGATCAAACTTGGGTCATCTCTGTGTCCTACCCACCGTATTATCATTCCAGCCCTGGTATTCTTTCTTTGATGTTTGGTTTAGTTCAGTTGGTGCCTGGCAGACCATACTATGTGAGGGATTGAACCCAGGCCTGGAGCATGCACTCAGCTTGTTGAACCAACTTTTTGGTCCAGTCTTTGCTGTTGGTCTCTTTTCATTTTTGGGGGAGTCGGGGGTCACACCCAATGATACTCAGAGCTTACTCCTGGCTCTGCACTCAGGAATAACTCCTGGAGGGCTCAGGGGGCTCTACAGTATGCCAAGGATCAAACCTAGGTTGCCATGTGCAAAGTAAACACCATCCCTGCTGTACTTTCTCTGTAGCCCCAGTATTAAGTATTTTTAAAGAAAGAATTGGGAACCAGAGCAATAGCATAATGAGTAAGGCATTTGACCCAGGTTGGAAGCCCAGCATTCCGTAGGGTCCTCAAGCCTGCCAGGACTAATTCCTGTGTAAGAAGGGAAGAAGGAAGGGAAAGGAGGGGAGGGAAGGGGAGGGAATTCTTAGGTCTCAAAGGAGAGCAGAGAGAAAATGCAAGCTGGAAAATATCCCTTTCTCTCTGCAGGGTGTCCAGTGCTGTTGGATATCAAGAGCAAAGCAAAGTGGGAGGCCTGGAACCTCAAGAAAGGTATGTTGACTCTTAAAATGAATAAAGCTTCTGGGCACCCAACAGGGCTCCCTCCAGCACATCCATCAGCGGGATGACCTGTTCCTCTCTTTCCAGGACTCTCAAAGGAGGAAGCCATGAAGGCCTACGTGTCAAAAGCTGAAGAGCTGATTGAAAAATATGGAATTTAGAACGCAGAATCCAGAGAGTTTGCCTCTTCACTGCCTCTGCAACTGTCATTCGAAGGGGAAAGACCATCCGCTTTATGTTTAGTGATTTATTTGTTTTGCTAGTAACGTCAATTGGGAGGTTTAAGGAAGGTGATTTTGAGACTCCATATTTAATGAAATGTAACTTGCTATAAACCAGGTGAATTTTTTTTTAATTATGGAAGCTAAACACCACGTTAGGTAAAGAGGGTGCTGATTGAGGCCCACTCAGGGTTTAACTTTGGCAGCATCACGAGCTTCCCACTCACAGATAAAATGAAGTGAACATTGTTCTTGTGAAATGTCCCAAATCCAAAAGATTCTGATGCCAAGTGGCAGCTTTTATGTGGAAGCCCTGGGAGTCACATCTGACGAGAAGGAAATGTCAGATCTAGCCCAGAGCAGGATGAAGGAGCAGGCTTGCATGAAGCCAAGGCCCATTCCATCCCCTGTAGCACATAGTCATTTTTGTTTGCTTGTTTGAGGCCCACACCCAGCAGTGCTCAGGGGTTACTCTTGCCCTACTCCTATTGGCTCGGGGGATCCTATGGGATGCAAAGATCGAACCTGGCTCAGCTGCATGCATGGCAAATGCCTTTCCTGCTGTACTATCATTCCAGTTCTCCCTGTACCACATAGTTTCTTTAGTATTATTGGGTGCAGCTCGGGGGGGGGGGGGGGGCGGTCCTGAGAACTGCCGGGGAGAACATCCTTGGCCAGCCTAGTTAGCCAAGAATCACCAGGAAGAAAGAAAAGAAAATCTCAAGTAATACATCTTTAACATAATTTTAACCCAAATTTATTATTTCTTAGATAAAATCTTTTTCCATAATGATTCTCACATTATTTGTCAGTGATTAGAAGGAATCGTATATTCTGTTATTATCTCCGATTTGTTTGTCTTTGATGCTATTTTCTTTTTCTTTTTTTGTTTTTGTTTTAGGACACACCCAGTGGTGCTCAGGGGTTGCTCCTGGGTCTGTGCTCAGGAATCATTCCTGGCAGACGCGGGAGACCATATGGGATGCCAGGGATCAAACATAGGTCAGCCGTGTGCCTGGCAAACACTCTGCCCACTGTGTTATCACTCCAGCCCCCACATGCTATATTTTAATTTTGAGTCACTGATATCAAACTCATAATTTTACGTCTGCAGGACAGGTATTTACTGCAGCTCTAACCCCCTTCCCAGGCAGTCTGATGTCTGCTGAGAGTAAGAGGAAATTCAAGAACACCCAGAATGGTCGTTCATCTTCCATCTTTACCCATCACCCCACCACTGCCTTGGAATCCAAATACCAATTTCCATAAAACAAAAGGAAATTCTTAAACAGTTATAGCATCAAGGAATCATGTAGAACATCTTGAGAGAGAAAGTGAAAAGGTTCTAAAATCCTGCCAGCATAGAGAGTTCCAGATGCTTGATTATATATTGCTGAATAAAGGCTTCATTGGTGGGCTCAAATAGATAGAAGTGATTTCCAGAGCACACTTGGATGTCGAGATTGCCCCTGGTTAAATCTTTCCAGGCTGAAAAGAAAGAAAATTGTATTTAACAAAGAGCAAGATTCAGAAGGATTAGCTGCCTAAGTCATTTCTCCCAAAGGCAGCATCAGTGGTGGTGTCCCTGTTTGGCACTCATCGATTGGGTGTCTGTGCACCACCATTCTTCCACAGAACCTCCTCTCTATTCAGACCAAACACAAATGCAGTCTTAACTTACTGTAGTCCTGGTGGCTAGACAGGAGCTGAAAGCCATCAAACATATTTTCCCATTTAAGGGCAAGGGATGGAACCAGCCAGTGAGGGACCCCAAAAGGCTAGATTGCTCGCTTTGCTTGAAAGAGCCCCAGACTCTGTTCCCAGCACCACAGAGTCCCCTTGTTCTGGGGGTATCCCAAAAAGAGAAGGAGTAGAAGGAGGAGGAAGAGGTGGTAGAGGAGGAGTAAAAGGAGAGAAAACCATCAGAACAACTTCTTCACCTTCTATATCATTTACTATATCATCGCTTCCCACAAAGCAAGTCAGGTCACAGGAAAGGACTTTCTTGGAGGATGGGACAAATCTAAAAAGTAAATAACAGCAGTTCAGAAACCAACAGCTTTCTTCTCCTGGAACTGCCTATCAATCATCTCAATGTTTCCAGAAGCTGGGCACACACTTCCCCCAGTCATTCAGGGGGGCATGTAACCTTGGCACCATTTGGGGTGGTTTTTCTGTGTGCTTGAAGGAAGGTAAATTGCTTTTCTTTGCTTTGGTTTTTGAACCACAACTGGCAGTTCTCCGGGGTTACTCCTGACTCTGCAAACAGGAATCATTCCTGGCAGTGCTCAGGGGACCATATGGGATGTTGGGGATCAAACTCAGGTTTGCAACATGCAAGGCAAATGACCTCCCCACTGTACTGTGGCTCTGGTCTCTAATTTTACTTCTGTCAGAAGATGCAGTTCTAGGGAAGGTTGGGGGAAAAGAGAGAGAGAGAGAGAGAGAGAGAGAGAGAGAGAGAGAGAGAGAGAGAAAGAGAAGAGGAGAGGAGAAGAGAAGAGAAGTGAAGAGAAGAGAAGAGAAGAAGAGAAGAGAAGAGAAGAGAAGAAGAGAAGAGAAGAGAAGAGAAGAGAAGAGAAGAGAAGAGAAGAGAAGAGAAGAGAAGAGAAGAGAAGAGAAGAGAAGAGAAGAGAGAAAAGAAAAGGGGGGGGGAATGGAGCAAGATGGGAGCTCTGAGAGTGGTAGCCCACTGCTCCAGCATTGACAGACTCATGAGAGCAATCATTTTGTGAGAAATCTGCTTTGAAGACCACACCCATGGTGCTCAGAGCTCATTGCTGCCTCTGTGTTCTGGATTTACTTTTGTCAGGGCTCGGGGGAACTATTTGAGGTGCTATGACTCCAATGCTCCAAACCATACATGTTAAACTCTATGTACATGATTTTTTTTTTTTTTGCACTGAAGGGATGCTCAGGAAGCCAGGGGCCCCTCCTAATGGTTCTCAGCTAAGTGGGTTTCCATTTCAAATACTAGGACTCCAGGATTCAGGCCCAGTAGTACTGGGGATTACCTGGAACACCCTGTTGTTGCTTGGGTGACCTCGGGGCTGGATGTCAGGATGCTTGAGGGAACCCCACAGTGCCAGGGACTGGACCAGAGTCAGCCACATGCAAAGGTAAGTGTCTTAATCCCTGAGCTATCTCTCCAGGCTCTGAACCATTGTTAGAGCACAGAGACTAAACACTTGCTCCAATGCTCCAAACCATACATGTTAAACTCTATGTACATGATTTTTTTTTTTTTGCACTGAAGGGATGCTCAGGAAGCCAGGGGCCCCTCCTAATGGTTCTCAGCTAAGTGGGTTTCCATTTCAAATACTAGGACTCCAGGATTCAGGCCCAGTAGTACTGGGGATTACCTGGAACACCCTGTTGTTGCTTGGGTGACCTCGGGGCTGGATGTCAGGATGCTTGAGGGAACCCCACAGTGCCAGGGACTGGACCAGAGTCAGCCACATGCAAAGGTAAGTGTCTTAATCCCTGAGCTATCTCTCCAGGCTCTGAACCATTGTTAGAGCACAGAGACTAAACACTTGCTTTGTGTACAGTCATCCCTTTTCTTTTTTGAAAAGTGATGTGTTAATAATCAGGGATTATTCTTGACTCTGCATTCAGGAATAACTCCAGGTGATGCTTAGGGATCTATAGGGTTCCTGGGGATTGAACCCAGGTCTGCCATGTCCAAGACAAGCACTCTGACCATTCTATTATCATTCCAGCCCCAACCAGCCTACTTATCAACCCACAATACTGGCTAGGGTCCCCCAAGCATTACTAGAAGTGGTCCTTGAGCACTAAACATAGAAAACCCAAGAGACAAATACATAAACCTGGGCTGGAAAAATAATACAGGTTGAGGGCCCAGAGAGATAGCACAGCAGCATTTGCCTTGCAAGCAGCCGATCCAGAACCAAAGGTGGTTGGTTCGAATCCCGGTGTCCCATATGGTCCCCCGTGCCTGCTAGGAGCTATTTCTGAGCAGACAGCCAGGAGTAACCCCTGAGCACTGCCGGGTGTGGCCCAAAAACCAAAATAATAATAATAATAATAATAATAATAATAATAATACAGGTTGGATAAAGCATTTGCCTTGTGCACAGACCCCAACTGGATACCCTGGCACTATATTTGGTCCCCCAACCTCCACCAGCAGTGACCCCTGAGCACAGAACCAGGAATAGCCCCTGAGCACCTTCAGATACAGCCCTGTACTCTTCATCCTTCCTGTCCTCCAATTACATGATGTGCTCATACAATTCTGTAAAGCTGGTGTTCCTACTGTGACCTCCATTATCCCCCTTGGGAAAAGTGGGTCATGGAGCCACTTACTCGTAGTTATTAATTAGGTGTATATCTGCGAGCAGTTTGGGGCGATACTGTTGGAGGAATTCCTCGTCGTTTATAAATTCCCCAGAGGTGCCCCCGAACACATCCAGTACGCTGGCGACATCCCCCTCAGAAGCGTCTTTCAAATTCTTCACACGAAACCGCAACTTGGACTTGAAACACACAACAGAGCCCTAAACATCAATGCCTCACTCAGGGAGGGGCTGCTTGCTTCTTTCTTGACCCCCCCATGACTTCTTGAGTGACTGGTTTCCAAGGCTCCTCCTCTTTCGTAAAAGCAGTAACCCCTCCTCATGTCTCAACTAGATGCCACCATGCCTTTCTCTGGGTGGATGGGGGGGGGGCTCAATATCAAGATGGGAAGGGGCAGGAGGGCAGAGACAAAAAGGAGGAAGAGATATACCAACCTTCTTTTTTTGGGATGTCACACCTGGCCATGCCCAGGGGTTACTCCTGGCTCTGCACTCAGAAATCACTCCTGGCAGGCTCAGAGGACTATATGGGATGCCGGGAGTCGAACCACCATCTTTCCTGGGTTGGCCACATCCAAGGGAAACGCCCTACTGCTGTGCTATCACTCGAGCCCACTGAATTTGTATTTCTACTTCCAGTCCTTCCTAAGCACAAGCACAGCTCCAAGGCAATGAAGAGCTGGGGTTGTCCCACCCCAGCCCACCAGAGACCAAAATGACTACTTACATGAGGAGGAGTTGAACTTGACAGGAATAAATGAATGGGTTCTAGCTTGTGTTTCTCTTTCAGGTACAGTGCAGTCAGAAAAGCAATATAGGATCCCATGCTAATCCGGGTAAGGAAAACATAATATCAAAACATATATCAACGGTCACAATAAATGCGAAAATAAACTTCAAATTGCCAAAGAAACCTATGTTTATAGAATCATAACTAATATTTGTAAAAGGTGAAAGATTTCCTAGGATCTGGGCAGAAATCAGAGCAGATAAAAGATATATATATATATATATACATGTATATATATTTGTTGTTGTTGTTTTTTGGGTCACACCCGGCAGCACTCAGGGGTTACTCCTGGTTCTACACTCAGAAATCGCTCCTGGCAGGCTCAGGGGACCACATGGGATGCCAGGATTCGAACCACTGACCTGCATGCAAGGCAAATGCCTTACCTCCATGCTATCTCTCCAGCCCCAAAAGGTTTATTTTTAATTTGCATCTGCATGAAGAGTGTTTCAAGGACTATGGAGATAGTTCAGTTGTTAAGACATTTGCTTTGTATATGGTTGACCATGGTTTCATCCTCAGCAGTGCATATGGTCTCCCATGCACGTTCAAGAGTGACTACTGGACACAGCTAAAAGTCATCCCCCCGAAAAAGGGTTTAACTTCCAAGAATACAGTTACTGACAGAAGTCAACAAGAAAAAATATCTAACCCCATCAAAAAATGGGGAGAAGAAATGAACAGACAATTTATCAAAGAAGAAATACAAATGGCCAAAGGATATGGAAAACTGTTCCATATCACTAACTATCAGAGAGATGCAAATCAAAACAATGATGAGGTACCATCCTACACCACAGAGATTGGCACACATCACAAAAAACAAGAACAATAAATGCTGGTGGGGATGTGGGGAGAAAGGAACTTTCATTCACTGCTGGCAACAATGTTGTTTAGTCCATCCTTTATGGAAAACAACATAGAGATTCCTCAAAAAAATGGAAATTGAGCTCCCATATGATCCAATATACCACTCCTAGGGATATACTCTAGGAACACAAAAATGCAATTCAAAAATCCCTTCCTCACACCTATATTCATCGCAGCACTATTTACAATAGCTAGATGCCCTTCAACAGATGAATGGCTAAAGAAACTGTGGTACATATACACAATGGAATGTTATGCAGCTGTGAGAAGAGATTAAGTCATGAAATTTTCCTATACATGGATGGACATGGAAACTATTATGTTGAGTGAAATAATTCAGAGGGAGAGAGAGACACACAGAATAGTCTCACTTATCTATGAGTTTTAAGAAAAATAAAATACATTATTGTAATAATGCCCAGAGATGAGGGCTGGAAGGACTGGCTCACAATATGAAGCTCACCTCAAAGAGGGATGAGTGTAGTTAGAGAAATAATATACTCGCAACTACCAAGATAATGTAAGTGAGTGAAAGAAGTAGAATGCCTGTTTTGTATACAGGCAAGGGATGTGAAATTAGGGGGATGGGAGGCATTGGTGGGAATGTTGCACTGGTGAAGGGGGGTGTTCTTTCTGTGACTGAAACCCAACTACAATCATGTTTGTAATCATAGTGTTTAAATAAAGATTAAAAGGGCCCGTGAGGTGGCGCTAGAGGTAAGGTGTCTGCCTTGCAAGTGCTAGCCTCCCAAGCCAGGGGCAATTTCTGAGCATTTAGCCATGAGTAAACCCTGAGCATGAAATGGGTGTGCCCCCCCCCAAAAAAAAAAGATTAAAAAAGGCATCCTGACTGAACTTCGCTGGATCTCAGATGCCAGCACCCTTCTGCCTCTCTACTCTGCTGTCCTGCATTTTCGGCCTGATTTCACCCTTGGTGCGGCTCATCAGCCAGCCTGCCTTCCTGTGAGCTTTCCGGGGAGTCTGCCTTCCCGTGAGCCTTCCGTGGAGGTGAGTCGACACGCCCAGAAAGGGAGGAGCCACTGAACTTCGCTGAATCTCAGATGCCAGCACACTTCTGCCTCTCTACTCTGCTGTCCTGCATTTTTGGCCTGATTTCATCCTGGGTGCGGCCCATCTGCCAGCCTGCCTTCCTGTGAGCCTTCCATGGAGGTGAGTCAACACGCCCAGAAAGGGAGAAGCCAGAGGAGCACGGTTGCTCCGCTCCCCTTCGTGACGGTGCACAGCATTTAGCCGATGAATACAATCACAACACGTAGAAAAACACGCAGTATTAGTGTGACAATGGGGAAACAACACGGGCCCATGCCAGACATAGAGAATGAAGATGGCAACTCTGATGACTTGAACATGACCAACCACCTAGTCAGTCTCTCAGATAAGGAGTTTAGAGTTGCAATATGGAACATGTTCAAAGAACTCAAACAAAGTATAGAAGAGAAAACTAAAAAGAATCAGGAGAATATGAAGATAGAAATGAGAAAACTCCAAACAGAAATTTCAGATCAAATAACAGGTCTGAGAAACTCAGTAGATGAATTGAAGAAAAATATGTTTGAGATTTCCCACAGGTTAACAGCAGCTGAGGATAGAATCAGTACACTGGAAGATGAGATACATAACAATTACATACAGCAGAAGAAATTGGAAAAAAGCCTCAAAGCAAATGATCAAACAATGGAAAAATTACTCAAAGAATGGGAACAGATGAAAATAGAAGTCTATGATAAGCTCAACAGAAACAACTTAAGAATCATTGGAGTCCCAGAGACTCAGGAAGAAAATCTCCAGGAAGAATCAACAGTCAAGAACATCATTAAAGAGAAACTACCAGAGATAATGAATACATGTGATCAAATCCTGCATGCCCAAAGAGTGCCAACTAAAAGAGACCCCAGAAAAAACACCCCAAGACACATCCTAGTCACAATGACGAATCCCATAGATAGAATTCTGAAAGCAGCAAGATCGAAAAGAGAAATTACATTCAAGGGAACATCCTTGAGATTTACTGCAGACCTGTCACCAGAAACACTCAAGGCCAGAAGGCAGTGGTGGGACATAGTGACAAAACTCAATGAAATAAATGCTTCGCCTAGAATACTGCACCCAGCAAAACTCACTTTTAGGTTTGAAGGAACAATACATAGTTTCACAGACAAACAACAGCTCAAAAACTTCACAGACTCAAAACCATTCTTAAAAGAAAAACTGAACGGCATACTTTAAGACAAGGCTTACCAACAGACACACCAAACTTTAATATAAAGATGGCACTAACTCCCAGGACAATTCTTTCTCTCAGTGTCAATGGACTAAATGCACCAGTTAAGAGACACAGAGTGGCTAAATGGATCAAAAAACTCAATCCAACCTTCTGCTGCCTACAAGAAACGCACCTGAATAGTCAGAACAAACATAGACTCAAAATAAAAGGCTGGAGGAAAATCATCCAAGCAAACAACACCCAAAAAAAAGCAGGAGTGGCCATATTAATATCAGATGATGCAAACTTTATACTTAGGAAAGTTGTAAGGGACAAAGATGGACATTTTGTATTAATCAAGGGATATGTACAGCAGGAAGAAATCACCCTCCTAAACATATATGCACCGAATGAGGGGCCAGCAAAATATTTAATACAACTGTTGACAAATCTGAAAAATAATATCAATAACAACACAATAATTGTGGGAGACCTCAACACGGCATTGTCAACACTAGACAGGTCAACCAGACTGAAACCCAACAAGAATATACTAGACCTGAGGAGAGAAATGGAAGAAAGAGGCCTAGTAGATATATACAGGACACTCCACCCCCAGAAGCCTGGATACACATTTTTCTCTAATGTACATGGGACATTCTCTAGGATAGACTACATGTTAGCACACAAAACATACCTCCATAATATCAAGAGGATAGAAATTTTGCAGGCTGCCTTTGCTGACCACAAAGCCCTGAAATTATATATAAACTACAAAGGGACACAGAAGAAAAATTTTAACACCTGGAAGTTAAATAGCCTCATACTGAATAATCAGTGGGTCCGAGATGAAATCAAAGAGGAAATAAAAAAGTCATCCTAGATAATTCAATGTAAGGAACAATATAGATTTCAACAACATCTCAAAATTATTTTTTTGTTTTGTCCTTATGATATTTATCACACCGGGCTCCAAGACATAGTACACCATGTGACTGACCTAGGTTTGATTCTTAGTACCACATAGGGTCCCCAAGTCCTGTCAGGAGTGATAACTGAGCACAGGAGGAGGAGCAAGCTCTGAGCACTTCTGGGAAAAGCTCAAAAACAAAAGCAAAAAAATATAAACATAAATGATTGCTGTATCTTTGCTGTCTATATCAGCAGTTCTCCAAGTTTACTCTGAGAATATTTCAGGCTATTTGTAAGACATTGCCCCCTATTTTTTTTTTTTTTGTTTTGTTTTGTTTTTGGGTCACACCCAGAGGTGCTTAGGGAACCAAATGGGATGCCAGTGGTCAATCGAACCCAGGTAGGCCGTGTTTTGCAGTACTATGCTTTTAAAAACACAAAGAATGGGCTGGAGCAATTGCAAAGCAGGGAGGGCTCTGGGCTCAAGAATGACTCTCTTGTCATGTTGGGAGGACCCAAATTTCCTGCGCTGCACAAAAGGCAAGCACTTATTTGGGGTGAGGGCATTTTTGGCCGTACCTGGTGGTGCTTAGGGGTTACTCCTAGCTCTGTGCTTAGAAATAACTCCTGGCAGGTTCTGGGGACCTTACAGGATGCCAGGGATCAAACCCAGCCTTACAGGATGCCAGGGATCAAACCCAGCTCTGGCCCCAACAAGGCAAAATCTTTAATCCTAGACTCTCTTGAAGTGCTCAATCAGATGGCCCACATTGAGCAATTTTTCTCTGGCTGACTCTTAGGCTAAGAACAGCTCAGACCAGAGTGACTCAACCTCTCCTCAATGGCAACAAGACAAATCAGTCCTAGGAAGGGTCTGTTTGGGTCCCACCCACCAAAGCTTGTTGGAAACTCAGTTTAAAATACCTGTGGCCAAAAAAGGCAAAAGGTTTATCCTGGAGAATTGGCAGCAAAGCCTGGGCAATTTCCTCCACCACCTGCTGGATGTCTTCAGCGAAGGGTTCCAGGATCCGACTTTCTCTTCCTGCAAGCCTTATAGAATGCACTGTGGGGAGGGGGAGAGATAAGGTCAAGGTTGCAGATGGCAGCGAAATACTGGATGGTGCAAAAGGTCTCATGTTATCAGTCTCCAAGAACTAATAAAAGACCCATCCAGTGGGATGCAACTTTTAGAATTTGCTGAGCAGGGCCAGAGAGATAATTTAGTGGTTTGGGACATCTGAGTTCAAACCTTGACATAAAATGGTCTCCTGAACACTATTGGGTGTGGGTCTGGGGGGTGCATAGATCCCTGAGTAGCTCTGCATCCTCAGATTCTGTCCTTGCACCTCCCCACCTGCTGGGCTTCCTGGTGGGTATTACCAGGAATGACCCCATGAGCATGGGGCTCCTTTTTCTGCTTTGGGTGCTCCCTCAACCTCTTCAAAAATCTAAAAATAAGAATAGAACTAGAGACGTGATGAAGGAGTAAAGCACATGCCCTCTGATGTGGCAACCCTAGATTTGATCCTTGGTACTGAACTGTAACCCCTCCCCCAACTTCCTGCTTATCTTACCTGGATGGTCAGATCCTCTCACATCTGGAAGGTGTCTGTGATTGGTAACAAAAGAGTTCCCTGAGGGGTGGGGGAGAAGCCTGCACAAGGAAGACACAGCCGAGAGAGAAGAGACAGCATAGATGCAGAGGAGCAAGAAAGAGGCTGTTTAGCTTAGAGGTCATTTGGGGAATATGCACATGGTGGTTAGGGCCTTACAATAATGCTGGATCACTCCTAAAACTTCATCTGATTGCTGTGGGTCATTTCCTTGCCGTTACGTGATACCTACAGACCTGCCAGGCCGTTGGGGCTGCAGGCACCGGGTTGGGTCGAGAAAGGCCTCACCAGTCATCCATCCATCCTTACGTGACTAGGACTTATAATTAATGATTAATACAAAGCTGAACAATAACAGAACAAGGGCATAAGATCAAATGCAGTGGTCTGGAGTGATAGCACAGCAAGGAGGGTGCTGGCCTTGCAAGTGGCCAACCTAGGTTTGATCCCCAGCATTCTATATGGTCCCCTGAGCACCATCAGGAGTGATTCCTGAGTGAAGAGCCAGGACTAACCCCTGAGCACTACAGGAGCAAGGGGGCCCTAAAACAAAAACAACAAACCAGCCAAAATCAGCAAGCAAACAAAGCCCAAACCTATCTTGCTTAACAAAGAAAAAAAGTTATCACAGAATAAATGGAGAGTTTCAAAAAAGTATAGGAAGCTAAGCAACTAATTCAAATGAGTTATTTGAAAGGATAACTCATGCCAACTTTCCTAAGATAATATAAGATATGAAAATGAGCTAATTGAATGCTCCCATAATATGCTTATAATAGAATGACCCACTAAATGACCTACAATAATTAAGTTGATTTTTTGGGTTTGTTTGTTGTTTGGTTGGTTGGTTTTTGTTTGGTCACACCTGGTGACACACAGAGTTACTTCTGGCTTTGAGCTCAGAAATCACTCCTGGCAGGCTCAAGCAACCATACGGGATGCCAGGAATAGAACCGGGATCCAGCCTGGGTTGGCCCCATACAAGGCAAATGACCTACTGCTGTGCTATGGCTCAGGTCCCAACAATAGTTAAGTTGAAATGAAAATTAAATGAATTAAATTAAATGAAATCTTAAGGTTAAAAGAAAATGACCTCCAGGCAAAATAACCAGGTCTCTTAGTAAGGAAAAGAGATCAAGATAGTCATCTGGTTTGTGACAACAAAGTTCAAAACAAGAAAGCAATGGTTTAGAGAAATTAAAAAAAAAAAAAAGTAGAGGACAAGATCATTCAGCTTGGCTTAGTGAACAATAACCTGAGCCATGCCTAGGGAATCTACTAAAACAGGAGTCAGCAAAACACACCGCCCAGTCCTTGGGCCAGTAGGCCCACCTGAGTTTATATTGGAGCAGTCAAGCTCATTTAGCATGTTTTGCCTTTGGCCTTTGCTGCTTGATTTACTTAATAAATAAAACAAGAAATGTGGCAGAACCAGTGTCCACAGAGTTGGAGATAATTACCATCTAATCCATCAACAGAAAAAGTCATTTTTGCTATGAAAAGATAAAATCATTTGATCAAGAGACGACTGGACCCAGAAATTAGTTCAGAAGGTTAAGCAAGGGTTTTGTGTGCCTGAAGCCTGGGTTTGGTCCCCAGCACTGCAAGGTCCCTCAAGTGGTGCCCGGGAGTGATCTCTGAGCACAGAACAAAGACCTGAGATTAGCCTCTGAACATTGCCAAATGTCAGGTAGGAATGACTTTAGAACTCTTGTCAAGTTTTCAAAAATCACGGTAGTCAGAGCTAATAGTGCAATAAGCTAAGAACAGGTTTAACAAGAAAGACACCAAACTGTGTTCCCAGCTCCCCAGAACATTGATGGATAGATACACCTACAAAATATTAAAAATGAAATAAGTTAAAATTATGGAGACTTGTGTAATGTCCATCTAGATCATATAGGAGCATCTTTGGTTTGGTTTCCGTGTTTGGGTCATATCCAACAGTGTGCAAAGCCTGGTTCTGTGCTCAGGGATCACTCCTGGTGAGTTTCAGAGACCCATAAAGGGTGCCAGGGATTGATCCCAGGTTCAGCTTCCTGTAAGGCACATTGTAGGTATTTGCCTGGGGTCTGTGCATTCACAACTTGCTGGTGCCAGCTTTTTGCTAGTCATATTTTCCTGGATATTGGCTTAGATTGTTTATGAAGAAGAAAGGAACAGCTCTGGCTCCTAGAACCCAAACTATATGGAGAGTTAGTATGGTGGGTAAGGAACAAGACCTACCTGGGTTTGATCCCCAGCATCCCATATGGTCCTCTGAGCACCTCCAGGAGTGAATCCTGAGTGCAGCGTCTGAAGTTAGCTTTTTTTTTTTTTTTGGTTTTTGGGCCACACCCGGCAGTGCTCAGGGGTCACTCCTGGCTGTCTGCTCAGAAATAGCTCCTGGCAGGCACGGGGGACCATATGGGACACCGGGATTCGAACCAACCACCTTAGGTCCTGGATCGGCTGCTTGCAAGGCAAACACCACTGTGCTATCTCTCCGGGCCCTTTTTTTTTTTTTTTTTTTGGGCCACACCTGGTGATGCTCAGGAGTTACTCCTGGCTATGCGCTCAGAAATCCTAGGGGGACCACATGGGACACCAGGGATCAAACCAGGTCTGTTCTGGATCAGCTGCGTGCAAGGCAAATACCCTACCACTGTGCTATTGCTCCTGTCCCTGAAGCACTGCCAGAACCAAGAATCTGGCCCCCAAATCAAGAATAAATAATACATTAAATTAAATTCAAACTGCCATAAATTATTATCCAATCACATCTGATTCATTCACTAACCCCAAACTCTTAAAGTTAAATTACTTATTGGTCAACTTAGTTGGTATAACTGTTGGATCTTTTAGGAAATTTATTTCTGTGTAGAAATTATTAAAAACAGTACAGTGGGTAAGGTATTTTCTTTTCTTTTTTTAAATCGAAGTAACCTGGGGTAGATTCCTGGCACCTTCTATGATTTCCCTGAGCACTAACTAGAGTAATTCCTGAGCACAGTCAAGAGTAAGTTCTGAGCACCACTGGGTGTGGCTCAAAAACAAAAACAAAAAAGAAAAGAAAGAAAAAAATTAAAATTGTTCTACTCCTGGTGTCAGAGCGGTGGCACAAGTGGTAGGGCATTTGCCTTGCATGTACTAACCTAGGATGGTCCGAGTTTCGATCCCCAAGCCAGGAGCGATTTCTGAATGCATAGCCAGGAGTAACCCCTGAGCATCACCTGGTGTAGCCCCAAAACCAAAAAAAAAAAGATTGTTCTAATCCTAACAAATGACAATGTTAACACTATTAAACATGTGACCTCAATTATAGTCATTAAATGTAAAGAAAATATTTGTCCTGAGGGGGCTGTTGGAGGGTAATGGAGTGTTGGAGGGACCAGGAGACAATGGTGGAGGTCGTGGTGGCAGGCATGGGGTTGGTGACAGTATACCTGAAGCACTATTATTAGTAAACAGGTTTGCAAAACACTATTACCTTAAAGAAAACAAATGGAAATAAACTAAAAAATAAGTTCAAAGGATGCCACTCCCTGTTCTAGATAATAGCAAAACACCAAAGTCATAAGACTTACTTTCTTTAGAAATGGGAAAATCAGGGTGGAGATATAGCACAGCTGTTTGGCTTTTGTCTTGCACGCAGCTGGCCCAGTACAGATCTGTGTTTGATTCCTGGCATCCCATATGGTCCCCTGAGCCTGCCGGAAGCTATTTCTAAGCACAGAGCCAGGAAGAAAAGAAAGAAAGAAAGAAAGAAAGAAAGAAAAGAAAGAAAGAAAGAAAGAAAGAAAGAAAGAAAGAAAGAAAGAAAGAAAGAAAGAAAGAAAGAAAGAAAGAAAGAAAGAAAGAAAGAAAGAAAGAAAGAAAGAAAGAAAGAAAGAAAGAAAGAAAGAAAGAAAGAAAGAAAGAAAGAAAGAAAGAAAGAAAGAAAGAAAGAAAGAAAGAAAGAAAGAAAGAAAGAAAGAAAGAAAGAAAGAAAGAAAGAAAGAAAGAAAGAAAGAAAGAAAGAAAGAAAGAAAGAAAGAAAGAAAGAAAGAAAGAAAGAAAGAAAGAAAGAAAAAAGAAAGACAGAAAGAAAGAAAGAGGAAGTAAGGAAAAGAAAGAGAAATGGGAAAATCCTAGGAGGATTTTTTTGTTCTTTTGTTCTTTGGGTCACTCCTGGTGGTACTCAGGAGTTATTCCTGGCTCTGTACTCAGAAATCACTCTTGGCAGGCTTGGGAGATCATATGGGATGTTAGGAATCAAACCCTGGCTAGCTGTATGCAAGGCAAACACCCTCCCTGGGGAGGGATTTTCGAACACCTTTGATTATTGATTACCAAACATTATCATCAATTAGAAACCCATGTTGTGTCTCTGTATTTTCTCTGTATTTGCTGACTGCAAAACTGACCTAAGTCACCATCAACTTACCTTCCAGAAGCTCGGGATTCATTTGGCCCCACTTGGCAAAATGGATGGAGCCGCCTCCAGCCCAGGGAAAGCAAATCAGTTTGAAAATGGCGTTGGGGATTTGGTATAAGCAGTTGATAACATCTGTATTCCTAGAAAGAAAATGCACAATCAAGTTTAGCATCTGTTCCTGAACTTGAACTCATTCTCTTTCTATCTTTTTTAACAGGAAGGACAGATTGTTCAGGTCTGCAGTGATCGTCAGATATGAATGGTCAGGAAAAGTGTTTCATGGAGTGGAAACTTTGATCACTGTTGGCCCCAGAGTAAAGGAACGAGAACAGGGAAGAAAAAAATTGAGGGTGGCAGTGATGAAGATGTTTGGAGCCTGTGGGCATTATGAATCAGTGGAGGAGTTAATTATTCAAAGCAGAGTCAACAACATAGGAAACAAGAATTTCAAACTCAAACAAGATTTCAAAACTGTCCCTTCAAGGTAACAAGCTGGGGAAAGGGTATGAGGTGACCTGGGATCCTTGGTGGAGGGAGGGAAGAAGATATGGGTGGAGATAAAAACTGGAAAATGTTTCAGTCTAAAACTGTTTGTCTAAAACCCAACTACAGAGACTTTGGAAATTGTGGAGCTTTAATCAAACTTAAAACAAGAATAAAGGCAAAACAAGCACAAATAAAATGATTTTGCTTGGGCAGTTTAAATATACAAAGTTGAGAGAGAGAAAAAGAGCAAGAAAAAATGAGACAGCTCAGTGGACTGAGCCCAGGCTTTGATGGGTTTGATCCTGGCCTCTCATTATCCCCTAGAGCCACCAACTATGACCCCCAAATTAAATGCCATGTTTTTAGGGATCTCGGCGATATAGTCATGTGTCTCCAGTTAGCACTTGAAATGCTAATTTATTTGTGAATAGAGAATAAAATTCTCATGACATTTGATGCAGTGTAGTAGAGGGTAGGTAGAGGTGTGAAGCTGTGTTCCTTAAATAGCAGGGTTCCACAGAACTGGAAAACAAAAGTAAAATTCTCCAGCTATGCTTTGAGTTATTCTTGACTTACGAGCCTCCACAAGTAAAGATCATGAACACTAAATATTGTCTATTTAGCAACTGAAGACAGAGACAGACAGGTTGTCTCTTGGGGACTGAACGTGCTTTGATTTGGCTCCAGCAAGCAGGAAACAAGGTCAACGTGGGTTGACTCACCTTATGGGTGCCTATCAGGAGCTACTCCTGAACCAGAGCCAGAAGCAAGCACTGGGCACCGCTGGGTGTGGGCCACAGTTAAAAATAAACAAAAAAGGGGGTCAGAGCGATGGTGCAGCAGTAGGGTGTTTGCTTTGCAAGAGGCTGACCTAGGATGGAGACAGTTCGATCCCCTGGCATCCCAAATGGTCCCCCAAGCCAAGAGAGATTTCTGAGGGCATAGCTGGGAGTAGCTGCTGAGCATCATTGGGTGTGGCCCCAAAACAAAAACAAACAAACAAAAAAAGAAAAAGAAAATTAAAACAATGAACAAAGAAGAAAATGATGTTGACATTTGCCTAAAGTTCCCAGGCAGTTTATTGGCACTCATGTGAGGACAAACTATTGATAAGATGAAATACTCTCTCTCTCACCATGAACAGTTGAGAGGACTGTGAAGTGGCCAGAAGTAGGAATCAACACTAGGAAATATTGGGGGGTCAGGAGAGATCTGAATCTCTCCTCTACTAATACCAAATGTACCTTCTTTTCTCCTGGTCCTCATAAATGCTCCGGTGAAATTAGGAGCTTTTAACATTGTTCTTGGACATCATCCAGGGTCCCTGGTGCCACCACAATAGCTGACGCTAAAGTCATGATAGCCAGTCCGTTGTGAGACTTGCCTACCCATGGAGGAGGGGAAAATGGGGGAGCACAATGGCTGAGAGAGCCTTGGGGGGGGGCAACTGAGCCACCTACCTGGCTGGCCCAGCTTTGTCTTTTTCCTCCATGCTGTGAAGAAATGGACCTATTCTTGTCAGCCGACTTGGAGTTCAGTCTCTTTTGTCTGGTCCCTTTCTGTTCCACAGCAAACGCGAGAGTTTTCCCGAATGGTTTGACTGTATTTGCTGCTCAAACTCCTGTTCCCAGAAAAAAAGTATCAGGAAGACTGAGAAGTGCTGAATAAATTTGGGGTTCTGTTCCAGAAGACACTCCCACTAACTCAACCTCTGGCCCTTGCCCAGGCTCATGGGCAATCCAAAAATAACATTGACCTGGCATTGGCTTTGATTATTTTTCTTCTTGGTTTTGGGTCACACCCAGCGGCACTCAGGCATTACTCCTGGCTCTGCTCAGAAATCACTCCAAGCAAGCACGGGGGACCAAATAGGATGCCAGGATGGGATTCGAACCACCGTAGGTCCTGAATTGGCTGCATGCAAACTAGATGCCCTACTACTGTGCTCTCTCTCTGGCCCCTTGCATTGGCTTTGCTCACAGCCCACCTGTTTGATCTGCGCATTCCATATGGTCCCCCATGCCCTTGTCAGGACACATTCCTGAGCTCAGAGGCAGAAGTAAGCCCTGAGTACCACCAGGTGTGGCCCCAAATAAAACATGACTGTGATGGTTTTCTAAATAAATGATAGAAGTTGCTATTGTTTCAACCTGGAGGAGGCATTGGAACTTCTGGAGGAGGCCATTACTGTGTCCATGTTCTACTATACACAGAAAATATTCAGAAAGGGGAGGAAGAAACTTGCTCAAAGGTCTGTAGTGTAGAAAGACCCTCATCTCTTTATTGACTAAATAAATTCCTGAAATCCCAAGAGGCTGATGGTATCAAGATCCCAGATCATCCACATGAAACCAGGGAAGGCTCTGTCTCTAGGGCCTCTCCTTACTCCTCTTGGCCCCAGCAAAGAAGAAGCAATCTCTGAAGGGTCATGCATGGCTACCATATATATTCGAGTATAAGCCGAGTTTTTCTGGCACAAATTCGTGGGCACAGAATCAAATGCACGTAGTCTTCAGTCATCTTCTGCCATCTGCTGAGGAGGCGGTGCTTCAGCTCAGTCCACAAGTATTGGCAGAGCTGAAGAAGCAGGTGGCTGAACTGAACTGGATGATGTCACTGAACTATTTAACCCACAATATTCTGCACTTTGTATGAGACCCACAGTAGTGCTAATGATATCTGTGAACTCAGTGATGATGACAATGTCTATGCTGATACCCTCACATCAGATACAGCTGAAGCTCTGTTTGGACATACAGATGATCAGGAGGAGGAATCCAGTTTTGAAGGATTTTAACCTTTGTGGGTTAGCTTTACCTGTTAAGCTACAGTTGTCTGCACTTGATTTAAAGTTTGAAAATTATTGTTGCTAGTTTACAGTTTTCCTTTAGCAATAAATGTTGAAAAAACATTTAACCTACTGATTCCTCAATTATTGTAATTGTTTTGGGTATATATTTTATTTTTGAAGCTTACCAGTGGCTACTGCATTTTCCATCTTGGCTTATACTTGAGTCACTAAGTTTTCCCAGTTTTTAGGGTAAAATTAGGGGGGTTGGCTTATACTCGGGTCGTCTTATACTCGAGTGTATACACTAGTTGTCTTGCAAGCTGTGGTCATTGAACAGAACTGCAGGAAGCTAGTCACTCATTCACTGGCTTGTGTGAGAGACCTGTTGGTGGCTCCATCAGTGTGGAGAAGTGCAGGTGAAACCGTCTGTACAGCTTTCTGGAAATTCTGTTCAATGACCACAGCCTGCAAGACAACTAACTGGGTATGACCCTTCAGAGGTTGCTTCTTCTTTGTTTACTCCACATGATTGATTACATTCAGGATATAGATCTGGAAGGACTCAGTGTTCTAATCCAGTGTTGCATCATTTATTTCCTTGGGTGAAAATATTGACTATCCTTCAGCCTTTGAAGGCATCTGTTTGATTAATGGCCTCATAGGGGGAGATAGACAGAAGTGGTTTGGTGGAGTCTGTTTAGTTTCACTTTAAGGTAGGCCTGGTATTGCTCAGGAGTTCCATCAGGTTCTGTGTTCAGGGACCATTTCTAGTGGGTTTGGGGGATCATATGAGGTGACCAGGCAGAAAAACAGGGTTGGCTGCATGCGAGGATTTGTCTTAATGCCTGACCTCATTCTCTCTCTTTCTCTGTCGCTCTCTCCCTCCCTCTGTCTCCCTCTGTCTCTTTGTCTCTGTCTCTCTGTGTCTCTGTGTCTCTCTGTCTCTGTCTCTCTCTCTCTCCTTCCCTCCCTCCCTCCCTCCCCCCCTGTGAGTAGAGTGAGAATTGAGTAGAAGCAATGTTCACCAGGTAAAGACTTGGTCAATATTTTTTCTTTTTCTCTTCTTTCTTCTTTCTTTCTTTCTTTCTTTCTTTCTTTCTTTCTTTCTTTCTTTCTTTCTTTCTTTCTTTCTTTCTTTCTTTCTTTCTTTCTTTCTTTCTTTCTTTCTTTCTTTCTTTCTTTCTTTCTTTTCTTTCTTTCTTTCCTTTCTTCTTTCTTTCTTTCTTCTTTCTTTCTTTTTTTTCTTTCTTTCTTTCTTTCTTTCTTTCTTTCTTTCTTTCTTTCTTTCTTTCTTTCTTTCTTTCTTTCTTTCTTTCTTCTTTCTTCCTTCCTTCCTTCCTTCCTACCTTCCTTCCTTCCTTCCTTTCATCTTTCCTTCCTTCTGTCCTTCCTTCCTTCCTTCCTTCCTTCCTCACTCTCTCCCTCTTTCTTTCTTTCTTTCTTTCTTTCTTTCTTTCTTTCTTTCTTTCTTTCTTTCTTTCTTTCTTTCATTCTTTTTTCTTTCTTTCTCTTCTTTCTTTCTTTCTTTTTCTCTTCCTTTCTTCTTTCCTTTTTCTTTCTTTCTTTCTTCCTTCCTCCCTCCTTCCTTCCTTCCTCCCTCCCTCCCTCCTTCCTTCCTTCCTTCGTTTCTCCTGTCGCCCTCCCTCCCTCCCGCCCTTCTTTCTTTCTTTCTTTCTTTCTTTCTTTCTTTCTTTCTTTCTTTCTTTCTTTCTCTTTCTTTCTTTCTTTCTTTCTTTCTTTCTTTCTTTCTTTCTTTCTTTCTCTTTCTCTCTTTCTCTCACTCTTTCTTTCTTTCTTTCTTTCTTTCTTTCTTTCTTTCTTTCTTTCTTTCTTTCTTTCTTTCTTTCTTTCTTCTTTCTTTTTCTTGTTTTTGGGCCATATCTGGCAATGCTCAGGTATTCTTCCTGACTGTACACAAGAACCACTCCAGGGGGCGTTCAGGAAATCATATGGGATTGAACCTGTGTTAACCATGTGCAAGGCAAGTGCCGTCCCCACTCTAGCCTAACTTGGTGTTTCAGGGAGAGACATAACCCCCACCCACACACAACAAGCAGTTCAATAATGCCCAGCCAATTTCAAGAGAATCCAAAAGAAATGTAGATACAAGCACCTCATCACAAAACCATGTCAAACAAGGCAACAGTATTAAAAGCAGCTATGAGGGCCAGAGAGATAGCACAGTGGTAGGACGTTTGCCTTTCAGGCAGCTAATCCAGGAGAGATGGTGGTTTAAATCCTGACATCCCATATGGTCCCCTGAGCCTGCCAGAAGTGATTTCTGAGCACAGATCTGGGAGTTACCCCTAAGCACCATCAGGTGTGACCCCAAACCCAAAAAGAAAGAAAGAAAGAAAGAAAGAAAGAAAGGAAGGAAGGAAGGAAGGAAGGAAGGAAGGAAGGAAGGAAGGAAGGAAGGAAGGAAGGAAGGAAGGAAGGAAGGAAGGAAGGAAGGAAGGAAGGAAGGAAGGAAGGAAGGAAGGAAGAAAGAAAGAAAGAAAGAAAGAAAGAAAGAAAGAAAGAAAGAAAGAAAGAAAGAAAGAAAGAAAGAAAGAAAGAAAGAAAGAAAGAAAGAAAGAAAGTAAAAATAAATTAGTCATGAGCTTTTAAGGTTAAGGATATGAGCAGTCAGGTTGACAGAAAGGTTGAAAGCCAGAAGAAATTCTGAGCATATCTTTAAGGGCTAAATGAAAAAGTGAAGCGATGGAAGTCTCCAAACAGCTTCTGAGCACCAGGCCCAGGGCCAGAGAACTTGGCCAGAAGTTAAGATCTTTACATCTGAGCTCTACCAGGTGTACCCCAATCCATACCCCCTCCAAAAAATACCAGCAAAATACAGATATTTTCAGACAAGTGAAGCTGCTCGGATCAGACTCTTGGAATCTTATGGCCTTGGCACATGTTATTTGAAGGTGAGAACTGTGAGGACTAGAAGCTCGAAGCTTTCATGGGTCCTTTCCTTCCTCATATCTAAAAGGCAGAGCATTTCCTTCCTCCTTGATAGCCAGGGCCTTGCACATACCCACTAGCCCTTGGCTCTCTCCCCTGCCCCTATTGCTCCTTTGTTTACTTTCTCTTTTTTTTTTTTTTTTTTTTTGGTTTTTGGGCCACACCCGTTTGACGCTCAGGGGTTACTCCTGGCTATGTGCTCAGAAATCGCCCCTGGCTTGGGGGGACCATATGGGACACCGGGGGATCGAACCGCGGTCCTTCCTTGGCTAGCGCTTGCAAGGCAGACACCTTACCTCCAGCGCCACCTACCCGGCCCCTGTTTACTTTCTCTTGAGTCACTTGTGTACAGGGGTAGAGAGGATCTTATTCTTTGAGACTGGCCTATATTTAGACTTAAGAACAGTGGGTAGAGTGTTTCCCTTGCATTGCAGTTGACCCAGGCTTAATCCTTGGCATCCCATATGGTCTCGAGCCTGCCAGAAATAATATCTGAGCACAGAGCCAGTAGTAACCCATGAGTGCCACCAGGTGTGGCCCCAAAACTAAAAAAAAAAAAAAAAAAGCTTGCCTTCCAAATACAAGCATATCCATTTATTCAAAAAATAGAAACTTTCATTCAAAGAACTGAATAGGATTAGGAACATTTATTCAAGGAACTAAAACTGGGACAGAAGAAAAGCATGTCAATCAAGCAGAAGAAAAAGAAATAAAAGCTGAGGGGCCGGAGAGATAGCATGGAGGTAAGGCATTTGCCTTCCATGCAGAAGGTCAGTGGTTCGAATCCTGGTATTCCATATGGTCCCCCAAGTCTGCCAGGGGCAACTTCTGAGCATAAAGCCAGGAGTAACCCCTGAGCGCTGCTGGGGAACAAGAAGAAGGAGGAGGAGGAGGAGGAGGAGGAGGAGGAGGAGGAGGACCGACCCAGGACAGACCTGGATTTGATTCCCAGTATCCCATATGGTTCCCTGAGCAACATTAGGAGTGATTTCTGAGTGCAGAGCCAGAAGTAACCCCTGAGCACTGCCGAGTGTGGCCCCAAAATCAAAACACTGAAACGAAAATGAAGAGACCTAGTAAACCAAGAGACTATGATGCTGATGGCTGATTTAAATTTCACAGCATTTTTATCTGCCAGGCAATATAGAATCCAGTGTTGGACCCATGATGAACTGTTTGACACCTTCAATTCAACCCCCACCTCCCCCACATCTGACCTAGCATTCCCTGGTGGTCCTCAAATACCTCCAGGGAGTCCCCACCCAAATGAAGTACCCAACTGCACACTTCAGAAAGGCAATACACCTTTCTATTTTGTGGTTGTTGTTGCTGTTGTTTTTATTTTTTGGCAGTGCTCAGAAGGCTTGCACTCAGGGATCATACCTGGCAGGTTTTGAGAGGATCCACATAGGATGCTGGAAATTTAATCCTGGTTGGTACTACATGGCAGGAAGCACCCTACCAGCTGACTTACATTTACACTTATACTTATTCCCTCTGAATAGTGCTATTCTCCTGGCACCATAAAGGTGATTTCAGTACTTACCTCCGGGGTTCTGGGGTGCAAACTCTGGAGATCTTCTGTAGGTGCCAGGCACAGGTAAGAGAGAAGTAGAGGAGTTTCTGAAGAATGAGCTTTAATAACTGCAGAGTCCCAGATGAGGGATGGTGCTTAGTGACGTGAGGCCTTGGAATGGGCTGACTTATGGCTGCAGGGCAATGAGTGAATGAGCAGGAGGAAACAGGAGGAAGTTCTCTCAGTAGGTGACAGGCCAGGAGCCATCAAGGTCTGAAACACCTTAGTGAAAGACCAGCTAGATTTGAGGCCCAGGTTCAACCAACAGAGTTTGGAGCCTTGGACCCCACTCCCCTTCAGGGGTTGGGGTTCTGGGTCTAGACAGAGAAAAGAGTGCTGATATGAGGGTCAATTCCTGTGTGTCTGGGGGGACAAAATCTGTCTCTAAATGACGCAGCTAATAGAG